>NC_092341.1:112810000-113157500 GCF_046630445.1 Rutidosis leptorrhynchoides
CAGCACTAAAGGACCTAATGAAAAATAGGCAGTAAATTTATCTCTTTTAAGTTTGTTTTTGGGATCTTTTGCTGAGTTATCTATATCTTATAAATTGATATGATTTTGAAGATAAACTCATTTCATTTTCATTACATCAGAGTATATACAAACATTTACAGAATAGTATAATGAAAAATAAAACAACAAAAGATACAATTAAATCACTAGAAGGCTATCTGTCTTTATCTTTATCTTTCTCTTGTTCATCTCCAGATAGCTCTTCTTCCTTCACTTTGAGGGCTGCCCAGGCTTCAAGAAATAAGTAAGGCACTTCAGCATGATCGAATACTGGAATCTGATGGGGTAGAATGATGGGATCTCTTTTGTGTGGGCCATTACCGGAAGATTTCTTTCCTTTAGGCTTTTGAGAGAGAACTTTTTCTACATTCACTACTGGTGCAATCCCATACTTTACTGCTTTGTTGAAAAGCTCTTGAAGTTCAGGTTTCAGTGTATCTTTAATACCACTTTTACCTTAGCCAATAAAGTACTGCAGTATCTCCATCCATTCATTGAACCCTAAGGTTCTTAGTTCAGTGTAGTCTATCCTCTACTGAACATTACCTTCCCTGCTGACAGAGAAAGCCCTTTTTGTACCTTTGTGCACCTTGATGATCTTACTAGGATTTAATCTTCTGGTTAGTACATCACCATGTTTGCTCCTATAGTAATGATCAGATAACTCTATTGTTCGTTCAGTTTCTATAGGGGCAGCAGCAGGTGTTTTCTCAGCAACTTCCAGTTCATCGAATGCCTTGTCCTGTTCCTTAACAATGGATTTGGCTAACTTGAGGGACTCAGCCTCTTGTTTTCTATCAGCAGCCAACTTAGCTTCTTCTTCCTGAAGCCTCAGCCTCTCATCATATTCGACATTAGCATCCTCCCTTATTTTCTTTTCAAGTTGAACACTCAAAAGATAATCATTGGCATTAATGTTGAGGGATTTTGCTGTAGCAATCAACTGTCTGCCTTCATCAGTAGTCATGGCATCACAGTATTGCTTTAGATCTATGTCCAGCTGTAGAGCCTCATAAAAGAGAGCTTTCTCTGCGTCAGTATGTAGCCTTTGACCACTGTTGTATAGATACACTCCAACTTCAATGCCGAATTCCAAAGCATTGATGTAGAATTGCTGATCAAGTGGATGGTACAACATTCTGATGTGGTGTATCCTTTCAGGTATAGCTGTTGCTCATTGTTCATGCAGTTTTGGAATAGTTATCTCCAGCCTGTAAGCCTCTCTTTCTTCTGGATTCATCTTTCTTAAGTCTGGCTCACCCTGTTGAAATGTCCCGTTCTTATTGATTAAAAACGTTCCATATTAATTGATTTCGTTGCGAGGTTTTGACCTCTATATGAGACGTTTTTCAAAAACTGCATTCGTTTTTAAAACAAACCATAACCTTTATTTCATAAATAAAGGTTTAAAAAGCTTTACGTAGATTATCAAATAATGATAATCTAAAATATTCTGTTTACACACGACCATTACATAATGGTTTACAATACAAATATGTTATATCGAAATCAGTTTCTTGAATGCAGTTTTTACACAATATCATACAAACATGGACTCCAAATCTTGTCCTTATTTTAGTATGCAACAGCGGAAGCTCTTAGTATTCACCTGAGAATAAACATGCTTTAAACGTCAACAAAAATGTTGGTGAGTTATAGGTTTAACCTATATATATCAAATCGTAACAATAGACCACAAGATTTCATATTTCAATACACATCCCATACATAGAGATAAAAATCATTCATATGGTGAACACCTGGTAACCGACATTAACAAGATGCATATATAAGAATATCATCATCATTCCGGGACACCCTTCGGATATGATATAAATTTCGAAGTACTAAAGCATCCGGTACTTTGGATGGGGTTTGTTAGGCCCAATAGATCTATCTTTAGGATTCGCGTCAATTAGGGTGTCTGTTCCCTAATTCTTAGATTACCAGACTTAATAAAAAGGGGCATATTTGATTTCGATAATTCAACCATAGAATGTAGTTTCACGTACTTGTGTCTATTTTGTAAATCATTTATATAACCTGCATGTACTCTCATCCCAAAAATATTAGATTTTAAAAGTGGGACTATAACTCACTTTCACAGATTTTTACTTCGTCGGGAAGTAAGACTTAGCCACTGGTTGATTCACAAACCTATAACAATATATACATATATATCAAAGTATGTTCAAAATATATTTACAAAACTTTTAATACATTTTGATGTTTTAAGTTTATTAAGTCAGCTGTCCTCGTTAGTAACCTACAACTAGTTGTCCACAGTTAGATGTACAGAAATAAATCGATAAATATTATCTTGAATCAATCCACGACCCAGTGTATACGTATCTCAGTATTGATCACAACTCAAACTATATATATATTTTTTGGAATCAACCTCAACCCTGTATAGCTAACTCCAACATTCACATATAGAGTGTCTATGGTTGTTCCGCAATATATATATATATATATATATATATATATAGATGGGTCGACATGATAGGTCGAAACATTGTATACGTGTCTATGGTATCTCAAGATTACATAATATACAATATAAGTTGATTAGGTTATGGTTGGAATAGATTTATTAATAACTTTCACGTAGGTAAAATGAATAGTTTTTATCAATCTTGTTTTACTCGTCATTCCTTCGTTTCTAATCCGTTTTGAGTGATTCCAGTGGCCACGGTTTCGTATTGAACTTAACTTTATGAATCTAAACATAAAAAGTATAAGTTTATAGACGGAAATACAAGTTACAAGTCGTTTTTGAAAGAGGTAGTCATTTCCATCGAAAGAACAACATCTTGATGACCATTTTGAAAAACATACTTTCACTTTGAGTTTAACCATGATTTTTGGATATAGTTTCATGTTCATAAGAAAAATCATTTTTACAGAAGTATAGCTTTTAAATCAAAGTTCTTCTTAGCTTTTAATTATCCCAACCAAAACAGCCCCCGGTTTTACTACGACGGCGTATATCCAGTTTTATGGTGTTTATCATGTTTTTGGGTTTTAAATCATTAAGTTAGCATATCATATAGATATAGAACATGTGTTTAGTTGATTTTAAAAGTCTAGTTAGAAGGATTAACTTTATTTGCGAACAAGTTTAGAATTAACTAAACTATGTTCTAGTGATTACAAGTTTATAACGTTGAATAAGACAACTTTTTATGTATGAATCGAATGATGTTATGAACATCATTACTACCTCAAGTTCCTTGGATAAACCTACTGGAAATGAGAAAAATGGATCTAGCTTCAAAGGATCCTTGGATGGCTTGAAAGTTCTTGAAGCAGAATCATGACACGAAAACAATTTCAAGTAAGATTTTCACTCGAAATAAGATTGTTATAGTTATAGAAATTGAATTAAAGTTTGAATATGATTATTACCTTGTATTAGAAAGATAAACTACTGTAAGTAGCAAAGGTTTCTTGATCTTGGATGATTACTTGGAATGGATTTAGAAAACTTGGAAGTAAACTTGCAATCTTGGAAGTATTCTTGATTTTATGAAACTAGAACTTTTGGAATTTATGAAGAACACTTAGAACTTGAAGATAGAACTTGAGAGAGATCAATTAGATGAATAAAATTGAAGAATGAAAGTGTTTGTAGGTGTTTTTGGTCGTTGGTGTATGGATTAGATATAAAGGATATGTAATTTTGTTTTCATGTAAATAAGTCATGAATGATTACTCATATTTTTGTAATTTTATGAGATATTTCATGCTAGTTGCCAAATGATGGTTCCCACATGTGTTAGGTGACTCACATGGGCTGCTAAGAGCTGATCATTGGAGTGTATATACCAATAGTACATACATCTAAAAGCTGTGTATTGTATGAGTACAAATACGAGTGCATACGAGTAGAATTATTGATGAAACTGAACGAGGATGTAATTGTAAGCATTTTTGTTAAGTAGAAGTATTTTGATAAGTGTCTTGAAGTCTTTCAAAAGTGTATGAATACATATTAAAACACTACATGTATATACATTTTAACTGAGTCGTTAAGTCATCGTTAGTCGTTACATGTAAGTGTTGTTTTGAAACCTTTAGGTTAACGATCTTGTTAAGTGTTGTTAACCCAATGTTTATAATATCAAATGAGATTTTAAATTATTATATTATCATGATATTATGATGTATGAATATCTCTTAATATGATATATATACATTAAATGTCGTTACAACGATAATCGTTACATATATGTCTCGTTTCAAAATCATTAAGTTAGTAGTCTTGTTTTTACATATGTAGTTCATTGTTAATATACATAATGATATGTTTACTTATCATAATATCATGTTAACTATATATATATCCATATATATGTCATCATATAGTTTTTACAAGTTTTAACGTTCGTGAATCACCTGTCAACTTGGGTGGTCAATTGTCTATATGAAACCTAATTCAATTAATCAAGTCTTAACAAGTTTGATTGCTTAACATGTTGGAAACACTTAATCATGTAAATAACAATTTCATTTAATATATATATAAACATGGAAAAGTTCGGGTCACTACAGTACCTACCCGTAAAATAAATTTCGTCCCGAAATTTTAAGCAGTTGGAGGTGTTGACGTATCTTCTGGAAATAAATGCGGGTATTTCTTCTTCATCTGATCTTCTCGTTCCCAGGTGAACTCGGGTCCTCTACGAGCATTCCATCGAACCTTAACAATTGGTATCTTGTTTTGCTTAAGTCTTTTAACCTCACGATCCATTATTTCACGGGTTCTTCGATAAATTGAAGTTTTTCGTTGATTTGGATTTCATCTAACGGAATAGTGAGATCTTCTTTAGCAAAAAATTTCTTCAAATTCAAGACGTGGAAAGTGTTATGTACAGCCACGAGTTGTTGAGGTAACTCAAGTCGGTAAGCTACTGGTCCGACACGATCAATAATCTTGAATGGTCCAATATACCTTGGATTTAATTTCCCTCGTTTACCAAATCGAACAACGCTTTTCCAAGGTGCAACTTTAAGCATGACCATCTCTCCAATTTCAAATTCTATATCTTTTCTTTTAATGTCAGCGTAGCTCTTTTGTCGACTTTGGGCGGTTTTCAACCGTTGTTGAATTTGGATGATCTTCTCGGTAGTTTCTTGTATTATCTCCGGACCCGTAATCTGTCTATCCCCCACTTCACTCCAATAAATCAGAGACCTGCACTTTCTACCATAAAGTGCTTCAAACGGCGCCATCTCAATGCTTGAATGGTAGCTGTTGTTGTAGGAAAATTCTGCTAACGGTAGATGTCGATCCCAACTGTTTCCGAAATCAATAACACATGCTCGTAGCATGTCTTTAAGCATTTGTATCGTCCTTTCGCTCTGCCCATCAGTTTGTTGATGATAGGCAGTACTCATGTCTAGACGAGTTCCTAATGCTTGCTGTAATGTCTGCCAGAATCTTGAAATAAATCTGCCATCCCTATCAGAGATAATAGAGATTGGTATTCCATGTCTGGAGACGACTTCCTTCAAATAAAGTCGTGCTAACTTCTCTATCTTGTCATCTTCTCTTATTGGCAGGAAGTGTGCTAATTTGGTGAGACGATCAACTATTACCCAAATAGTATCAAAACCACTTGCAGTCCTTGGCAATTTAGTGATGAAATCCATGGTAATGTTTTCCCATTTCCATTCCGGGATTTCGGGTTGTTGAAGTAGACCTGATGGTTTCTGATGCTCAGCTTTGACCTTAGAACACGTCAAACATTCTCCTACATATTTAGCAACATCGGTTTTCTTACTCGGCCACCAAAAATGTTTCTTGAGATCCTTGTACATCTTCCCCGTTCCAGGATGTATTGAGTATCTGGTTTTATGAGCTTCTCTAAGTACCATTTCTCTCATATCTCCAAATTTTGGTACCCAAATCCTTTCAGCCCTATACCGGGTTCCGTCTTCTCGAATATTAAGATGCTTCTCCGATCCTTTGGGTATTTCATCCTTTAAATTTCCCTCTTTTAAAACTCCTTGTTGCGCCTCCTTTATTTGAGTAGTAAGGTTATTGTGAATCATTATATTCATAGATTTTACTCGAATGGGTTCTCTGTCCTTCCTGCTCAAGGCGTCGGCTACCACATTTGCCTTCCCCGGGTGGTAACGAATCTCAAAGTCATAATCATTCAACAATTCAATCCACCTACGCTGCCTCATATTCAGTTGTTTCTGATTAAATATGTGTTGAAGACTTTTGTGGTCGGTATATATAATACTTTTGACCCCATATAAGTAGTGCCTCCAAGTCTTTAATGCAAAAACAACCGCGCCTAATTCCAAATCATGCGTCGTATAATTTTGTTCATTAATCTTCAATTGTCTAGACGCATAAGCAATCACCTTCGTTCTTGCATTAATACACAACCGAGACCTTGCTTTGATGCGTCACAATAAATCACAAAATCATCATTCCCTTCAGGGAATGACAATATAGGTGCCGTAGTTAGCTTTTTCTTCAATAACTGGAACACTTTCTCTTGTTCATCCTTCCATTCAAATTTCTTCCCTTTATGCGTTAATGCAGTCAAGGGTTTTGCTATTCTGGAAAAGTCTTGGATGAACCTTCTGTAGTAACCAACTAGTCCCAAAAACTGGCGTATGTGTTTCAGAGTTTTCGGGGTTTCCCACTTTTCAACAGTTTCTATCTTTGACGGATCCACCTTAATACCTTCTTTTTTCACTATGTGATTGAGGAATTGAACTTCTTCCAACCAAAATGCACACTTTGAAAACTTAGCGTACAATTCTTCCTTCCTCAATACTTCTAACACCTTTCTCAAATGTTCACCGTGTTCTTGGTCATTCTTTGAGTAAATAAGTATGTCATCAATGATAACAATGACAAACTTGTCAAGTTATGGTCCACACACTCGGTTCATAAGGTCCATGAACACAGCTGGTGCATTAGTTAAACCAAACGGAATGACCATAAACTCGTAATGACCGTAACGTGTTCTGAAAGCAGTCTTTGGAATATCATCTTCTTTCACCCGCATTTGATGATACCCAGAACGTAAGTCAATCTTTGAATAAACAGACGAGCCTTGTAGTTGATCAAATAAGTCGTCGATTCTCGGTAGTGAGTAGCGATTCTTAATGGTAAGTTTGTTCAACTCTCGGTAGTTGATACACAACCTGAATGTACCATCTTTCTTCTTGACAAACAAAACAGGAGCTCCCCACGGTGATGTGAATAAATTTCGTCCTGAAATTTTAAGCAGTTGGAGGTGTTGACGTATCTTCTGGAAATAAATGCGGGTATTTCTTCTTCATCTGATCTTCTCGTTCCCAGGTGAACTCGGGTCCTCTACGAGCATTCCATCGAACCTTAACAATTGGTATCTTGTTTTGCTTAAGTCTTTTAACCTCACGATCCATTATTTCGACGGGTTCTTCGATGAATTGAAGTTTTTCGTTGATTTGGATTTCATCTAATGGAATAGTGAGATCTTCTTTAGCAAAACATTTCTTCAAATTCGAGACGTGGAAAGTGTTATGTACAGCCGCGAGTTGTTGAGGTAATTCAAGTCGGTAAGCTACTGGTCCGACACGATCAATAATCTTGAATGGTCCAATATACCTTGGATTTAATTTCCCTCATTTACCAAATCGAACAACGCCTTTCCAAGGTGCCACTTTAAGCATGACCATCTCTCCAATTTCAAATTCTATATCTTTTCTTTTAATGTCAGCGTAGCTCTTTTGTCGACTTTGGGCGGTTTTCAACCGTTGTTGAATTTGGATGATCTTCTCGGTAGCTTCTTGTATTATCTCCGGACCCGTAATCTGTCTATCCCCCACTTCACTCCAACAAATAGGAGACCAGCACTTTCTACCATAAAGTGCTTCAAACGGCGCCATCTCAATGCTTGAATGGTAGCTGTTGTTGTAGGAAAATTCTGCTAACGGTAGATGTCGATCCCAACCGTTTCCAAAATCAATAACACATGCTCGTAGCATGTCTTCAAGCGTTTGTATCGTC
The DNA here is from genome assembly GCF_046630445.1 of Rutidosis leptorrhynchoides. Taxonomy (NCBI): domain Eukaryota; kingdom Viridiplantae; phylum Streptophyta; class Magnoliopsida; order Asterales; family Asteraceae; genus Rutidosis; species Rutidosis leptorrhynchoides. The sequence continues at coordinate 112,818,084 of NC_092341.1, forward strand.
CTTTCGCTCTGTCCATAAGTTTGTGGATGATAGGCAGTACTCATGTCTAGACGAGTTCCTAATGCTTGCTGTAATGTCTGCCAGAATCTTGAAATAAATCTGCCATCCCTATCAGAGATAATTGAGATTGGTATTCCATGTCTGGAGACGACTTCCTTCAAATACAGTCGTGCTAACTTCTCCATCTTGTCATCTTCTTTTATTGGCAGGAAGTATGCTGATTTGGTGAGACGATCAACTATTACCCAAATAGTATCAAAACCACTTGCAGTCCTTGGCAATTTAGTGATGAAATCCATGGTAATGTTTTCACATTTCCATTCCGGGATTTCGGGTTGTTGAAGTAGATCTGATGGTTTCTGATGCTCAGCTTTGACCTTAGAACACGTCAAACATTCTCCTACGTATTTTGCAACATCCACTTTCATACCCGGCCACCAAAAATGTTTCTTGAGATCCTTGTACATCTTCCCCGTTCCAGGATGTATTGAGTATCTGGTTTTATGAGCTTCTCTAAGTACCATTTCTCTCATATCTCCAAATTTTGGTACCCAAATCCTTTCAGCCCTATACCAGGTTCCGTCTTCCCAAATATTAAGATGCTTCTCCGATCCTTTGGGTATTTCATCCTTTAAATTTCCCTCTTTTAAAACTCCTTGTTGCGCCTCCTTTATTTGAGTAGTAAGGTTATTGTGAATCATTATATTCATAGATTTTACTCGAATAGGTTCTCTGTCCTTCCTGCTCAAGGCGTCGGCTACCACATTTGCCTTCCCCGGGTGGTAACGAATCTCAAAGTCGTAATCATTCAACAATTCAATCCACCTACGCTGCCTCATATTCAGTTGTTTCTGATTAAATATGTGCTGAAGACTTTTGTGGTCGGTATATATAATACTTTTCACCCCATATAAGTAGTGCCTCCAAGTCTTTAATGCAAAAACAACCGCGCCTAATTCCAAATCATGCGTCGTATAATTTTGTTCGTGAATCTTCAATTGTCTAGACGCATAAGCAATCACCTTCGTTCGTTGCATTAATACACAACCAAGACCGTGCTTTGATGCGTCACAATAAATCACAAAATCATCATTCCCTTCAGGCAATGACAATATAGGTGCCGTAGTTAGCTTTTTCTTCAATAACTAAAACGCTTTCTCTTGTTCATCCTTCCATTCAAATTTCTTCCCTTTATGCGTTAATGCAGTCAAGGGTTTTGCTATTCTGGAAAAGTCTTGGATAAACCTTCTGTAGTAACCAGCTAGTCCTAAAAACTGGCGTATGTGTTTCGGAGTTTTCGGGGTTTTCCACTTTTCAACAGTTTCTATCTTTGCCGGATCCACCTTAATACCTTCTTTGTTCACTATGTGACCGAGGAATTGAACTTCTTCCAACCAAAATGCACACTTTGAAAACTTAGCGTACAATTCTTCCTTCCTCAATACTTCTAACACCTTTCTCAAATGTTCACCGTGTTCTTGGTCATTCTTTGAGTAAATAAGTATGTCATCAATGAAAACAATGACAAACTTGTCAAGGTATGGTCCACACACTTGGTTCATAAGGTCCATGAACACAGCTGGTGCATTAGTTAAACCAAACGGCATGACCATAAACTCGTAATGATCGTAACGTGTTCTGAAAGCAGTCTTTGGAATATCATCTTCTTTCACCCGCATTTGATGATACCCGGAACGTAAGTTAATCTTTGAATAAACAGACGAGCCTTGTAGTTGATCAAATAAGTCGTCGATTCTCGGTAGTGGGTAGCGGTTCTTGATGGTAAGTTTGTTCAACTCTCGGTAGTCGATACACAACCAGAATGTACCATCTTTCTTCTTGACAAACAAAACAGGAGCTCCCCACGGTGATGTGCTTGGTCGAATGAAACCACGCTCTAAAAGTTCTTATAATTGGCTTTGCAGTTCTTTCATCTCGCTGGGTGCGAGTCTGTAAAGAGCACGAGCTATTGGTGCAGCTCCTGGTACAAGATCTATTTGAAATTCAACGGATCAATGTGGGGGTAATCCCGGTAATTCTTTCGGAAATACATCAGGAAATTCTTTTGCGACGGGAACATCATTGATGCTCTTTTCTTTAGTTTGTACTTTCTCGACGTGTGCTAGAACAGCATAGCAACCTTTTCTTATTAGTTTTTGTGCCTTCAAATTACTAATAAGATGTAGCTTCGTGTTGCCCTTTTCTCCGTACACCATTAAGGGTTTTCCTTTTTCTCGTATAATGCGAATTGCATTTTTGTAACAAACGATCTCTGCTTTCACTTCTTTCAACCAGTCCATACCGAATATCACATCAAAACTCCCTAACTCTACTGGTATCAAGTCAATCTTAAATATTTCGCTACCCAGTTTAATTTTTCGATTCCGGCATATATTATCTGCTAAAATTAATTTACCGTTTGCTAATTCGAGTAAAAATTTACTATCCAACGGCGTCAATGGACAACTTAATTTAGCACAAAAATCTCTACTCATATAGCTTCTATCCGCACCCGAATCAAATAAAACGTAAGCAGATTTATTGTTAATAAGAAACGTACCCGTAACAAGCTCCGGGACTTCCTGTACCTCTGCCGCATTAATATTGAAAACTCTTCCGCGGCCTTGTCCATTCGTGTTCTCCTGGTTGTGGCAATTTCTAATAATGTGGCCCGGTTTTCCACATTTATAACAAACTACATTGGCATAACTTGCTCCGACACTACTTGCTCTGCCATTACTCGTTCCGACACCATTTGTTCCTTTCGTTCTGTTAACCCCTGGTCCGTAGACCTCACACTTCGCCGCGCTATGACCATTTCTTTTACACTTGTTGCAAAATTTGGTGCAGAACCCCGAGTGATACTTTTCACACCTTTGGCATAGCTGCTTCTGATTGTTGTTGTTGTTGCGGTTGTTATTGTTGTTGGGATGATTGTTGTAGTTGCTGTTGTTGTTGTTGGGCCATTTGTTGTAGTTGCGATTGATGTTGCGATTGTTGGGATAATTGTTGCGATTATTGTTGTAATTGCTGTTGTTGTTGTATTGGTGATTCTTATCACCGTTTTCCTCCTACTTCCTTTTGACTTGCTTCACATTGGTCTCTTCAGCAGTCTGTTCTTTAATTCTTTCTTCAATCTGGTTCACTAGTTTGTGAGCCATTCTACATGCCTGTTGTATGGAGGCGGGCTCGTGTGAACTTATAACTTCTTGGATTGTTTCCGGTAATCCTTTCACAAACGCGTCGATCTTCTCTTCCTCATCTTCGAACGCTCCCGGACACAATAGGCATAATTCTGTGAATCGTCTTTCGTACGTGGTAATATCAAATCCTTGGGTTCGTAACCCCCTAAGTTCTGTCTTGAGCTTATTGACCTCGGTTCTGGGACGGTACTTCTCGTTCATCAAGTGCTTGAATGCTGTGTGATGACCCGGGAATTTCCAACCAAATTTAAACTTGAATCTTATATGATTTCGACATGATAAGCAAAGTCTGTAATGTTGAGTATTAAAATTTTATAACTATTTAGATGGATTCATTTGACCTTTGGCTGTGTCGATGATTCACGAACCGTTAATTGTAAATAATATGTACATATATATGATTCTTAAACATAATTAATATTATATGTATATTGTAAGACATATATGAAAGGACCCGTTCATATACATTATAAACGATTCACAATAGTTGATTACATTACGAGGTATTTGACCTCTATATGATACATTTTACAAACATTGCATTCATTTTTAAAAGACAAACTTTCTTTACATCGAAAATTGACAGGCATGCATACCATTTCATAATATCCACTATCCAACTATAAATTGATTTAATAATAATCTTTGATGAACTCAATGACTCGAATGCAACGTTCTTCGAAATATGCTATGAAAGACTCCAAGTAATATCTTTAAAATGAGCAAATGCACAGTGGAAGATTTCTTTAACACCTGAGATTAAACATGCTTTAAAGTGTCAACCAAAAGGTTGGTGAGTTCATTAGTTTATCATAATCATTTATTTCCATCATTTTAATAGACCACAAGAATTTCATTTCCAGTTCTCATAAATATACGTCCCATGCATAGAGACAAAAATAATCATTCATATGGTGAACACCTGGTAACCGACATTAACTAGATACATATAAGAATATCCCCTATCATTCCGGGATCCTCCTTCAGACATGATATAAATTTCGAAGTACTAAAGCATCCGGTACTTTGGATGGGGTTTGTTAGGCCCAATAGATATATCTTTAGGATTCGCGTCAATTAGGGTGTCTGTTCCCCAATTCTTAGATTACCAGACTTTAATAAAAAGGGGCATATTCGATTTCGATAATTCAACCATAGAATGTAGTTTCAATTACTTGTGTCTATTTCGTCAAACATTTATAAAAGCGCATGTATTCTCAGTCCCAAAAATATAAAGGGTAAAAATGCAAATGAAACTCACCATACTGTATTTCGTAGTAAAAATACATATAACGTCATTGAACAAGTGCAAGGTTGGCCTCGGATTCACGAACCTAAATTAATTATATATAATTATGTGTTGGTCAATATTTGTCTAACAAATTAGGTCAAGTCATAGTGTACCAAAATCCTAATGCTCGAGACTAATATGCAAAAGTCAACAAAAGTAAATTTGACTCAAAATAATTTCCAAAAATCTATACATGATTAATATATAGTTTAAATATCGTCGTTTTATATTTTTAAATATTTTTAAAAGATTTATTAGAGTAAATAATATAATTTATTTATTAATAAATAAAATTTTTATATTAAATTTATATAATAAAATATACTTTTATATATATTAAGTAATAAAATTTATAGGGTTCATTTAATATCATAAAGATAATATGATAGGTATTATTAAAGTAAGTTATTACACGTAGTAAAATATGTTTGTATCACATATTTATTTGATAAAATAATATCTATAATGATAGTAAGTAAAAGTTATATTATTTTGTAATAATAATTATTATTATAAAAATATCAATATTTATAATTACTAAGATGACATTATGATAAAACGATAATTCTAATTATGATAACTTTAATATTTACGATAATTTTTAAAATTATCTTTAAAATAATAATTCTATTTAAAATAATAATAATAATGATATTTTATAGTAACAATGACATATCTATTAAAATGATAATTTTTGTTAAAATGATAGTTTTAATACTAACGATACTTTTAATAATAATAGTAATGATAAAAATAGTAAGAACGATAATTTTATCTAAATCAATATCTTATAATATTTTAATTTCATCATGATACTCTTACTCATTATTTTCTAATCGTTTCGTTTAATAGCTTTTAATTGTCTTTTATATCGTGTTCATAATAATGATAATAATAGTAATCAAAATAATTAGGTGTTACAAATATTTGTTTTAATTACACTAATATTAATAATGATAGTTACTATAACATTATTAACGATAATACTAATAATTATCTTAATGATAATATAGTAATAATAATAATAACAATAACAATAACCATTTTTAAATAATGATATATATATTAATAATGATAATAATAATAATAATACTAATAATAATAATAATAATAATAATAATAATAATAATAATAATAATAATAATAATAATAATAATAATAATAATAATAATCGGATAGTAATAATAATACTAATTATAACTTTAACGATAATAACGATAGTAATAATAGAAAAAATAACAATTTTTAATGATAAATTCCTTTTATTGATAAAGATAATAATAATGATAATAATAAGATAAAACTAGAACGACGATAAAAACGACGATAATAATAATCATTTTTAATAAAAATATTGAAAATTCAATTGATTATAACTTCTAATCCGTTCATCGAAACCATTCGATATCTAAAGGAAAAGTTCTTAATTTTTCGCTAGCTTTCCAAGGACATGCATATCTTATACCTTATCTCAACCGCAAGTGTAACTAATTCAATATTCAACCTAACCTGTCTATGGGCAATATCAAAAGTACAAGCATGCATAATCCTAAATACTCGAGCACTAGTCAGGGATACACTATTAGTATGTAAAAGTTAAATTATGAGTACTCACGTATCAATATTGAGATTCAATATTGCAGGAAAGGTACGTAGACGCAACGGAAATGATAAACACTATATTGACCTCACGAGCATACCCATGAATCATACTCAATCACCTCCATAGCTATAACCCATAATTTCCTTAATCATATCCTACTCGAAAAACAATTTCGAAATCACTCGGACAGCACTCCGTCGTAATATTTTATGTATACTAATAATATCTTGAAATAATACGGAGTAAATATATATATGTAAATCGATTGAGAGAGTTTAGAGAAAAATATTTTCAAGTTTCTATGAAATAATGAAACCTATTGAATTCTATTTATAATAGATTTTTGAATTATTAAAGTGAATTATTAAAGTATGAATTATTAAAGTGAATTATTAAAGTATGAATTATTAAAGTGAATTATTAAAGTATGAATTATTAAAGTGAATTATTAAAGTATAAATTATTAAAGTATGAATTATTAAAGTGAATTATTAAATTATGAATTATTAAAATGAATTATTAAAGTATGAATTATTACTGTGAATTATTAAAGTTAAAGTAAAGTAAAAATAAAGTAAAGGTAAAGTTTAAGTATAGTAAAAGTATAAAACTATGTACGTATAATACGCATATAAATATATATAATATTAATTTAAATTATTATATATATTTAATAAAATAAAATATAAATATCGTTATCTTTATCATACTAGTTAAGTAATGAGTTGTCAAAAGTGGTTCTAGATATTTATAAAAGTTATATACGTTTTAATAATAAAGTTCTTTTTAAACTGAAAACGTTTTTTTTTTTACGTTTGAAACTAAATAGATCAATCGAGTCTTTATGAGATTCAATCTTCTACTATCCTTTGTCTAGTTCTCAATGATTGACAATTTGTTCTTATTTATAAATCACTTTACCATTTTCCGAATATTGTTAAAATGGAAAGATTTCTCAAATCAACGTGGGCCTTTCAACAGAGACTTGTAATCATAATTCAATATATCTGATAATTCAATCATTTGATCTTATCTTCTAATTCCATTTATAAATATTTTGAAACAGATACAATCATATAAAGTATTTAATCTAATATTTTGTTTACGTTTCAAGTTATAATATATATATATATATATATATATATATATATATATATATATATATATATATATATATATATATATATATATATATATATATATATATATATATATATATATATATAATCATATTCGTTCAATGGTTCGTGAATCGTTGGAACTTGGTCGAGGTTGAATGAATGTATGAACATAGTTTAAAATTCTTGCAATTTAACTTAACAAATATTGCTTATCATGTCGGAAACATATAAAGATTAAAGTTTAAATTTGGTTAGAAATATTCGGGTTGTCACAATATATGAAATGAAATAATGTTAAATATTGGATATATGTTATCATAGTTAAAAATATGTAATTATAATAGACTAAATTAAAATAATAAATTAAAATAAATGGTATAGTAATATTATTATTATTTTCAATATTAATACCAAGTTAGTACTATTAATATAATATACGAATATAAGTTTATAGTGTAAAAATATTACACAAAGTATGATATTAAACACAAGCCATAATATAATTACTATAGTAATATTATTACCTTCATCATTAATATTAACATCAATAACAAATTTGGTACAAGTAACATGTTATTGTTAGTAGGATTATTTGTATCGTTATTATTAATAACATTAACATATTATCATTATTATTATTATTATCTATAAAGCAATGTTACTATTATCATTGTTATTAATGGTTATTATAATTTATTAAAATTATCATTTTTTTTCTTCTTCTTTATTATTAATACTTTCATCAAAAATAAATATTAATATAAAAGAAATGTATTATGATAGAAATAAAAAAAAAATTAATACATGTAAATTGACATATTAATGATACTATTATTTATGTTATTATTAATAGTATTATTATTATTATTATTAATATATTTATAGTATTTATTAATATTTAAATATATATATATATATATATATATATATATATATATATATATATATATATATATATATATATATATATATATATATATATATATAAACACAGGAGAGTAAATCTGGTAACCATCATTGTCTGTTTTTTTATCTTTTGTGCTTGTTTCGAATATGGCTGTCGACACTCAATCACTACACAACAACATTGCTCCATAATATGTACTATATCTATGTTATCTACAATTTAAAAAAAAAAAACATATAAACACCCTGTACGTGAAATAAATTTTCAAAGGCTCGAACTCGATTCACTTTAAAGAAATCTAAAATTGCAGAAAGGTTAGAGATTATTTAATTAATCTATCTGTGAAATTTCAGTTGATAATTCCTTCTTTTGATTATGAATTCTTAGAGTCAAACTTAATTTATAAAAAGTCAACTATATTGTTCATCGTAAAATTCGAATTCCGTTTGATGTTTCAGATTCAATTATGTATTCAAAAAATTTCCAGTAATCATTTACAGTATATTTCATGTTTTAATTATAAACTAAAACTATCTAAAATTAAAAATCCAAGTTAGAGTTTATAGTGTTCTTGGTTCAAAAATCAAAATCTAGAATTCGAATTCTATTGCAAAAAGTAATAATGTAGTTGTTTTAGGAATCTTTCACTCAAACTTTCTGTAAAATATCAAATTTCAATTCATCTTAACGAACTCGAATTCATGAGTCAAAGTTTTTAAATTTAAAAGTCAAACATTTGTTCTTGAACAAATTCGAAGTTTATGTTATGAATTAAGTTAAATTAACGATTACAATAGTTTTTATAGATGATTTGAAACGTATTTTGTGTTGTAACAATTATCTAAAACGTGCTCAAATTTAAAGTTTATTTTTTTTTCAATCATAACAGCGGCTGCCACAGCAGTTTTTTTTTTATTTTTTTTCATTATTCTTGTTTATAAATAATACTACCTTATATTTTTTTCTTGCTGTTTATAAGTTTTAATAAAACTAAACGTGGTTATTTTTTTTTATCTTGGAGTTATCTTGGTTGTTGAATATTGGTAAAGAAGATGAAGTAATTCGAGTGAGAAAGATACCAGTTATATATTTTGGGTTTGCACATAAATCAGATATGTAAGGATGGAGGAGTGGTAAGGAGGAGTGTCGGTTAAGCGAGTGGTTCCGGGTTCGATCCTTGCTTGGTGCAACATTTTTGTTTTAAAAGGGCTTCTAAGGTAGTTTTTAATACCAAAATTTTTATTATTATTATTATTATTATTATTATTATCATTTTCATTATTGTTATTATTGTTATTATTATTATTATTGTTGTTATTAATATGTTAGATATTATTATTAACTATATAACTAGTATCATTATCATCACTAATATAACCTATGATATTATTATTATTATTATTATTATTAGGTATTATGAAAATTTAATCATTAACATTATGATTACTAATATAAGTGTGATGATACAAGTTTTCATTTATTAGGATTATAGATACAAGTACGAATATTATTATTATCACTAATAATCGTATTATTATTATTATTATGATTAGGATTATTATTATTATTATTATTATTATTATTATTATTATTATTATTATTATTATTATTATTATTATTATTATTATTATTATGAAAATTATACGGGTTATCATCATTTTCATTAATGTTAGTATTAATATCACTCTTGTAATTATTATTATTATTATTGTTATTAAACAAAAGTATCATTTTTTTTTTAAAATATCATTTTTATTGTTAATATTTTTTTTAAAGTTACTATTATCAGTAAATCATTAGTAACAAAACTATCACTTTTGTTACAGATAAATATTTTGTACTTAAAATATACTTAATACATATATTATAATTATATTAATAATTTATATACCATATATCAAACTTATTAATTTTTTTTTTATAAATACTTACATATAGCAAACTATCGGTTTTTAATATAATACTAAACATATATTTTATATATATATATATATATATATATATATATATATATATATATATATATATATATATATATATATATATATATATATATATATATATATATATATATATATATATATATATATATATGAATGAATGAATAGAGATTATGTATGATAAATGTAAATATACAATATGGTTATATATAACATATAACTCGAGATATATTATATATAAATAAAGTATATGTAGTAAATAAAATTTAGTATAAAAATTTATATAAATACAAACACAAAAAGATTATATAATTAATAAATAAAATTTGGAGATTTCTATTATATGTTTTTAATAGAAATACAATTAATATAGGTTCGTGAATCCGAGGCCAACCCTGCATTATCCAGTTTTTGCAATATGTATTTTTACTACAAAATACATTAGGTGAGTATCATTTGCTCCCTTTTACTCTTTACATTTTTGGGACTGAGAATACATGCGCTGTTTTTTATAACTGTTTTATGAAATAGACACAAGTAATCAAAATTACGTTCTATGGTTGAATGATCGAAACTGAATATGCCCCTATATAGTCTGGTAATCTAAGAATTAGGGAACGGACACCCTAATTGACGCGAACTCTAAATATAGATCTATCGGGCCCAACAAGCACCATCCAAAGTACCGGATGCTTTAGTACTTCGAAATTTATATCATGTCCGAAGGAGGATCCCGGAATGATGGGGATATTCTTATATGCATATTGTGAATGTCGATTACCAGGTGTTCAATCCATATGAATGATATTTTTGTCTCTATGCATGGGACGTATATTTATGAGAATTGGAAATCTTGTGGTCTATTAAAATGATGGAAATGATTAGTTATGTTAAACTAATGAACTCACCAACCTTTTGGTTGACACTTTAAAGCATGTTTATTCTCAGGTACAAAAGAAATCTTTCGCTGTGCAATTGTTCATTTTAGTGATATTACTTGGAGTCATTCATGACATTTTCAAAAGACGTTGCATTCGAGTCGATGAGTTCATCAAGAGTATTATTAAGTCATTTATAGTTGTATATATTATGAAATGGTATACATGCTGTCAACTTTTAATGTAATGAAAGATTGTCTTTTCAAAAACGAATGCAATGTTTGTACAATGTATCATATAGAGGTCAAGTACCTCGCGATGTAACCAAATGTAATGTATTCGTCCTGATGGATTAGGACGGGTCTCTTCATGCTGACCACGATAGTGCGTAAGCATCATCTTGTCCCACTTGCTCTAGATAGGTATTCCACCATGTTAACGCAGAACCTGTGAAGGTATGCGTAGCGTACTTTACTTTGTCCTCTTCAGTACACTTACTTATGGCAAACACCGATTCGACCTTCTCGGTCCACCGTTTCAATCTGATCGGTCCTTCGGTTCCATCAAATTCCAAAGGTTTGCAGGCAGTGAATTCTTTGTAGGTGCATCCTACACGATTTCCTGTACTGCTAGATCCAAGGTTATTGTTGGTATATAGCGCAGCCTGTACTGCGGCTATATTTGAAGCTAGAAAAGTACGGAATTCCTCTTCATTCATATTCACGGTGTGTCGAGTAGTCGGTGCCATTTCCTTCAAAATAGTCAAATGGAACAAGTTAATCATACAGAATATTAAGAGTAGTTAATAGCATTTCGTAGCATAATATGAACTCATTTATAAAAGCTTTTTCTTCATATTAGCGTTTTATAAGTTTAAATTCGGGTAGTACCTACCCGTTAAGTTCATACTTAGTAGCAAATATACAATTCAACTACTACAATTCTATATGAAAATCTGATTATAATAATATTTCGCGTTCAAACTTTTATACAATATTTTACAAACTTACAATACCGCTTATTTTACATAAAGCATGAAATATAGCACACAATAACTTTGATACAAGATAGTTGTGAAGATAATTATATCTAGTACACAAGTCGTTCAGCAAAGGCAATAAAGACACGTAATTCATACGTCCAGAAACAAGTCATGCATTCTAGTTTTACTAGGACTACTTCCCATCCTTGGTCTTGTGGAACATAACCGTTATGGCCGTTGATAAGACAGTGTGTTGTAACGTCGTCAAAGGGACGAGGGTTACGTAATGTCCAACAGTCCCGTAACAATCTAAAAACCTTGTTTCTCACCCCAACTACTGAGTCCGTTACTTGTGGAAATGTTTTGTTTAATAGTTGTAGCCCGATGTTCTTGTTCTCACTTTGGTGAGAAGCTAACATTACTAACCCGTAAGCATAACATGCTTCTTTATGTTGCATGTTAGCCGCTTTTTCTAAATCATGAAGTCCTATGTTCGGATACATTGAGTCAAAATAATTTCTTAACCCGTTGCGTAAAATAGCACTTGGGTTCCCCGCAGTATATGCGTCAGAGTAAACACATCGTAACTTATGGGTTTCCCAATGTGATATCCCCCATCTTTCAAACGAAAGTCTCTTATAAACCAAGGCATTCTTGGAACGTTCTTCGAATGTCTTACAAACTGATTTCGCCGTAAATAGTTGTGCCGAAGAATTCTGACCGACTCTAGACAAGATTTCATCAATCATGTCTCCGGGTAAGTCTCTTAAATTATTGGGTTGTCTACCCATTTTGTGTTTTTATACTGTAAAATAGACAAGAGTTAGATTCATAAAAAAAAATACTTATTAATACAAGCAATTTTTACATATATCATAAAGCATAAGCACACTATATTACATATATTACACCATACGAATACAACTATCTTATTCCGACTCGCTCGTTTCTTCTTCTTCGGTTTTGGTTCGTTTTGCCAAGTTTCTAGGGATATATGATGTTCCCCTAATACTAGCTGTCGTTTTCCACAACGGTTTAGAAAAACCTGGTGGTTTAGAGGTTCCCGGGTCATTGTTACAACTTAAGGACTTCAGGGGTTAACGATACATATAAAGTTCATCGGGGTTGGATTTAGATTTCTCTATTTTTATGCCCTTTCCCTTATTATTTTCTTTTGCCTTTTTAAATTCAGTTGGGGTAATTTCTATAACATCATCGGAATTCTCGTCGAAATCCGATTCTTCGGAGAATTGGTAATCCTCCCAATATTTTGCTTCCTTGGCGGAAACACCATTGACCATAATTAACCTTGGTCGGCTGGTTGAGGATTTTCTTTTACTTAACCATTTTATTATTTCCCCCACCGCCTCTATTTCCTCCTCCGGTTCCTCCTCTTCCGGTTCTGATTCTTCTTCCGGTTCTGATTCTTCTTCCGGTTCCTCTTCGGGAACTTGTGAATCAGTCCAATATATATTCGACTCTTCGTTATTATTAGGTGAGTCAATGGGATTTGTGCTAGAGGTAGACATCTATCACACAATATCAAACATGTTAAGAGACTAATATATCACATAATATTCACATGTTAAAAATATATAGTTTCCAATAAAATTTGTTAAGCAATCATTTTTCAAGTAAACATGGTCGAAGTCCAGACTCACTAATGCATCCTAACAAACTCGATAAGACACACTAATGCAAAATTCTGGTTCTCTAAGACCAATGCTCGGATACCAACTGAAATGTCCCGTTCTTATTGATTAAAAACGTTCCATATTAATTGATTTCGTTGCGAGGTTTTGACCTCTATATGAGACGTTTTTCAAAGAATGCATTCATTTTAAAACAAACCATAACCTTTATTTCATAAATAAAGGTTTAAAAAGCTTTACGTAGATTATCAAATAATGATAATCTAAAATATCCTGTTTACACACGACCATTACATAATGGTTTACAATACAAATATGTTACATCGAAATCAGTTTCTTGAATGCAGTTTTTACACAATATCATACAAACATGGACTCCAAATCTTGTCCTTATTTTAGTATGCAATAGCGGAAGCTCTTAGTATTCACCTGAGAATAAACATGCTTTAAACGTCAACAAAAATGTTGGTGAGTTATAGGTTTAACCTATATATATCAAATCGTAACAATAGACCACAAGATTTCATATTTCAATACACATCCCATACATAGAGATAAAAATTATTCATATGGTGATCACCTGGTAACCGACATTAACAAGATGCATATATAAGAATATCCCCATCATTCCGGGACACCCTTCGGATATGATATAAATTTCGAAGTACTAAAGCATCCGGTACTTTGGATGGGGTTTGTTAGGTCCAATAGATCTATCTTTAGGATTCGCGTCAATTAGGGTGTCTGTTCCCTAATTCTTAGATTACCAGACTTAATAAAAAGGGGCATATTCGATTTCGATAATTCAACCATAGAATGTAGTTTCACATACTTGTGTCTATTTTGTAAATCATTTATAAAACCTGCATGTATTCTCGTCCCAAAAATATTAGATTTTAAAAGTGGGACTATAACTCACTTTCACAGATTTTTACTTCGTCGGGAAGTAAGACTTGGCCACTGGTTGATTCACGAACCTATAACAATATATACATATATATCAAAGTACGTTCAAAATATATTTACAATACTTTTAATACATTTTGATGTTTTAAGTTTATTAAGTCAGCTGTCCTCGTTAGTAACCTACAACTAGTTGTCCACAGTTAGATGTACAGAAATAAATCAATAAATATTATCTTGAATCAATCCACGACCCAGTGTATACGTATCTCAGTATTGATCACAACTCAAACTATATATATATTTTGGAATCAACCTCAACCCTGTATAGCTAACTCCAACATTCACATATAGAGTGTCTATGGTTGTTCCGCAATATATATATATATAGATGGGTCGACATGATAGGTCGAAACATTGTATACGTGTCTATGGTATCTCAAGATTATATAATATACAATATAAGTTGATTAGGTTATGGTTGGAATAGATTTATTACTAACTTTCACGTAGGTAAAATGAGTAGTTTTTATCAATCTTGTTTTACTCGCCATTTCTTTGTTTCTAATCCGTTTTGAGTGATTCCAATGGCCACGGTTTTGAAAGAGGTAGTCATTTCCTTCGAAAGAACGACATCTTGATGACCATTTTGAAAAGCATACTTTCACTTTGAGTTTAACCATGATTTTTGGATATAGTTTCATGTTCATAAGAAAAATCATTTTTCCAGAAGTATAGCTTTTAAATCAAAGTTCATCTTAGCTTTTAATTATCCCAACCAAAACAGCCCCCGATTTTACTACGACGGCGTATATCCAGTTTTATGGTGTTTATCGTGTTTCCGGGTTTTAAATCATTAAGTTAGCATATCATATAGATATAGAACATGTGTTTAGTTGATTTTAAAAGTCTAGTTAGAAGGATTAACTTTATTTGCGAACAAGTTTAGAATTAACTAAACTATGTTCTAGTGATTACAAGTTTATAACGTTGAATAAGACAGCTTTTTATGTATGAATTGAATGATGTTATGAACATCATTACTACCTCAAGTTCCTTGGATAAACCTACTGGAAATGAGAAAAATGGATCTAGATTCAAAGGATCCTTGGATGGCTTGAAAGTTCTTGAAGCAGAATCATGACACGAAAACAATTTCAAGTAAGATTTCCACTCGAAATAAGATTGTTATAGTTATAGAAATTGGATTAAAGTTTGAATATGATTATTACCTTGTATTAGAAAGATAACCTACTGTAAGTAACAAAGGTTTCTTGATCTTGGATGATTACTTGGAATGGATTTAGAAAACTTGGAAGTAAACTTGCAATCTTGGAAGTATTCTTGATTTTATGAAACTAGAACTTTTGGAATTTATGAAGAACACTTAGAACTTGAAGATAGAACTTGAGAGAGATCAATTAGATGAAGAAAATTGAAGAATGAAAGTGTTTGTAGGTGTTTTTGGTCGTTGGTGTATGTATTAGATATAAAGGATATATAATTTTGTTTTCATGTAAATAAGTAATGAATGATTACTCATATTTTTGTAATTTTATGAGATATTTCATGCTAGTTGCCAAATGATGGTTCCCACATGTGTTAGGTGACTCACATGGGCTACTAAGGGCTGATCATTGGAGTGTATATATGATAATGCTAAAAACGAATATATATTTCATAGCATTATTCCTCAAGAAAGACAAGCTTTTAGTTGCAATTGTTCTATTTACAAGTGATATTCGTTTAAATAATAAAAGGTGAAGACAAAAGACAGATTCGACGAATTGAAGACGCAAACGACCAAAAAGCTCAAAAGTACAAAAGAAAATCAAAGAGGTTCCAATTATTGATAAGAAACGTCTCGAAATTACAAGAGTACAAAATTCAAAACGCAAAGTACAAGATATTAAATTGTACGCAAGGACGTTCGAAAATCCGGAACCGGGACCAGAGTCAACTCTTAACGCTCGACGCAACGGACTAAAAATGACAAGTTAACTATGTATATAAATATAATATAATATATAATTAATTATATAAATTATATATATATTATATTTATATAATAAACCGTCGGTAAACAAAGAGCCAAAATGGAGTGAGCTGTAATTACAAACTCCGCGACTCGCGGAGTTTGAAGAAGGAATGGGCCGCGAGTCGCGGAGCCCCAAAAACTAAAACTCCCTATAAAGCCCAACGAATTCTGATCATTTTTTCATCCATAATTAAATCTCTCTCTATATATGTATACGTAAATATATTTATATTTATATTTTAATTTTAATTTTAATTTTAATCCTAATAATAAGGGTATGTTAGCGAATGTTGTAAGGGTGTAAGTCGAAATTCTGTCCGTGTAACGCTACGCTATTTTTAATCATTGTAAGTTATGTTCAACCTTTGTAATTTAATGTCTCGTAGCTAAGTTATTATTATGCTTATTTAATCTGAAGTAATCATGATGTTGGGCTAATTACTAAAATTGGGTAATTGGGCTTTGTACCATAATTGGGGTTTGGATAAAAGAAGGACACTTGTGGAAATTAGACTATGGGCTATTAATGGGTTTTATATTAACTAAACAATACCTTGTTAATTTAATATACAAACTTATAATTTGACGTATTTATATATAACCACATACGCTTGACTGGGTACGGTGGGCGGGATATCTATAAATACCAATAATTATTCATTTTACTGGACACGGAACTGGATTAATAGTTAATAGACTTGTTGAAACAGGGGTGAATTACATTCAAGGGTAATTGGTGTAATTGTTAACAAAGTAGTAAAACCTTGGTTTACACGCAGTCGATAACCTGGTGTATTCATTAAACAAAGTATTAAAACCTTGTTACAATTCGAATCCCCAATTAGTTAGAATATTTGACTTCGGGAATAAGAATAATTTGACGAAGGCTTTCGCTCTTTATATTTATGACTGATGGACTATTATGGACAAATCCGTATGGACATATTAAATAATCCAGGACAAAGGACAATTAACCCATGGGAATAAAACTAAAATCAACACGTCAAACATCATGATTACGGAAGTTTAAATAAGCATAATTATTTTATTTCATATTTTATTTCCTTTATTTTATATTTAATTGCACTTCTAATTATCGCATTTTGTTTATTGTTATTGTATTTAATTGCACTTTAATTTTCGTACTTTTTAATTATCGCAAGTTTATTTTATCGCACTTTTATTTATCGCAATTTCATTATCGTTATTTACTTTACGCTTTAATTTAAGTCTTGTATTTATTTTTAATATTTTACATTTGGTTTTAACTGCGACTAAAGTTTTAAAATCGACAAACCGGTCATTAAACGGTAAAAACCCCCCTTTATAATAATAATATTACTTATATATACATTTGTATTTTTATAAAAGTAAACTAATATAGCGTTATGCTTTGTTTAAAGATTTTCCCTCTGGAACGAACCGGACTTACTAAAAACTACACTACTGTATGATTAGGTACACTGCCTATAAGTGTTGTAGCAAGGTTTAAGTATATCCATTCTATAAATAAATAAATATCTTGTGTAAAATTGTAACGTATTTAATAGTATTTTCTGCTAAAATTTAATAGTATTTTATACCCCTTAGCTTTAACAATCAAGTATTTTTGGCGCCGCTGCCCGGGACAATCTAGCTTAAAAGCCGGAAGCGCAACGCTACATAAAAAAAAAGATTTTTATTTTTAGTTTACTTTTATTAAAATTCACTTTTGTAAAAATACGTTTTTAATTATTCGAAAATATAAAAAGAAAAACAAAAATTTATATATTTTTAAGATTTTATTAAATATTTAAGTTTTATAAAGTTTATTTATTTTTATTTTATAAAAATATAAGTTTTTATTATATAAATATTTTAGATTTTAAAACAGAAAACAGAAAAAAAATATAAAATAAAATAAAAAAAAAGCGTCAAATTTTAAACTGTACCTGAGTTGAAAATTGGAACCCCGACAGAAACCCTAATCAGCATTTATTACGGGTAATTATTAATTATTATTATTAATAAACCCTAATTACTTAATTATTAATATAATTAGTTTAAGTTTTTAAATCAAATTGTATTTTAAATTTTAATTAGTTTTATTATATATATAAATTAATAGTTTTATAAAATAAATAATATAAAAATAATATTTTTATAAAAATTGTACTTTTTACAACTTTTAGTTTATTTTTATATTTTGTCCCTTTTTAATCGTTTTAGCGTAATATTTGTATTTTTAGCTCATATTTAGTTTTAAACTTAGTTTTTGCCATAGTTATTTTTACTTCTAGATTTTTAGGCTTTGCCGTAGAATTCCTTAAGTGCTTTTTCTTTAGACTAAGATTTAGGTACTTTAAAATTTTGCGACGCCTTTTTAAGTTTTAGTTTCTTTTTAAGTTATTTCCATTTGGGATTTAGTTTTTCCTGTAAGCTTTAATATTTTTAGATGACTTTTACCTATGTATCAATTATCATTCCAATTAGTAATCTCAATTTGCGATTATAATTTTAAGTTAGTGATAGTAATAAGGTTGGGTTAGTCTAGTGTTTTTAAGTTCTATAAGTCACTCTTTTTATTTCTTATTTTTTGACGCCTTTTATTTTTTCGATCTTTTATTTTTCGATCTTTTTCCGACACGCTCTTTTTCTTTCTTATTTCTCGTCATTCTAGTTTTTAGGACATAGATTTTTATTCTACTTCTTATCTAAATTTCTTAAAATTACGAAAATTTATTTTAAGTGGTTAAATTGATAGACATCAAAATTTTCTGGTTCGTAGTAATAGTTGGATTTGTATGTGGACCGGGTTATTGGAGCCAAACCGTCCTCAATTATATTGAGACCAAACGAATCCTGCCCCTCTGCTGCATCTTTTGGCTATTCGAAACGTGGGCAAAATCAGAAAAGTCTATTGATTGGATAACTTATATAATTTTTCTTTCCTTTTAAAAACTAATAGGATATTCAGTGAATGCACCGAGCAAGACGTTCACCACCTTTTGTATGTTCACCACCTGTAACTAGATCAAGACATTTAGCAAATATTACCGCCATTGATTTTTCTTTAGAATCGTCATCCAGTCGACCAAGTACTCCAGTTCAAATTTCCGATAATCCATTTTTTGAACCCGACCTCACAATTGAGAATCCGGAGAATATTCAGGGACGATTCATAGATCCTGAACCACTAAATTTTCCTCCAGAACCACCAATCATTCAAACAGAGATTATTGAGGAACGAACCATTAAATCAGAATCCTCTAGTGATTCCGATTCAACAAATTCAATTATGGAGAATCTGGAACCTTTAAATATGGAAGACCGAATTAGAGCTAAACGCACTGGCCAAGGTCACGCAATTACTCATCCAGACATTAATGCACCAGATTATGAAATCAAAGGACAAATTCTACACATGGTGACTAATCAATGCCAATTTAGTGGTGCGCCGAAGGAAGATCCAAATGAACATCTTCGTACCTTTAATAGGATCTGCACTCTATTTAAAATAAGAGAAGTAGAGGATGAACAGATATATCTCATGTTATTTCCCTGGACTTTAAAGGGAGAAGCCAAAAATTGGTTGGAATCGTTACCTGAAGGGGCGATTGATACATGGGACGTTTTAGTTGAAAAATTTCTTAAACAATTCTTTCCTGCATCTAAAGCCGTAAGACTTCAAGGAGAAATTGTTACATTCACACAGAAGCCAAATGAAACTCTATATGAGGCTTGGACAAGATTTGGAAAGTTATTGAGAGGATGTCCGCAACATGGTTTAGATACCTGTCAAATAGTACAAATATTCTACCAAGGATGCGACATCACTACAAGAAAAGACATAGATATAGCAGCTGGTGGTTCTATTATTAAGAAAACCGAAACTGATGCTTACAAAATTATTGATAACACTGCTTCCCACTCACATGAGTGGCACCAAGAAAAAGATATCGTTAGATCATCTAAAGCAGCTAGAGCCAATTCTAGCCATGACTTAGATTCCATTTTCGCAAAGATAGATGCTGTCGAGAGACGAATGGAAAAGATGACTAAAGATATTCACTCAATACGAATTAGTTGTGAGCAGTGTGGAGGACCACATTTGACAAAAGATTGTCTCAGTATTGAATTAACAATGGAACAAAGAGAGAATATTTCATACATAAACCAAAGGCCTGGAAATAATTATCAGAATAATTATCAACCGCCAAGACCTATTTACAATCAAAACCAGAATTATAACCGAAATATTCCATACAACAACCAACAAGGTCCTAGCAATCAACAAGTATCCAATAATACTTACAACCAGCAAAGACCTAATTTTCAAAACAAACCACCACAACCCGATGATAAAAAGCCGAATTTAGAAGATATGATGACGAAGCTAGTTGAAACTCAAACGCAGTTTTTCACATCTCAGAAACAAACTAATGAACAAAATGCTCAAGCATTTAGAAATCAACAAGCTTCTATTCAAAACTTGGAACAAGAAGTAAGTAACCTAGTAAGGTTAATAGGTGAAAGAAAACCGGGAAGTCTACCTAGTGATACAAATACTAACCCCCGGAATGAAACAACTAAAGCTATTACCACAAGAAGTGGTACAACACTTAAACCACCTGAAATACCTGTAACTTCTGATGAAGCTATTCCTACTCCACAAGAACCACAACCTGATCAAGATAAGGAAAAAGAACCGGTAGTTGAAAAGGTTAATGAAGATAACACAGTTAAGGCTAAACCTTATGTTAAACCATACCAACCACCACTTCTTTACCCGAGTAAAATGAAGAAAGAGAAACTTGAAGCCGAGCAATCCAAATTCTTGGATATGTTAAAACAGATAAATGTAAATCTTCCTTTCATTGATGTGATTTCAGGAATGCCTAGATATGCTAAATTCTTGAAAGATCTAATCTCAAATAGAAAGAAAATGGAAGAACTCTCGGCTGTTACCATGAATGCTAATTGTTCAGCAGTGCTGTTGAATAAGATACTAGAAAAATTATCTGATCCAGGGAGTTTCACAATTCCATGTTTTCTGGGTAGTCTTAGTTCAATAGAAGCATTGGCAGACTTAGGTGCTAGTATAAATCTAATGCCATATTCACTATACGCTAAACTAGACCTTGGAGAATTGAAACCTACCAGAATAAGCATACAACTAGCCGATAGATCAATAAAATATCCTAGAGGGATAATGGAGAACATGCTAGTTAAAGTTGGTACTTTAGTATTTCCAGTAGATTTTGTTGTTCTGGACATGGAAGAAGATTCTCAAGTTCCTCTCATATTAGGAAGACCATTCTTAAACACGGCTAAAGCAATGATAGACGTGTTCGGTAAGAAATTGACCCTAAGTATAGAGGATGAGAGTGTTACCTTTTCAGTTGATAGAGCAATGCAACAACCACAATCTGCAGATGATACATGTTATTATATTCAAACTATAGATGCACATGCAGAATTATTAGAAGAATTTCCAGAATTACAAGGAACAGGAGAATGTTCTTTAGGAGAAGGTAATGAACCAATTGATGAAGCTGAAATGTTAGCTACACTTATAGCTAATGGATATGAACCAACAATAGAAGAAATTCAAATGCTAAAAGAAGAAGACAGATATCGATACAAATCATCGATAGAAGAACCTCCGAAATTAGAGTTAAAGCCACTTCCAAACCATTTAGAATACGCTTATTTACATGGTGAATCTGAATTACCTGTAATAATATAGTCTTCTCTTACTGAAAATGAGAAATCACAACTCATTTCTGTGTTGAAAGCTCATAAACCAGCCATTGCATGGAAGATTCATGATATTAAAGGAATAAGTCCTTCGTATTGCACACATAAAATCCTTATGGAAGAAGGTCATAAAACGTATGTGCAATGCCAACGAAGACTAAATCCTAATATGCAAGATGTAGTTAAAAAAGAAATTATTAAACTGCTAGACGCAGGTCTAATTTATCCAATTTCTGATAGTCCATGGGTAAGCCCAGTTCAATGCGTGCCTAAGAAGGGTGGCATGACTGTCATTACAAATGAGAAAAATGAGCTTATTCCTACTAGTACTGTAACAGGATGGCGTGTGTGTATTGATTATAGAAAATTAAATGACGCCACCATAAACGATCACTTTCCCTTACCTTTCATTGATCAAATGTTGGAAAGATTAGCCGGAAATAGTTACTATTGTTTTCTAGATGGATTTTCTGAATATTTTCAAATTCCAATTGCACCCGAAGATTAAGAGAAAACCACATTCACGTGCCCTTATGGTACTTTTGCTTACAAACGCATGCCATTTGGACTTTGCAATGCCCCTGCAACCTTTCAAAGGTGTATGATGGCGATTTTTCACGACATGATAGAAGAATGCATGGAAGTTTTCATGGATGACTTTTCAGTCTTCGGTGATACATTTGAATCATGTCTAGTTAATCTGGAACGAATGCTTATTAGATGCGAACAATCAAATCTAGTTCTTAATTGGGAGAAATGCCATTTTAAGGTTAAAGAAGGCATCGTTCTTGGTCATAAAATTTCAAAAGAAGGAATTGAAGTGGATAGAGCTAAAGTAGATGTAATTGCTAAACTTCTACATCCCACCAATGTTAGAGGAGTTAGGAGTTTTCTAGGGCATGCCGGTTTTTACCGACGTTTCATAAAAGATTTTTCTAAAATTGCCACTCCTATGAATAAACTCCTAGAAAAGGATGCTCCATTCATCTTTTCAGATGAATGCATCAAATCTTTTAATATTCTTAAAGAGAAACTCACTAATGCGCCGATCATGATAACACCAAATTGGAATCTACCATTCGAACTAATGTGCGATGCAAGTGATTTTGCAATGGGAGCCGTTTTAGGACAAAGGATTGAAAAACGATTTCAACCTATATATTATGCTAGTAAGACGTTACAAGGATCACAAACGAACTATATAACTACTGAAAAAGAACTCCTTGCTATTGTCTTTGCTTTTGACAAATTTTGATCATATCTCGTTCTAGCAAAAACGGTGGTCTATACCAACCATTCTGCTCTTAGATACCTATTTTCAAAACAAGATGCCAAACCAAGATTAATCCGTTGGATCTTACTCTTACAAGAGTTCGATATTGAAATCCGAGATAAAAGAGGAGCAGAAAATCTCGTCGCTGATCATCTTTCTCTACTTGAAAATCCCGCATTAGAAGTTCTAAATGAATCGGCCATACAAGACAACTTTCCTGATGAATATCTATTGAAGATAGATTATAAAGAAATTCCATGGTTTGCAGACTATGCAAATTACTTAGTTTGTGGATTCCTTGAAAAAGGATTATCGTACCAAAAACGAAAAAAATTCTTCAGTGATATAAAACACTATTTCTGGGAAGATCCACATTTGTTTAAAAGTTGTCCAGATGGAGTAATACGCCGATGTGTATTCGGAGATGAAGCCAGTAAAATATTAAACCATTGTCACACAGGACCAACAGGAGGGCATTATGGGCCTCAACTAACAGCAAGAAAAGTTTATGATGCTGGATTCTATTGGCCTACAATTTACAAAGACGCACACCTTCTTTGCAAATCCTGTGATGCTTGTCAAAGGGTCGGAAAAATAAGTCAACGTGATGAAATGCCACAAAATGTCATCCAAGTATGTGAAGTATTTGACATTTGGGGTATTGACTTTATGGGTCCATTAACAAAATCTCATAATAATCTCTATATTCTCGTAGCCATTGATTATGTATCTAAATGGGCGGAAGCACAAGCTCTCCCAACTAACGATGCACGAGTTGTAGTCAACTTTTTAAAACGTCTTTTTGCAAGGTTTGGAACACCGAAAGCTTTAATAAGTGATCGGGGTACTCATTTCTGTAATAATCAACTTGAGAAAGTTCTTAAAAGATATGGAGTAACTCATAAAATCTCCACAGCATATCATCCACAAACAAGTGGACAAGTTGAAAATACCAACCGAGCTTTAAAACGTATTCTAGAGAAAACCGTAGGATCAAATCCGAAGGAATGGTCCATTAAATTGGAGGATGCACTCTGGGCTTTTAGAACAGCCTACAAAACTCCAATTGGAACCACACCTTTTAGACTTGTTTATGGAAAAGCATGTCATCTTCCAGTAGAAATTGAACACAAAGCATTTTGGGCTTTGAAGACATGTAATCTTGATATACATGAAGCTGGACGTCTATGATTAAGTCAACTAAACGAATTAGAAGAATTAAGACATGAAGCATACGAAAATTCGTTAATCTATAAAGAAAGAAAGAAGAAATGGCATGATAAAAGAATCAGAAGTTCAAAAGAATTTAAAGAAGGAGACAGAGTTCTTCTTTTCAATTCACGATTCAAGCTATTTCCTGGAAAATTGAAATCAAGATGGTCTGGACCATTCATAGTCAAAAGAGTTTTCCCATACGGAACGATAGAATTAATAAATTCAAATGGAATTGAATTTAAAGTTAATGGTCACAGAGTTAAACATTACATACATGGTCCGATGGAAGTTGACAATGAAGTTAATCACAATTTCGATACCACAGCTAACTAAGTGTGGGGAGAATCAAGTCTTTAAAGGATAATATGTATTTCTGTTAGAGTTAGATTGTCTGTTTTCGTGTAGTTCTCGAAAATGGAACTCGAATGGTCTTTCCCTAGCAGACCCTAAAGAACTAGTCTTCTTCCCCCCTTCTGAATTTTTATTTTTTTAGGTTTTTACGAAATGAAGACTGCCTGTGAACTAAACCATGGTCTAATGCTACACGCTTTGATCACTAAACATAATAATGACACACTTCCGAGTGAAATAGTATCAGTAATCAGAGAAAGATTGGACGGAGTACGAAAAGAATCCAGATGCGAAGATAATAAGTCACAATTTGGTAAAGGAAAATCAAAATCCGCAGTGAAAAGAAGAGCACGACACCTAGAAAGATGTCACAAATGCAGAAAATGGTCACATGGAGGTAAATGTTCAAATAATCAAACCTATTCAAATACTGAATTTGTTACTTTATGCAGAGACGGACCGTTCATATGTTTAGAAGAAAAAACACTGAATGCTCGAGGTTACGCCTATGTAGCCATGGAAAACCAATTAAACTGACTATCTTATGAATGGGATAGATCATATAACTAAGAATACTATCTCACAGGAAAGTCTGTACAGTTTTTTATTTTTATTTTTAACCTTTTGATAATAAACGCTAATTTGTTCGCTATAAAGTATTAAATTGGTATTGAATAAAATTAGGTTTGGCGACCGAAATTATTGATATCATTCAAAAATTTATTACATCACTGCGAAATTTAACGTTTATTCTTAAGGTATAAATATCTTTAATCAAATCAACCCAAAATATTTCAAAAATTCGTCATGAGTTAAATTAGGTCTTGGAACCGAAATTACTTTACCGAAAAGAGGGGCGTATATTTTTAATAATATTTGATTGATTAAAGTGGGATAAAAAGCCAAAAAGATTTTTAATTTTATTTTTACCATGTTTTTAAAATTAATATATAAATCTTAAATTAATATTGTAAACTTTATAAAATCAATATATTTAAAATTGTAAATATTTGAAAAATTAATATAAGTTTAGTGTGAATTTATAATTTGAATTTTTAAATTAAGTTTGGTGTGAATTTTTAATTTTTAAAATATGAATTTTATTTTTATGCATTTTAAATTTTAAGTTTGGTGTGAATTTTTAATATTAATTTTAAATTTTATATTTTAAGTTTGGTGTGAATTTAAAAACAAAAATTTACTTTATCTCATTAAGTTAAAAATATGATTTTTAAAATTCGTCGCAAGTTGAAGACTAGGTCGTTGAACCGAAATTGCTTTACCCGAGGGAGGGACGAGAACTTTTATTATCATTATTTTAATCTTATTGAATTAAAGTATGCCAAAAACATTAAAAAAACTAAAAAAATCTAAGCTTTTAAAACAATCGCTTGAAAAAGACAAATTTTAAAATTTTGTCGAGGGACGGACTAGGATATCGATCCGAAACGACCTCGTCCTAAATAACAAGGGAAACAAAATTTTAAAATTAATTACTTAATTGTTTTAATTAGTATAAGATGTTTAAAAAAAAAAAAAAAAAAAACTCCGCGACTCGCGTAGTTTGAAGGTTCAAACAACGCGACTCGCGGAGGGACCGAAATACAGAAAAAAAATAAAACGCAAAAAAAAACTGATCAGTTGAACACCACAACACACAAAACACTGCGATAAAACTCGCAAAAACCCGAAAAAACACCCCCAAATTCACAATTTTTGACCGTTAATCATCAAATCTTTTACTAAAATCATGTTGAGAAGGATGCTATCAAGGAATTACTCAAGAAAAACGGTAAATTTCTACACCTAAACACCATTTAATCCGAAAATTAGTGTTCTTGAGCAATTTTTTCCCCAATTTGATTTTGATGCTTTTTAGTGTAATTATGCTTAAATTGTTTATGTATTATGCTTGTATAACCTAGATTGATGCTATTTAACATGATTAGAAGCCTTAAACTTCAAATTTTGAGTAATCTAGGGTTTGTGTTCTTGAGCAATTTGGGGCTTTTTGATATAAACAGGTTATGGCCGATTTTTGTCATGAATTGTTGCTAAATTAAGTAGTGTAACATGTTTAGGTAGTTAAATGATCCAAACTTAGAGCCTAAACATGATTTTGAGAATTAAAGTGGACTTTTTCAAGTCTAAAATTCATGAACTTGATTTTTGAAAGATAATGCCATTTAAAACTTGTTTAATTGCTAGTAATGATTATTTTGACATGTTATTTGAGTTGAATGCTTATGAACTTGGCGAACATTTTCGTATATGCTTATTTGAAAAAGTGTAGATTTGATGAAAATATGAAAATGAGCTTAAGTTTGATATAAATTGATCATGTCATTGTAATTATTTTGATTGATGATTTTGCTGACACTAATGCATATTTGGATGCACAAAAATTGTGTTTGATGTGTTTTGCAGACTGAAAGGGGTGAATCTTCATCCCAAGCTCGCAATGCTCCTACTGAAAATGCAGAACAACAGGAGGTGGATAACTACTACAAACAAGATATACCTCATCCAGTCATGACATTTTCTGATATGCACTTGGAAGATTTGCACCCGAACCTGAGATTTGACAGACTTTGGATAAATTATCCAAAATACCAAAGGGGTTTGCATACTCTTCATTCTAAAGTTGTTGAGGTACCTAGGGTCATAGAATGGGGACCATTAGAAGCTGTAGAATTGGCCGGGCCAATTAGGGAATTACTTGCACAGAGGTATGGTAATTCTACTTTTAACGACTGGGTACGTTTATTCACCATGCGTAGACCTGTATATAAAGTATGGTGTGAAGAATTGTTATGTAGTATAGAATTAAATGATCGGGTAGCTAGTTTAACCGATTGATCTTTTATTAGATTTTTGTTAGGAGGTTCGATGCGCCACATGTCTTTACTAGACATGGCTCAGGCTTTACGTATATATACGCCTGAGGAGTTAGCATCTGCCGATTGTAGAGGGTTGATATTGAACGGTAGGAAGATAGACGGAAATTTTGATACGCATGGTGTATGGAGTCAAATGACTAGCCATCACCGATTTAAAGGGGGGAATTACTCTTATTTGGATATAGATAGAGCAGAGTTAAGAGTAATTCATAGGTTTTTAGCGAACTCGATTACACAAAGAGGTAAGAATAAGGAAAAGGTAAATGAACAGGATTTGTTTTACCATATGTGTATTCGAGACCCACAAAGCGCTGTAAGTATACCTTATTGTGTGGGTTATTATTTATCATCTATGGTTAGGGGGATGAGACCGCATAGCATAATAGGAGGTGGTATATTTATTACTTTGATTGCTGAGTATCTCAATGTGGATATAAGTCGGGGGGGATTATTAGTCGAAGAACCAGAACCCCAAGATACAATAGGTTTAAATTTATACCATGGTGCTAAAGTTTTGAAGAGGCGAAATAACGCCGCAGTACGATATAATGGTAGACATCCACAGGTTGAGAGAAACCAACAGCAAGGTAATGTAGGAGGGGGAAATGAAATGCAAGAAATGCAAAGGTTTATAGCTTCACAGGAATATGAAAATGCTAGACATAGAGCATTTGAAGATTGGCAAGTTCATCAAAACCAAATCATAGCTTATTGCTAATATATAGGTAGAAACTATATTCCTACTCCAATGCCCATATTCCCTCCCTGGTTTATAGAAATTCAACCACCGTATCCTACATATAACCCAGCCGAAGCATTTTATAGCACCTATGGTTATGCATGGAACCCCTACTGGTATCAGTATCATCCCTAGTCTACTTAGTTTTATTTATTTAGTAATTTGTAATGTTGATACGTTTAATACTTATGTTAATAGTGTAATAGTTTTTATAATTTTCTAACTTTTATTCTTAGATTTTAATAATTTTTGAATGTGGGGTAATATACCAAACTTCAAAAATATGTATATATGTTTGCAGTTTATCTTATGTACACAACAGGGTAAAACAACACATTTTCAAAGACTGGCATTAAGTTCAGCAAAAGCAACTAATTTTGACGACAAGATGCAAAATATATGTGAAATAACAACAAGACGGAATGAACAAATGATGTGCACCATTTATCATTCAGCAAACAAACACCAATATATTTGGAAACTTTGGTAAAATTTAATCATTTTCACACAAATCACCCTCAATAATTTAAATTGTTACTGATTTCTTGCAAATGAGGGCATTGCAAGATCTTAAGTGTGGGAAGGGGTTAAATTCTTTCGGATTTTTAAAATTTTTTATCTTAAACACTTGGTTACCATTAAAAATACTAGTAAAACAGTAGTTGTATTAGAATCTAGTGCTCTCTGATAATAAAGAACAGCCCTAGTCTTATATACTGACTACCCAATTCTAGTAAAATTTTTCAAAATTTTCAATTAAATGAACTTAAAATCATGTTTATACATATTTATGAATGATAAAACTAGGTTTTAACACCGAAATTATTGTTACCCCGGAAAGGACATAAATTGAGAAACAAACCAAAATGTTAAAATTCATTTAAAATGGAATAGAGGACAATAAAAAGGAAAATAAAAGCCAAGTGTGGGAAAATTCTCCAAGTTATTCAAAACATATGTCACATATTTTTGTACAAATAACTGAAAATACTTTTGCTTTGGACTAAACTAAAAAGTTTTACCTGATTTACTGTAAGAAAGATGGATCTACACGATGAATCAATTCCATCATTAAAAGGAAGTAAAGTCTTCTGAAAAAGAAACGCGCTTCTTGATTTAGGTCAGGAAGTTGTCGTCCAGACCAGCTGTAGGTTGACGAAAAATCTAGAAAAGTCATCACTAAAATCAGCAGGAAATCCACGGACCTCAGCATAAAACAGGGTCGCCAAGTGGTCAGATTTATCCTAACCTTGAGAAGGATTTATCTCGTACAATGGGGGGCAGCTTGCAAATTAGCTGGATAAGACTAATGAATCAGATCCCCAGAAAGGATAATCTCCTTAAAGATTAAAAATCAGCTTTTAAGACTGATATTACTCAATCCTAGAGATTGACCTTAAAGATTGAGAATTACAAACTCATGGAATTCAATGATATCTAAACTCGAGCTTGAACGAGAAAATATTTTGATCAAAATTACAAACCGATTTGTTTTCTGAAAAACCATTTTCAATGCGTTCATTACCATTGAACGTAAAATCCTAGGAATTCACCTAGAATTCATTAGGTCAACTGAACCAAATCGGGTGTCAACCATAAGAACGGTGGTTGCATAGCATGGTCAAAGACAGGACCTTGTGCCAGACCGACAAATTAAAAGGGTGAGCTTTACTATTGCTCCTACAAAGGATAGTAATTGCGTCCGACACGTTATAGACCATAATTAAAAGCATGTCAGGGGACATTGCCTTAACAGTTGCTTGTTCAACGCTTTCCTTTACAACCGGACGGTAGTTTACCGAAAGGTAATATACAGAGCAAGTATACTGGACGTGTTGCTTTCCTAATACAAGGTTAGCAAGTGGGTGACACAAAACCGCAAGTTTTGAACTAAAATTTTCAAATCTGAAACCCACCAAACCCACAAAAATAATTTGCAAACACCGGTGAAGGGTTATTCCGGAAAACTTATCTAGGGTAAAAGCTAGATTTAATTTTCAAAAGATCAAATGTTTTCATAAAGATCCAATTTCCTTAATGGATCTAAATTTTATAGTCATGTGGGACTGTAAACCATATCGTTACTACCATTGTTTATACCGCCGTAAAGAAATCACTGATGTACAAAGTGTGAAGAATAAAGAAGTGATTCTAGTATTTCAAGACGATATTGCTTGAGGATAAGCAACGCTCAAGTGTGGGAATATTTGATAATGCTAAAAACGAACATATATTTCATAGCATTATTCCTCAAGAAAGACAAGCTTTTAGTTGCAATTGTTCTATTTACAAGTGATATTCGTTTAAATAATAAAAGGTGAAGACAAAAGACAGATTCGACGAATTGAAGATGCAAACGACCAAAAAGCTCAAAAGTACAAAAGACAATCAAAGAGGTTCCAATTATTGATAAGAAACGTCTCGAAATTACAAGAGTACAAAATTCAAAACGCAAAGTACAAGATATTAAATTGTACGCAAGGACGTTCGAAAATCCGGAACCGGGACCAGAGTCAACTCTCAACGCTCGACGCAACGGACTAAAAATTACAAGTTAACTATGTATATAAATATAATATAATATATAATTAATTATATAAATTATATATATATTATATTTATATAATAAACCGTCGGTAAACAAAGAGCCAAAATGGAGTGAGCTGTAATTACAAACTCCGCGACTCGCGGAGTTTGAAGAAGGAATGGGCCGCGAGTCGCGGAGCCCCAAAAACTGAAACTCCCTATAAAGCCCAACGAATTCTGATCATTTTTTCATCCATAATTAAATCTCTCTCTATATATGTATACGTAAATATATTTATATTTATATTTTAATTTTAATTTTAATTTTAATCCTAATAATAAGGGTATGTTAGCGAATGTTGTAAGGGTGTAAGTAGAAATTCTGTCCGTGTAACGCTACGCTATTTTTAATCATTGTAAGTTATGTTCAAACTTTGTAATTTAATGTCTCATAGCTAAGTTATTATTATGCTTATTTAATCTGAAGTAATCATGATGTTGGGATAATTACTAAAATTGGGTAATTGGGCTTTGTACCATAATTGGGGTTTGGATAAAAGAACGACACTTGTGGAAATTAGACTATGGGCTATTAATGGGTTTTATATTAACTAAACAATACCTTGTTAATTTAATATACAAACTTATAATTCGACGTATTTATATATAACCACATACGCTTGACTGGGTACGGTGGGCGGGATATCTATAAATACCAATAATTATTCATTTTACCGGACACGGAACTGGATTAATAGTTAATATACTTGTTGAAACAGGGGTGAATTACATTCAAGGGTAATTGGTGTAATTGTTAACAAAGTAGTAAAACCTTGGTTTACACGCAGTCGATAACCTGGTGTATTCATTAAAAAAAGTATTAAAACCTTGTTACAATTCGAATCCCCAATTAGTTGGAATATTTGACTTCAGGAATAAGAATAATTTGACGAAGGCTTTCGCTCTTTATATTTATGACTGATGGACTATTATGGACAAATCCGTATGGATATATTAAATAATCCAGGACAAAGGACAATTAACCCATGGGCATAAAACTAAAATCAACACGTCAAACATCATGATTACAGAAGTTTAAATAAGCATAATTATTTTATTTCATATTTTATTTCCTTTATTTTATATTTAATTGCACTTCTAATTATCGCATTTTATTTATTGTTATTGTATTTAATTGCACTTTAATTTTTGTACTTTTTAATTATCGCAAGTTTATTTTATCGCACTTTTATTTATCGCAATTTCATTATCGTTATTTACTTTACGCTTTAATTTAAGTCTTGTATTTATTTTTAATATTTTACATTTGGTTTTAACTGCGACTAAAGTTTTAAAATCGACAAACCGGTCATTAAACGGTAAAAACCCCCCTTTATAATAATAATATTACTTATATATACATTTGTATTTTTATAAAAGTAAACTAGTATAGCGTTAAGCTTTGTTTAAAGATTTTCCTTGTGGAACGAACCGGACTTACTAAAAACTACACTACTGTATGATTAGGTACACTGCCTATAAGTGTTGTAGCAAGGTTTAAGTATATCCATTCTATAAATAAATAAATATCTTGTGTAAAATTGTATCGTATTTAATAGTATTTTCTGCTAAAATTTAATAGTATTTTATACCCCTTAGCTTTAACAATCAATATACCAATAGTACATACAACTAAAAGCTGTGTATTGTACGAGTACGAATACGGGTGCATACGAGTAGAATTGTTGATGAAACTGAACGAGGATGTAATTGTAAGCATTTTTGTTAAGTAGAAGTATTTTGATAAGTGTATTGAAGTCTTTCAAAAGTGTATGAATACATATTAAAACACTACATGTATATACATTTTAACTGAGTCGTTAAGTCATCGTTAGTCGTTACATGTAAGTGTTGTTTTGAAACCTTTAGGTTAACGATCTTGTTAAGTGTTGTTAACCCAATGTTTATAATATCAAATGAGATTTTAAATTATTATATTATCATGATATTATGATGTATAAATATCTCTTAATATGATATATATACATTAAATGTCGTTACAACGATAATCGTTACATATATGTCTCGTTTCAAAATCATTAAGTTAGTAGTCTTGTTTTTACGTATGTAGTTCATTGTTAATATACTTAATGATATGTTTACTTATCATAATATCATGTTAACTATATATATATATATATATATATATATATATATATATATATATATATATATATATATATATATATATATATATATATATATATATCCATATATATGTCATCATATAGTTTTTACAAGTTTTAACGTTCGTGAATCACCGGTCAACTTGGGTGGTCAATTGTCTATATGAAACCTATTTCAATTAATCAAGTCTTAACAAGTTTGATTACTTAACATGTTGGAAATACTTAATCATGTAAATCACAATTTCATTTAATATATATATAAACATGGAAAAGTTCGGGTCACTACAATGTGCTTGGTCGAATGAAACCACGCTCTAAAAGTTCTTGTAATTGGCTTTGCAGTTCTTTCATCTCGCTGGGTGCGAGTCTGTAAGGAGCACGAGCTATTGGTGCAGCTCCTGGTACAAGATCTATTTGAAATTCAATGGATCGATGTGGGGGTAATCCCGGTAATTCTTTCATAAATACATCGGGAAATTCTTTTGCGACGGGAACATCATTGATGCTCTTTTCTTCAGTTTGTACTTTCTTGACGTGTGCTAGAACAGCATAGCAACCTTTTATTATTAGTTTTTGTGCCTTCAGGTTACTAATAAGATTTAACTTTGCGTTGCTCTTTTCTCCGTACACCATTAAGGGTTTTCCTTTTTTTCGTATAATGCGAATTGCATTTTTGTAACAAACGATCTCTGCTTTCACTTCTCTCAACCAGTCCATACCGATTATCACATCAAAACTCCCTAACTATACTGGTATCAAGTCAATCTTAAATGTTTCGCTAACCAGTTTAATTTCTCGATTCCGACATATATTATCTGCTGAAATTAATTTACCATTTGCTAATTCGAGTAAAAATTTACTATCCAAAGGCGTCAATGGGCAACTTAATTTAGCACAAAAATCTCTACTCATATAGCTTCTATCTGCACCCGAATCAAATAAAACGTAAGCAGATTTATTGTCAATAAGAAACGTACTCGTAACAAGCTCCGGGTCTTCCTGTGCCTCTGCCGCATTAATATTGAAAACTCTTCCGTGGCCTTGTCCATTCGTGTTCTCCTGGTTCGGGAAATTTCTAATAATGTGGCCCGGTTTTCCACATTTATAACAAACTACATTGGCATAACTTGCTCTGACACTACTTGCTCCGCCATTACTCGTTCCGACACCATTTGTTCCTTTCGTTCTGTTAACCCCTGGTCCATAGACCTCACACTTCGCCGCGCTATGACCATTTCTTTTACACTTATTGCAAAATTTGGTGCAGAACCCCGAGTGATACTTTTCACACCTTTGGCATAGCTGCTTCTGATTGTTGTTGTTGTTGCGGTTATTATTGTTGTTGGGATGATTGTTGTAGTTTCTGTTGCTATTGTTGTTGTTGTTGTTGTTGTTGTTGGGCCGTTTGTTGTAGTTGCGATTGATGTTGCGATTGTTGGGATAGTTGTTGCGATTATTGTTGTAATTGCTGTTGTTGTTGTATTGGTGATTCTTATCACCGTTTTCCTCCCACTTTCTTTTGACTTGCTTCACATTGGCCTCTTCAGCAGTCTGTTCTTTAATTCTTTCTTCAATCTGGTTCACTAGTTTGTGAGCCATTCTACATGCCTGTTGTATGGAGGCAGGCTCGTGTGAACTTATATCTTCTTGGATTCTTTCCGGTAATCCTTTCACAAACGCGTCGATCTTCTCTTCCTCATCTTCGAACGCTCCCGGACACAATAGGCACAATTCTGTGAATCGTCTTTCGTACGTGGTAATATCAAATCCTTGGGTTCGTAACCCTCTAAGTTCTATCTTGAGCTTATTGACCTCGGTTCTTGGACGGTACTTCTCGTTCATCAAGTGCTTGAATGCTGACCACGGTAGTGCGTAAGCATCATCTTGTCCCACTTGCTCTAGATAGGTATTCCACCATGTTAACGCAGAACCTGTGAAGGTATGCGTAGCGTACTTCACTTTGTCCTCTTCAGTACACTTACTTATGGCAAACACCGATTTGACCTTCTCGGTCCACCGTTTCAATCCGATCGGTTCTTCTGTTCCATCAAATTTCAAAGGTTTGCAGGTAGTGAATTCTTTGTAGGTGCATCCTACACAATTTCCTGTATTGCTAGATCCAAGGTTATTGTTGGTATATAGCGCGGCCTGTACTGCGGCTATGTTTGAAGCAAGAAAGGCATGAAATTCCTCTTCACTCATATTCAAGGTGTGTCGAGTAGTCGGTGCCATTTCCTTCAACATAGTCAAATGAAACGAGTTAAGCATATAGAATATCAAGAGTAGTCAATAGTATTTCGTAGCGTAATATGAACTTATTTATAAAAGCTCTTTCTTCATATTAGCATTTTATACTCTTTAATTCGGGTAGTACCTACCCGTTAAGTTCATACTTAGTAGCTAACATACCATTTCAACTACTACAATTCTATATGAAAAACTAATCACAAAAAAACATATATATATCATATTCAAACCTTTATACAATAACTTGCAAACTTACAATACTGCTATTTTACATATTGCATGAAATATATCACATAAAACTTTGATACAAAGTAGTTGCGAAGATAATTCTAGTTAATAAATAAGGCGTTCAGCAAAGGCAACAAAGACAAGTAATTCATACGTCCAGAAACAAGTCATGCATTCTGGTTTTACTAATACTACTTCCCATCCTTGGTCTTGTGGAACGTAACCGTTGTGACCGATAGTATGACAACGTGTTGTAACGTCGTCAAAAGGATGAAGGTTACGTAATGTCCAACAGTCCTGTAACAATCTAAAAACCTCATTTCTTACCCCAATTACCGACTCCGTCACTTGTGGGAACGTTTTGTTTAATAGTTGTAGCCCGATGTTCTTGTTCTCACTTTGGTGAGAAGCGAACATTACTAACCCGTAAGCATAACATGCTTCTTTATGTTGCATGTTAGCTGCTTTTTCTAAATCACGAAGTCCTATATTCGGATATATTGAGTCAAAATAATTTCTTAACCCGTTGCGTAAAATAGCATTTGGGTTCCCCGCAATATATGCGTCAAAGTAAACACATCGTAACTTATGGATTTCCCAATGTGATATCCCCCATCTTTCGAACGAAAGCCTTTTATAAACCCAGGCATTCTTGGAACGTTCTTCGAATGTCTTACAAACTGATCTCACCTTAAATAGTTGTGCCGAGGAATTCTGACCGACTCTAGACAAGATTTCATCAATCATGTCTCCAGGTAGGTCTCTTAAAATATTGGGTTGTCTATCCATTTTGTGTTTTTAAACTGCAAAATAGACAAGAGTTAGATTCATAAAAAAATACTTATTAATACAAGCAATTTTTACATATATCATAAAGCATAAGCACACTATATTACATATATTACACCACACGAATACAACTATCTTATTCCGACTCGCTCGTTTCTTCTTTTTCGGTTTTGGTTCGTTTTGCCAAGTTTCTAGGGATATATGATGTTCCCCTAATACTAGCTGTCGTTTTCCACAACGGTTTAGAAAAACCTGGTGGTTTAGATGTTCCCGGGTCATTGTTACAACTTAAGGACTTCGGGAGTTGACGATACATATAAAGTTCATCGGGGTTGGAATTATATTTCTCTATTTTTATGCCCTTTCTCTTATTATTTTCTTTTGCCTTTTTAAATTCAGTTGGGGTAATTTCTATAACATCATCAGAATTCTCGTCGGAATCCGATTCATCGGAGAATTGGTAATCCTCCCAATATTTTGCTTCCTTGGCGAAAACACCATTGACCATAATTAACCTTGGTCGGTTGGTTGAGGATTTTTTTTTACTTAACCATTTTATTATTTCCCCCACCGGTTCTATTTCCTCCTCCGGTTCCTCCTCTTCCGGTTCTGATTCTTCTTCCGGTTCTGATTCTTCTTCCGGTTCCTCTTCAGGAACTTGTGAATCAGTCCAATATATATTCGACTCTTCGTTATTATTAGGTGAGTCAATGAGATTTGTGCTAGAGGTAGACATCTATCACACAATATCAAACATGTTAAGAGATTAATATATCACATAATATATACATGTTAATAATATATAGTTTCCAATAAAAATGTTAAGCAATCATTTTTAAAGAAAACACAGTCGAAGTCCAGACTCAATAATGCATCCTAACAAACTCGATAAGACACACTAATGCAAATTTTCTGGTTCTCTAAGACCAACGCTCGGATACCAACTGAAATTTTCCGTTCTTATTGATTAAAAACGTTCCATATTAATTGATTTCGTTGCGAGGTTTTGACATCTATATGAGACGTTTTTCAAAGACTGCATTCATTTTTAAAACAAACCATAACCTTTATTTCATAAATAAAGGTTTAAAAAGCTTTACGCAGATTATCAAATAATGATAATCTAAAATATCCTGTTTATACACGACCATTACATAATGGTTTACAATACAAATATGTTATATCGAAATCAGTTTCTTGAATGCAGTTTTTACACAATATCATACAAACATGGACTCCAAATCTTGTCCTTATTTTAGTATGCAACAGCGGAAGCTCTTAGTATTCACCTGAGAATAAACATGCTTTAAACGTCAACAAAAATGTTGGTGAGTTATAGGTTTAACCTATATATATCAAATCGTAACAATAGACCGCAAGATTTCATATTTCAATACACATCCCATATATAGAGATAAAAATCATTCATATGGTGAACACCTGGTAACCGACATTAACAAGATGCATATATAAGAATATCCCCATCATTCCGGGACACCCTTCGGATATGATATAAATTTCAAAGTACTAAAGCATCCGGTACTTTGGATGGGGTTTGTTAGGCCCAATAGATCTATCTTTAGGATTCGCGTCAATTAGGGTGTCTGTTCCCTAATTCTTAGATTACCAGACTTAATAAAAAGGGGCATATTCGATTTCGATAATTCAACCATAGAATGTAGTTTCACGTACTTGTGTCTATTTTGTAAATCATTTATAAAACCTGCATATATTCTCATCCCAAAAATATTAGATTTTAAAATTGGGACTATAACTCACTTTCACAGATTTTTATTTCGTCGGGAAGTAAGACTTGGCCACTGGTTGACTCACAAACCTATAACAATATATACATATATATCAAAGTATGTTCAAAATATATTTACAAAACTTTTAATACATTTTGATGTTTTAAGTTTATTAAGTCAACTGTCCTCGTTAGTAACCTACAACTAGTTGTCCACAGTTAGATGTACAGAAATAAATCGATAAATATTATCTTGAATCAATCCACGACCCAGTGTATACGTATCTCAGTATTGATCACAACTCAAACTATATATATATTTTGGAATCAACCTCAACCCTGTATAGCTAACTCCAACATTCACATATAGAGTGTCTATGGTTGTTCCGCAATTTATATATATATATAGACGGGTCAACATGATAGGTCGAAACATTGTATACGTGTCTATGGTATCTCAAGATTACATAATATACAATATAAGTTGATTAGGTTATGGTTGGAATAGATTTATTACTAACTTTCACGTAGGTAAAATGAGTAGTTTTTATCAATCTTGTTTTACTCGCCATTTCTTCGTTTCTAATCCGTTTTGAGTGATTCCAGTGGCCACGGTTTCGTATTGAACTTAACTTTATGAATCTAAACAGAAAAAGTATAAGTTTATAGTCGGAAATACAAGTTACAAGTCATTTTTTGAAAGAGGTAGTCATTTCCGTCAAAAGAACGACATTTTGATGACCATTTTGAAAAACATACTTTCACTTTGAGTTTAACCATGATTTTTGGATATAGTTTCATGTTCATAAGAAAAATCATTTTTACAGAAGTATAGCTTTTAAATCAAAGTTCTTCTTAGCTTTTAATTATCCCAACCAAAACAGCCCCCGGTTTTACTACGACGGCGTATATCCAGTTTTATGGTGTTTATCATGTTTCCGGGTTTTAAATCATTAAGTTAGCATATAATATAGATATAGAACATGTGTTTAGTTGATTTTAAAAGTCTAGTTAGAAGGATTAACTTTATTTGCGAACAAGTTTAGAATTAACTAAACTATGTTCTAGTGATTACAAGTTTATAATGTTGAATAAGACAGCTTTTTATGTATGAATCGAATGATGTTATGAACATCATTACTACCTCAAGTTCCTTGGATAAACCTACTGGAAATGAGAAAAATGGATCTAGCTTCAAAGGATCCTTGGATGGCTTGAAAGTTCTTGAAGAAGAATCATGACACGAAAACAATTTCAAGTAAGATTTTCACCCGAAATAAGATTGTTATAGTTATAGAAATTGAATTAAAGTTTGAATATGATTATTACCTTGTATTAGAAAGATAACCTACTGTAAGTAGCAAAGGTTTCTTGATCTTGGATGATTACTTGGAATGGATTTAGAAAACTTGGAAGTAAACTTGCAATCTTGGAAGTATTCTTGATTTTATGAAACTAGAACTTTTGGAATTTATGAAGAACACTTAGAACTTGAAGATAGAACTTGAGAGAGATCAATTAGATGAAGAAAATTAAAGAATGAAAGTGTTTGTAGGTGTTTTTGGTCGTTGGTGTATGGATTACATATAAAGGATATGTAATTTTATTTTCATGTAAATAAGTCATAAATGATTACTCATATTTTTGTAATTTTATGAGATATTTCCTGTTAGTTGCCAAATAATGGTTCCCACATGTGTTAGGTGACTCACATGGGCTGCTAAGAGCTGATCATTGGAGAGTATATACCAATAGTACATACATCTAAAAGCTGTGTATTGTACGAGTACAAATACGGGTGCATACGAGTAGAATTGTTGATGAAACTGAACGAGGATGTAATTGTAAGCATTTTTGTTAAGTAGAAGTATTTTGATAAGTGTCTTGAAGTCTTTCATAAGTGTATGAATACATATTAAAACACTACATGTATATACATTTTAACTGAGTCGTTAAGTCATCGTTAGTCGTTACATGTAAGTGTTGTTTTGAAACCTTTAGGTTAACGATCTTGTTAAGTGTTGTTAACCCAATGTTTATAATATCAAATGAGATTTTAAATTATTATATTATCATGATATTATGATGTATAAATATCTCTTAATATGATATATATACATTAAATGTCGTTACAACGATAATCGTTACATATATGTCTCGTTTCAAAATCATTAAGTTAGTAGTCTTGTTTTTACATATGTAGTTCATTGTTAATATACTTAATGATATGTTTAATTATCATAATATCATGTTAACTATATATATATATCCATATATATGTCATCATATAGTTTTTACAAGTTTTAACGTTCGTGAATCACCGGTCAACTTGGGTGGTCAATTGTCTATATGAAACCTAATTCAATTAATCAAGTCTTAACAAGTTTGATTGCTTAACATGTTGGAAACACTTAATCATGTAAATAACAATTTCATTTAATATATATATATATATATATATATATATATATATATATATATATATATATATATATATATATATATATATATATATATATATATATATATATATATATATATATATATATATATATATATATATATATAAACATGGAAAAGTTCGGGTCACTACAGTACCTACCCGTAAAATAAATTTCGTCCCGAAATTTTAAGCAGTTGGAGGTGTTGACGTATCTTCTGGAAATAAATGCGGGTATTTCTTCTTCATCTGATCTTCTCATTCCCAGGTGAACTCGGGTCCTCTACGAGCATTCCATCGAATCTTAACAATTGGTATCTTGTTTTGCTTAAGTCTTTTAACCTCACGATCCATTATTTCGACGGGTTCTTCGGTAAATTGAAGTTTTTCGTTGATTTGGATTTCATCTAACGGAATAGTGAGATCTTCTTTAGCAAAACATTTCTTCAAATTCGAGACTTGGAAAGTGTTATGTACAGCCGCGAGTTGTTGAGGTAACTCAAGTCGGTAAGCTACTGGTCCGACACGATCAATAATCTTGAATGGTCCAATATACCTTGGATTTAATTTCCCTCGTTTACCAAATCGAACAACGCCTTTCCAAGGTGCAACTTTAAGCATGACCATCTCTCCAATTTCAAATTCTATATCTTTTCTTTTAATGTCATCGTAGCTCTTTTATCGACTTTGGGTGGTTTTTAACCGTTGTTGAATTTGGATGATCTTCTCGGTAGTTTCTTGTATTATCTCCGGACCCGTAATCTGTCTATACCCCACTTCACTCCAACAAATTGAAGACCTGCACTTTCTACCATAAAGTGCTTCAAACGGCGCCATCTCAATGCTTGAATGGTAGCTGTTGTTGTAGGAAAATTCTGCTAACGGTAGATGTCGATCCCAACTATTTCCGAAATCAATAACACTTGCTCGTAGCATGTCTTCAAGCGTTTGTATCGTCCTTTCACTCTGCCCATCAGTTTGTGGATGATAGGCAGTACTCATGTCTAGACGAGTTCCTAATGCTTGCTGTAATGTCTGCCAGAATCTTGAAATAAATCTGCCATCCCTATCAGAGATAATAGAGATTGGTATTCCATGTCTGGAGACGACTTCCTTCAAATACAGTCGTGCTAACTTCTCCATCTTGTCATCTTCTTTTATTGGCAGGAAGTGTGCTGATTTGGTGAGACGATCAACTATTACCCAAATAGTATCAAAACCACATGCAGTCCTTGGCAATTTAGTGATGAAATCCATGGTAATGTTTTCCCATTTCCATTCCGGGATTTCGGGTTGTTGAAGTAGACCTGATGGTTTCTGATTCCCAGCTTTGAACTTAGAACACGTCAAACATTCTCCTACATATTTAGCAACATCGGCTTTCATACCCGGCCACCAAAAATGTTTCTTGAGATCCTTGTACATCTTCCCCGTTCCAGGATGTATTGAGTATATGGTTTTATGAGCTTCTCTAAGTACCATTTCTCTCATATCTCCAAATTTTGGTACCCAAATCCTTTCAGCCCTATACCGGGTTCCGTCTTCCTGAATATTAAGATGCTTTTTCGATCCTTTAGGTATTTCATCCTTTAAATTTCCCTCTTTTAAAACTCCTTGTTGCGCCTCCTTTATTTGAGTAGTAAGGTTATTGTGAATCATTATATTCATAGATTTTACTCGAATGGGTTCTCTGTCCTTCCTTCTAAAGGCGTTGGCTACCACATTTGCCTTCCCCGGGTGGTAACGAATATCAAAGTCGTAATCATTCAACAATTCAATCCACCTACGCTGCCTCATATTCAGTTTTTTCTGATTAAATATGTGTTGAAGACTTTTGTGGTCGGTATATATAATACTTTTGACCCCATATAAGTATTGCCTCCAAGTCTTTAATGCAAAAACAACCGCGCCTAATTCCAAATCATGCGTCGTATAATTTTGTTCATGAATCTTCAATTGTCTAGACGCATAAGCAATCACCTTCATTCGTTGCATTAATACACAACTGAGACCTTGCTTTGATGCGTCACAATAAATCACAAAATCATCATTTCCTTCAGGCAATGACAATATAGGTGCCGTAGTTAGCTTTTTCTTCAATAACTGGAACGCTTTCTCTTGTTCATCCTTCCATTCAAATTTCTTCCCTTTATGCGTTAATGCAGTCAAGGGTTTTGCTATTCTGGAAAAGTCTTGGATGAACCTTCTGCAGTAACCAGCTAGTCCTAAAAACTGGCGTATGTGTTTCGGAGTTTTCGGGGTTTCCCACTTTTCAACAGTTTCTATCTTTGTCGGATCCACCTTAATACCTTCTTTGTTCACTATGTGACCGAGGAATTGAACTTCTTCCAACCAAAATGTACACTTTGAAAATTTAGCGTACAATTCTTCCTTCCTCAATACTTCTAACACCTTTCTCAAATGTTCACCGTGTTCTTGGTCATTCTTTGAGTAAATAAGTATGTCATCAATGAAAACAATGACAAACTTGTCAAGGTATGGTCCACACACTCGGTTCATAAGGTCCATGAACACAGCTGGTGCATTAGTTAAACCAAACGGCATGACCATAAACTCGTAATGACCGTAACGTGTTCTGAAAGCAGTCTTTGGAATATCTCTTTCACCCGCATTTGATGATACCCGGAACGTAAGTCAATCTTTGAATAAACAGACGAGCCTTGTAGTTGATCAAATAAGTCGTCGATTCTCGGTAGTGGGTAGCGGTTCTTAATGGTAAGTTTGTTCAACTCTCGGTAGTCGATACACAACCTGAATGTACCATCTTTCTTCTTGACAAACAAAACAGGAGCTCCCCACGGTGATGTACTTGGTCGAATGAAACCACGCTCTAAAAGTTCTTGTAATTGGCTTTGCAGTTCTTTCATCTCGTTGGGTGCGAGTCTGTAAGGAGCACGAGCTATTGGTGCAGCTCCTGGTACAAGATCTATTTGAAATTCAACGGATCGATGTGGGGGTAATCCCGGTAATTCTTTCGGAAATACATCGGGAAATTCTTTTACGACGGGAACATCATTGATGCTCTTTTCTTCAGTTTGTGCTTTCTCGACGTGTGCTAGAACAGCATAGCAACCTTTTCTTATTAGTTTTTGTACCTTCAGGTTACTAATAAGATTTAACTTTGCGTTGCTCTTTTCTCCGTACACCATTAAGGGTTTTACTTTTTCTCGTATAATGCGAATTGCATTTTTGTAACAAACGATCTCTGCTTTCACTTCTCTCAACCAGTCCATACCGA
This sequence comes from Rutidosis leptorrhynchoides, assembly GCF_046630445.1. Taxonomy (NCBI): domain Eukaryota; kingdom Viridiplantae; phylum Streptophyta; class Magnoliopsida; order Asterales; family Asteraceae; genus Rutidosis; species Rutidosis leptorrhynchoides. The sequence continues at coordinate 112,862,244 of NC_092341.1, forward strand.
TTATCACATCAAAACTCCCTAACTCTACTGGTATCAAGTCAATCTTAAATGTTTCGCTAACCAGTTTAATTTCTCGATTCCGACATATATTATCTGCTGAAATTAATTTACCATTTGCTAATTCGAGTAAAAATTTACTATCCAAAGGCGTCAATGGGCAACTTAATTTAGCACAAAAATCTCTACTCATATAGCTTCTATCCGCACCCGAATCAAATAAAACGTAAGCAGATTTATTGTCAATAAGAAATGTACCCGTAACAAGCTCCAGGTCTTCCTGTGCCTCTGCCGCATTAATATTGAAAACTCTTCCGCGGCCTTGTCCATTCGTGTTCTCCTGGTTCGGGCAATTTCTAATAATGTGGCCCGGTTTTTCACATTTATAACAAACTACATTGGCATAACTTGCTCTGACACTACTTGCTCCGCCATTACTCGTTCCGACACCATTTGTTCGTTTCATTCTGTTAACTCCTGGTCCGTAGACCTCACACTTCACCGCGCTTTGACCATTTCTTTTACACTTATTGTAAAATTTGGTGCAGAACCCCGAGTGATACTTTTCACACCTTTGGCATAGCTGCTTCTGATTGTTGTTGATGTTGCGGTTATTATTGTTGTTGGGATGATTGTTGTAGTTGCTGTTGCTGTTGTTGTTATTGTTGTTGTTGTTGTTGTTGTTGTTGTTGTTGTTGTTGTTGTTGTTGTTGTTGTTGTTGTTGTTGTTGTTGTTGTTGTTGTTGTTGTTGTTGTTGTTGGGCCATTTGTTGTAGTTGCGATTGATGTTGCGATTGTTGGGATAGTTTTTGCGATTATTGTTGTAATTGCTGTTGTTGTTGTATTGTTGATTCTTATCACCGTTTTCCTCCCACTTTCTTTTGACTTGCTTCACATTGGCCTCTTCAGCAGTCTGTTCTTTAATTCTTTCTTCAATCTGGTTCACTAGTTTGTGAGCCATTCTACATGCCTGTTGTATGGAGTCGGGCTCGTGTGAACTTATATCTTCTTGGATTCTTTCCGGTAATCCTTTCACAAACGCGTCGATCTTCTCTTCCTCATCTTCGAACGCTCCCGGACACAATAGGCATAATTCTGTGAATCGTCTTTCGTACGTGGTAATATCAAATCCTTGGGTTCGTAACCCTCTAAGTTCTGTCTTGAGCTTATTGACCTCGGTTCTAGGACGGTACTTCTCGTTCATCAAGTGCTTGAATGCTGACCACGGTAGTGCGTAAGCATCATCTTGTCCCACTTGCTCTAGATAGGTATTCCACCATGTTAACGCAGAACCTGTGAAGGTATGCGTAGCGTACTTCACTTTATCCTCTTCAGTACACTTACTTATGGCAAACACCGATTCGACCTTCTCGGTCCACCGTTTCAATCCGATCGGTCCTTCTGTTCCATCAAATTCCAAAGGTTTGTAGACAGTGAATTCTTTGTAGGTGCATCCTACACGATTTCCTGTACTGCTAGATCCAAGGTTATTGTTGGTATGTAGCGCGGCCTGTACTGCGGCTATGTTTGAAGCAAGAAAGGCACGAAATTCCTCTTCACTCATATTCAAGGTGTGTCGAGTAGTCGGTGCCATTTCCTTCAAAATAGTCAAATGAAACGAGTTAATCATATAGAATATCAAGAGTAGTCAATAGTATTTCGTAGCGTAATATGAACTTATTTATAAAAGGTCTTTCTTCATATTAGCGTTTTATACTCTTTAATTCGGGTAGTACCTACCCGTTAAGTTCATACTTAGTAGCTAACATACCATTTCAACTACTACAATTCTATATGAAAAACTAATCACAAAAAAAAATATATATATATCATATTAAAACCTTTATACAATAACTTGCAAACTTACAATATTGCTATTTTACATATTGCATGAAATATAGCACATAAAATTTTGATACAAAGTAGTTGCGAAGATAATTCTAGTTAATAAATAAGGCGTTCAGCAAAGGCAACAAAGACACGTAATTCATACGTCCAGAAACAAGTCATGCATTCTGGTTTTACTAATACTACTTCCCATCCTTGGTCTTGTGGAACGTAACCGTTGTGACCGATAGTATGACAACGTGTTGTAACGTTGTCAAAAGGATGAAGGTTACGTAATGTCCAACAGTCCCGTAACAATCTAAAAACCTCATTTCTTACCCCAATTACCGACTCCGTCACTTGTGGGAACGTTTTGTTTAATAGTTGTAGCCCGATGTTCTTGTTCTCACTTTGGTGAGAAGCGAACATTACTAACCCGTAAGCATAACATGCTTCTTTATGTTGCATGTTAGCCGCTTTTTCTAAATCACGAAGTCCTATATTCGGATATATTGAGTCAAAATAATTTCTTAACCCGTTGCGTAAAATAGCATTTGGGTTCCCCGCAATATATGCGTCAAAGTAAACACATCGTAACTTATGGATTTCCCAATGTGATATCCCCCATCTTTCGAACGAAAGCCTTTTATAAACCCAGGCATTCTTGGAACGTTCTTCGAATGTCTTACAAACTAATCTCGCCTTAAATAGTTGTGCCGAGGAATTCTGACCGACTCTAGACAAGATTTCATCAATCATGTCTCCGGGTAGGTCTCTTAAAATATTGGGTTGTCTATCCATTTTGTGTTTTTAAACTGTAAAATAGACAAGAGTTAGATTCATAAAAAAATACTTATTAATACAAGAAATTTTTACATATATCATAAAGCATAAGCACACTATATTACATATATTACACCACACGAATACAACTATCTTATTCCAACTCCCTCGTTTCTTCTTCTTCTTCAGTTTTGGTTCGTTTTGCCAAGTTTCTAGGGATATATGATGTTCCCCTAATACTAGCTGTCGTTTTCCACAACGGTTTAGAAAAACCTGGTGGTTTAGAGGTTCCCGGGTCATTGTTACAACTTAAGGACTTCGGGGGTTGACGATACATATAAAGTTCATCGGGGTTGGAATTAGATTTCTCTATTTTAATGCCCTTTCCCTTATTATTTTCTTTTGCCTTTTTAAATTCAGTTGGGGTAATTTCTATAACATTATCGGAATTCTCGTCGGAATCCGATTCATCGGAGAATTGGTAATCCTCCCAATATTTTGCTTCCTTGGCGGAAACACCATTGACCATAATTAACCTTGGTTGGTTGGTTGAGGATTTTCTTTTACTTAACCGTTTTATTATTTCCCCCACCGGTTCTATTTCCTCCTCCGGTTCCTCCTCTTCTGGTTCTGATTCTTCTTCCGGTTCTGATTCTTCTTCCGGTTCCTCTTCGGGAACTTGTAAATCAGTCCAATATATATTCGACTCTTCGTTATTATTAGGTGAATCAATGAGATTTGTGCTAGAGGTAGACATCTATCACACAATATCAAATATGTTAAGAGATTAATATATCACATAATATATACATGTTAATAATATATAGTTTCCAACAAAAATGTTAAGCAATCATTTTTAAAGAAAACACGGTCGAAGTCCAGACTCACTAATGCATCCTAACAAACTCAATAAGGCACACTAATGAAAATTTTTTGGTTCTCTAAGACCAACGCTCGGATACCAACTGAAATGTCCCGTTCTTATTGATTAAAAACGTTCCATATTAATTGATTTCGTTGCGAGGTTTTGACCTCTATATGAGACGTTTTTCAAAGACTGCATTCATTTTTAAAACAAACCATAACTTTTATTTCATAAATAAAGGTTTAAAAAGCTTTACGTAGATTATCAAATAATGATAATCTAAAATATCCTGTTTACACACGACCATTACATAATGGTTTACAATACAAATATGTTATATCGAAATCAGTTTCTTGAATGCAGTTTTTACACAATATCATACAAACATGGACTCCAAATCTTGTCCTTATTTTAGTATGCAACAGCGGAAGCTCTTAGTATTCACCTGAGAATAAACATGCTTTAAACGTTAACAAAAATGTTGGGGAGTTATAGGTTTAACCTATATATATCAAATCGTAACAATAGACCACAAGATTTCATATTTCAATACACATCCCATACATAGAGATAAAAATCATTCATATGGTGAACACCTGGTAACCGACATTAACAAGATGCATATATAAGAATATCCCCATCATTCCGGGACACCCTTCGGATATGATATAAATTTCAAAGTACTAAAGCAGCTGGTACTTTGGATGGGGTTTGTTAGGCCAAATAGATCTATCTTTAGGATTCGCGTCAATTAGGGTGTCTGTTCCCTAATTCTTAGATTACCAGACTTAATAAAAAGGGGCATATTCGATTTCGATAATTCAACCATAGAATGTAGTTTCACGTGAAATGTCCCGTTCTTATTGATTAAAAACGTTCCATATTAATTGATTTCGTTGCGAGGTTTTGACCTCTATATGAGACCTTTTTCAAAGACTGCATTCATTTTAAAACAAACCATAACCTTTATTTCATCAATAAAGGTTTAAAAAGCTTTACGTAGATTATCAAATAATGATAATCTAAAATATCCTGTTTACACACGACCATTACATAATGGTTTACAATACAAATATGTTACAACAAAATAAGTTTCTTGAATGCAGTTTTTACACAATATCATACAAGCATGGACTCCAAATCTCGTCCTTATTTAAGTATGCGACAGCGGAAGCTCTTAATAATCACCTGAGAATAAACATGCTTAAAACGTCAACAAAAATGTTGGTGAGTTATAGGTTTAACCTATATATATCAAATCATAATAATAGACCACAAGATTTCATATTTCAATACACATCCCATACATAGAGATAAAAATCATTCATATGGTGAACACCTGGTAACCGACATTAACAAGATGCATATATAAGAATATCCCCATCATTCCGGGACACCCTTCGGATATGATATAAATTTCGAAGTACTAAAGCATCCGGTACTTTGGATGGGGTTTGTTAGGCCCAATAGATCTATCTTTAGGATTCGCCATTACATATATGTCCCGTTTAAAAATCATTAAGTTAGTAGTCTTGTTTTTACATATGTAGTTCATTGTTAATATACTTAATGATATGTTTACTTATCATAGTATCATGTTAACTATATATATATATATCCATATATATGTCATCATATAGTTTTTACAAGTTTTAACGTTCGTGAATCACCGGTCAACTTGGGTGGTCAATTGTCTATATGAAACATATTTTAATTAATAAAGTCTTAACAAGTTTGATTGATTAACACGTTGGAAACATTTAATCATGTAAATATCAATCTCAATTAACATATATAAACATGGAAAAGTTCGGGTCACTACAGTACCAAACCGTTAAATAAATTTCGTCCCGAAATTTTAAGCTGTTGAAGGTGTTGACGAATCTTCTGAAAATAGATGCTGGTATTTCTTCTTCATCTGATCTTCATGCTCCCAGGTGAACTCGAGTCCTCTACGAGCATTCCATCGAACCTTAACAATTGGTATCTTGTTTTGCTTAAGTCTTTTAACCTCACGATCCATTATTTCGACGGGTTCTTCGATGAAATGGAGTTTTTCGTTGATTTGGATTTCATCTAACGGAATAGTGAGATCTTCTTTAGCAAAACATTTCTTCAAATTCGAGACGTGGAAAGTGTTATGTACAGCCGCGAGTTGTTGAGGTAACTCAAGTCGGTAAGCTACTGGTCCGACACGATCAATAATCTTGAATGGTCCAATATACCTTGGATTTAATTTCCCTCGTTTACCAAATCGAACAACGCCTTTCCAAGGTGCAACTTTAAGCATGACCATCTCTCCAATTTCAAATTCTATATCTTTTCTTTTAATGTCAGCGTAGCTCTTTTGTCGACTTTGGGCGGTTTTCAACCGTTGTTGAATTTGGATGATCTTCTCGGTAGTTTCTTGTATAATCTCCGGACCCGTAATCTGTCTATCCCCCACTTCACTCCAACAAATCGGAGACCTGCACTTTCTACCATAAAGTGCTTCAAACGGCGCCATCTCAATTCTTGAATGGTAGCTGTTGTTGTAGGAAAATTCTGCTAACGGTAGTTGTCGATCCCAACTATTTCCGAAATCAATAACACATGCTCGTAGCATGTCTTCAAGCGTTTGTATCGTCCTTTCGCTCTGCCCATCAGTTTGTGGATGATAGGCAGTACTCATGTCTAGACGAGTTCCTAATGCTTGCTGTAATGTCTGCCAGAATCTTGAAATAAATCTGCCATCCCTATCAGAGATAATAGAGATTGGTATTCCATATCTGGAGACGACTTCCTTCAAATACAGTCGTGCTAACTTCTCCATCTTGTCATCTTCTCTTATTGGCAGGAAGTGTGCTGATTTGGTGAGACGATCAACTATTACCCAAATAGTATCAAAACCACTTGCTGTCCTTGGCAATTTAGTGATGAAATCCATGGTAATGTTTTCCCATTTCCATTCTGGGATTTCGGGTTGTTGAAGTAGACCTGATGGTTTCTGATGCTCAGCTTTGACCTTAGAACACGTCAAACATTCTCCTACGTATTTAGCAACATCGGCTTTCATACCCGGCCACCAAAAATGTTTCTTGAGATCCTTGTACATCTTCCCCGTTCCAGGATGTATTGAGTATCTGGTTTTATGAGCTTCTCTAAGTACCATTTCTCTCATATCTCCAAATTTTGGTACCCAAATCCTTTCAGCCCTATACCGGGTTCCGTCTTCCCGAATATTAAGATGCTTCTCCGATCCTTTGGGTATTTCATCCTTTAAATTTCCCTCTTTTAAAACTCCTTGTTGCGCCTCCTTTATTTGAGTAGTAAGGTTATTATGAATCATTATATTCATAGATTTTACTCGAATGGGTTCTATGTCCTTCCCGCTCAAGGCATCGGCTACCACATTTGCCTTCCCCGGGTGGTAACGAATCTCAAAGTCGTAATCATTCAATAATTCAATCCACCTACGCTGCCTCATATTCAGTTGTTTCTGATTAAATATGTGTTGAAGACTTTTGTGGTCGGTATATATAATACTTTTGACCCCATATAAGTAGTGCCTCCAAGTCTTTAATGCAAAAACAACGGCCTAATTCCAAATCATGCGTCGTATAATTTTGTTCGTGAATCTTCAATTGTCTAGACGCATAAGCAATCACCTTCGTTCGTTGCATTAATACACAACCGAGACCTTTCTTTGATGCGTCACAATAAATCACAAAATCATCATTCCCTTCAGGCAATGACAATATAGGTGCCGTAGTTAGCTTTTTCTTCAATAACTGAAACGCTTTCTCTTGTTCATCATTCCATTCAAATTTCTTTCCTTTATGCGTTAATGCAGTCAAGGGTTTTGCTATTCTGGAAAAGTCTTGGATGAACCTTCTGTAGTAACCAGCTAGTCCTAAAAACTGGCGTATGTGTTTCGGAGTTTTCGGGGTTTCCCACTTTTCAACAGTTTCTATCTTTGCCGGATCCACCTTAATACCTTCTTTGTTCACTATGTGACCGAGGAATTGAACTTCTTCCAACCAAAATGCACACTTTGAAAACTTAGCGTACAGTTCTTCCTTCCTCAATACTTCTAACACCTTTCTCAAATGTTCACCGTGTTCTTGGTCATTCTTTGAGTAAATAAGTATGTCATCAATGAAAATAATGACAAACTTGTCAAGGTATGGTCCACACACTCGGTTCATAAGGTCCATGAACACAGCTGGTGCATTAGTTAAACTAAACGGCATGACCATAAACTCGTAACGACCGTAACGTGTTCTGAAAGCAGTCTTTGGAATATCATCTTCTTTCACCCGCATTTGATGATACCCGGAACGTAAGTCAATCTTTGAATAAACAGACGAGCCTTGTAGTTGATCAAATAAGTCATCGATTCTCGGTAGTGGGTAGCGGTTCTTGATGGTAAGTTTGTTCAACTCTCGGTAGTCGATACACAACCTGAATGTACCATCTTTCTTCTTGATAAACAAAACAGGAGCTCCCCACGGTGATGTGCTTGGTCGAATGAAACCACGCTCTAAAAGTTCTTGTAATTGGCTTTGCAGTTCTTTCATCTCACTGGGTGCGAGTCTGTAAGGAGCACGAGCTATTGGTGCAGCTCCTGGTACAAGATCTATTTGAAATTCAACGGATCGATGTGGGGGTAATCCCGGTAATTCTTTCGAAAATACATCGGGAAATTCTTTTGCAATGGGAACATCATTGATGCTCTTTTCTTCAGTTTGTACTTTCTCGACGTGTGCTAGAACAACATAGCAACCTTTTCTTATTAGTTTTTGTGCCTTCAAATTACTAATAAGATGTAGCTTCGTGTTGCCCTTTTCTCCGTACACCATTAAGGGTTTTCCTTTTTATCGTATAATGCGAATTACATTTTTGTAACAAACGATCTCTGCTTTCACTTCTTTCAACCAGTCCATACCGATTATCACATCAAAACTCCCTAACTCTACTGGTATCAAATCAATCTTAAATGTTTCGCTAACCAGTTTAATTTCTCGATTCCGACATATATTATCTGCTGAAATTAATTTACCATTTGCTAATTCGAGTAAAAATTTACTATCCAAAGGCGTCAATGGACAACTTAATTTAGCACAAAAATCTCTACTCATATAGCTTCTATCCGCACCCGAATCAAATAAAACGTAAGCAGATTTATTGTCAATAAGAAACGTACCCGTAACAAGCTCTGGGTCTTCCTGTGCCTCTGCCGCATTAATATTGAAAACTCTTCCGTGGCCTTGTCCATTCGTGTTCTCTTGGTTCGGGCAATTTCTAATAATGTGGCCCGGTTTTCCACATTTATAACAAACTACATTGGCATAACTTGCTCCGACACTACTTGCTCCGCCATTACTCGTTCCGACACCATTTGTTCCTTTCGTTCTATTAACCCCTGGTCCGTAGACCTCACACTTCGCCACGCTATGACCATTTCTTTTACACTTGTTGCAAAATTTGGTGCAGAACCCCGAGTGATACTTTTCACACCTTTGGCATAGCTGCTTCTGATTGTTGTTGTTGTTGCGGTTATTATTGTTGTTGGGATGATTTTTGTAGTTGCTGTTGTTGTTGTTGTTGTTGTTGTTGTTGGGCCGTTTGTTGTAGTTGCGATTGATGTTGCGATTGTTGGGATAATTGTTGCGATTATTGTTGTAATTGCTGTTGTTGTTGTATTGGTGATTCTTATCACCGTTTTCCTCCCACTTTCTTTTGACTTGCTTCACATTGGCCTCTTCAGCAGTCTGTTCTTTAATTCTTTCTTCAATCTGGTTCACTAGTTTGTGAGCCATTCTACATGCCTGTTGTATGGAGGCGGGCTCGTGTGAACTTATATCTTCTTGGATTCTTTCCGGTAATCCTTTCACAAACGCGTCGATCTTCTCTTCCTCATCTTCGAATGCTCCCGGACACAATAGGCACAATTCTGTGAATCGTCTTTCGTACGTGGTAATATCAAATCCTTGGGTTCGTAACCCTCTAAGTTCTGTCTTGAGCTTATTGACCTCGGTTCTGGGACGGTACTTCTCGTTCATCAAGTGCTTAAATGCTGACCACGGTAGTGCGTACGCATCGTCTTGTCCCACTTGCTCTAGATAGGTATTCCACCATGTTAACGCAGAACCTGTGAAGGTATGCGTAGCGTACTTTAATTTGTCCTCTTCAGTACACTTACTTATGGAAAACACCGATTCGACCTTCTCGATCCACCGTTTCAATCCGATCGGTCCTTCGGTTCCAACAAATTCCAAAGGTTTGCAGGCAGTGAATTCTTTGTAGGTGTAGCGCAGCCTGTACTGCGGCTATGTTTGAAGCTAGAAAAGTACGGAATTCCTCTTCATTCATATTCATGGTGTGTCGAGTAGTCGGTGCCATTTCCTTCAAAATAGTCAAATGGAACAAGTTATTCATACAGAATATTAAGAGTAGTTAATAGTATTTCGTAGCATAATATGAACTCATTTATAAAAGCTTTTTCTTCATATTAGCGTTTTATAAGTTTAAATTCGGGTAGTACCTACCCGTTAAGTTCATACTTAGTAGCTAATATACAATTCAACTACTACAATTCTATATGAAAAACTGATTATAATAATATTTCGCGTTCAAACTTTTACACAATATTTTACAAACTTACAATACCGCTTATTTTACATATAGCATGAAATATAGCACACAATAAATTTGATACAAGATGGTTGTGAAGATAATTCTAGCTAGTACACAAGTCGTTCAACAAAGGCAATAAAGACACGTAATTCATACGTCCAGAAACAAGTCATGCATTCTGGTTTTACTAGGATTACTTCCCATCCTTGGTCTTGTGGAACATAACCGTTATGGTCGTTGATAAGACAGCGTGTTGTAACGTCGTCAAAGGGACGAGGGTTACGTAATGTCCAACAGTCCCGTAACAATCTAAAAAAATCATTTCTTACCCCAATTACCGACTCCGTCACTTGTGGGAACGTTTTGTTTAATAGTTTAGCCCGATGTTCTTTTTCTCACTTTGGTGAAAAGCGAACATTACTAACCCGTAAGCATAACATGCTTCTTTATGTTGCATGTTAGCCGCTTTTTCTAAATTACGAAGTCCTATATTCGGATATATTGAGTCAAAATAATTTATTAACCCATTGCGTAAAATAGCATTTGGGTTCCCCGCAATATATGCGTCAAAGTAAACACATCGTAACTTATGGATTTCCCAATGTGATATCCCCCATCTTTCGAACGAAAGCCTTTTATAAACCAAGGCATTCTTGGAACGTTCTTCGAATGTCTTACAAACTGATCTCGCCTTAAATAGTTGTGCCGAAGAATTCTGACCGACTCTAGACAAAATTTCATCAATCATGTCTCCGGGTAGGTCTCTTAAAATATTGTGTTGTCTATCCATTTTGTGTTTTTATACTGTAAAATAGACAAGAGTTAGATTCATAAAAAAAATACTTATTAATACAAGCAATTTTTACATATATCATAAAGCATAAGCACACTATATTACATATATTACACCACACGAATACAACTATCTTATTCCGACTCGCTTGTTTCTTCTTCTTCTTCGGTTTGGTTCGTTTTGCCAAGTTTCTAGGGATATATGATGTTCCCCTAATACGAGCCGTCGTTTTCCACAACGGTTTAGAAAAACCTGGTGGTTTAGAGGTTCCCGGGTCATTGTTACAACTTAAGGACTTCGGGGGTTGACGATACATATAAAGTTCATCGGGGTTGGAATTAGATTTCTCTATTTTTATGCCATTTCCCTTATTATTTTCTTTTGCCTTTTTAAATTCAGTTGGGGTAATTTCTATAACATCATCGGAATTCTCGTCGGAATCCGATTCATCGGAGAATTGGTAATCCTCCCAATATTTTGCTTCCTTGGCGGAAACACCATTGACCATAATTAACCTTGGTTGGTTGGTTGAGGATTTTCTTTTACTTAACCGTTTTATTATTTCCCCCACCGGTTCTATTTCTTCATCCGGTTCCAATTCTTCTTCCGGTTCCGATTCTTCTTCCGGTTCCGACTCTTCTTCCGGTTCCTCTTCGGGAACTTGTGAATCAGTCCACGAATCATTCCAATTTACATTTGACTCTTCATTATTATTAGGTGAGTCAATGGGACTTGTTCTAGAGGTAGACATCTATCACATAATATCAAACGCTTTAAGAGATTAATATATCACATAATATTCACATGTTAAAAATATATAGTTTCCAACAAAATTTGTTAAGCAATCATTTTTCAAGTAAACACGGTCGAAGTCCAGACTCACTAATGCATCCTAACAAACTCGATAAGACACACTAATGCAAAATTCTGGTTCTCTAAGACCAACGCTCTGATACCAACTAAATTGTCCCGTTCTTATTGATTAAAAACGTTCCATATTAATTGATTTCGTTGCGAGGTTTTGACCTCTATATGAGACGTTTTTCAAAGACTGCATTCATTTTAAAACAAACCATAACCTTTATTTCATCAATAAAGGTTTAAAAAGCTTTACGTAGATTATCAAATAATGATAATCTAAAATATCCTGTTTACACACGACCATTACATAATGGTTTACAATACAAATATGTTACAACAAAATAAGTTTCTTGAATGCAGTTTTTACACAATATCATACAAGCATGGACTCCAAATCTCGTCCTTATTTAAGTATGTGACAGCGGAAGCTCTTAATAATCTCCTGAGAATAAACATGCTTAAAACGTCAACAAAAATGTTGGTGAGTTATAGGTTTAACCTATATATATCAAATCATAATAATAGACCACAAGATTTCATATTTCAATACACATCCCATACATAGAGATAAAAATCATTCATATGGTGAACACCTGGTAACCGACATTAACAAGATGCATATATAAGAATATCCCCATCATTCCGGGACACCCTTCGGATATGATATAAATTTCGAAGTACTAAAGCATCCGGTACTTTGGATGGGGTTTGTTAGGCCCAATAGATCTATCTTTAGGATTCGCGTCAATTAGGGTGTCTGTTCCCTAATTCTTAGATTACCAGACTTAATAAAAAGGGGCATATTCAATTTCGATAATTCAACCATAGAATGTAGTTTCACGTACTTGTGTCTATCTCGTAAAACATTTATAAAAGTTGCGCATGTATTCTCAGCCCAAAAATATAAAGGGTAAAAAGGCAAATGAAACTCACTTTCACAGATTTTTACTTCGTCGGGAAGTAAGACTTGGCCACTGGTTGATTCACGAACCTATAACAATATATACATATATATCAAAGTATGTTTAAAATATATTTACAACACTTTTAATATATTTTGATGTTTTAAGTTTATTAAGTCAGCTGTCCTCGTTAGTAACCTACAACTAGTTGTCCACAGTTAGATGTACAGAAATAAATCGATAAATATTATCTTGAATCAATCCACGACCCAGTGTATACGTATCTCAGTATTGATCACAACTCAAATTATATATATTTTGGAATCAACCTCAACCCTGGATAGCTAACTCCAACATTCACATATAGAGTGTCTATGGTTGTTCCGAAATATATGTAGATGTGTCGACATGATAGGTCGAAACATTGTATACGTGTCTATGGTATCTCAAGATTACATAATATACAATACAAGTTGATTAAGTTATGGTTGGAATAGATTTGTTACCAATTTTCACGTAGCTAAAATGAGAAAAATTATCCAATCTTGTTTTACCCATAACTTCTTCATTTTAAATCCGTTTTGAGTGAATCAAATTGCTATGGTTTCATATTGAACTCTATTTTATGAATCTAAACAGAAAAAGTATAGGTTTATAGTCGGAAAAATAAGTTACAAGTCATTTTTGTAAAGGTAGTCATTTCAGTCGAAAGAACGACGTCTAGATGACCATTTTAGAAAACATACTTCCACTTTGAGTTTAACCATAATTTTTGGATATAGTTTCATGTTCATAATAAAAATCATTTTCTCAGAATAAAAACTTTTAAATCAAAGTTTATCATAGTTTTTAATTAACTAACCCAAAACAGCCCGCGGTGTTACTACGACGGCGTAAATCCGGTTTTACGGTGTTTTTCGTGTTTCCAGGTTTTAAATCATTAAGTTAGCATATCATATAGATATAGAACATGTGTTTAGTTGATTTTAAAAGTCAAGTTAGAAGGATTAACTTTTGTTTGCGAACAAGTTTAGAATTAACTAAACTATGTTCAAGTGATTACAAGTTTAAACCTTCGAATAAGATAGCTTTATATGTATGAATTGAATGATGTTATGAACATCATTACTACCTTAAGTTCCTTGGATAAACCTACTGGAAAAGAGAAAAATGGATCTAGCTTCAACGGATCCTTGGATGGCTCGAAGTTCTTGAAGCAGATTCATGACACGAAAACAAGTTCAAGTAAGATCATCACTTGAAATAAGATTGTTATAGTTATAGAAATTGAACCAAAGTTTGAATATGATTATTACCTTGTATTAGAATGATAACCTACTGTAAGAAACAAAGATTTTTTGAGGTTGGATGATCACCTTACAAGATTGGAAGTGAGCTAGCAAACTTGAAAGTATTCTTGATTTTATGTAACTAGAACTTGTAGAATTTATGAAGAACACTTAGAACTTGAAGATAGAACTTGAGAGAGATCAATTAGATGAAGAAAATTGAAGAATGAAAGTGTTTGTAGGTGTTTTTGGTCGTTGGTGTATGGATTAGATATAAAGGATATGTAATTTTGTTTTCATGTAAATAAGTCATGAATGATTACTCATATTTTTTGTAATTTTATGAGATATTTCATGCTAGTTGCCAAATGATGGTTCCCACATGTGTTAGGTGACTCACATGGGCTGCTAAGAGCTGATCATTGGAGTGTATATACCAATAGTACATACATCTAAAAGCAGTGTATTGTACGAGTACGAATACGGGTGCATACGAGTAGAATTGTTGATGAAACTGAACGAGGATGTAATTGTAAGCATTTTTGTTAAGTAGAAGTATTTTGATAAGTTTATTGAAGTCTTTCAAAAGTGTATAAATACATATTAAAACACTACATGTATATACATTTTAACTGAGTCGTTAAGTCATCGTTAGTCGTTACATGTAAGTGTTGTTTCGAAACCTTTAGGTTAACGATCTTGTTAAATGTTGTTAACCCAATGTTTATAATATCAAATGAGATTTTAAATTATTATATTATCATGATATTATCATGTATGAATATCTCTTAATATGATATATATACATTAAATGTCTTTACAACGATAATCGTTACATATATGTCTCGTTTAAAAATCATTAAGTTAGTAGTCTTGTTTTTACATATGTAGTTCATTGTTAATATACTTAATGATATGTTTACTTATCATAGTATCATGTTAACTATATATATATATATCCATATATATGTCATCATATAGTTTTTACAAGTTTTAACGTTCGTGAATCACCGGTCAACTTGGGTGGTCAATTGTCTATATGAAACATATTTCAATTAATCAAGTCTTAACAAGTTTGATTGCTTAACATGTTGGAAACATTTAATCATGTAAATATCAATCTCAGTTAATATATATAAACATGGAAAAGTTCGGGTCACTACATCACGTACTTGTGTCTATTTTGTAAATCATTTATAAAACCTGCATATATTCTCATCCCAAAAATATTAGATTTTAAAAGTGGGACTATAACTCACTTTCACAGATTTTTACTTCGTCGGGAAGTAAGACTTGGCCACTGATTGATTCACAAACCTATAACAATATATACATATATATCAAAGTATGTTTAAAATATATTTACAACACTTTTAATATATTTTGATGTTTTAAGTTTATTAAGTCAGCTGTCCTCGTTAGTAACCTACAACTAGTTGTCCACAGTTAGATGTACAGAAATAAATCGATAAATATTATCTTGAATCAATCCACGACCCAGTGTATACGTATCTCAGTATTGATCACAACTCAAACTATATATATATTTTGGAATCAACCTCAACCTTGTATAGCTAACTCCAACATTCACATATAGAGTGACTATGGTTATTCCGCAATATATATATATATAGATATATAGATGGGTCGACATGATAGGTCGAAACATTGTATTCGTGTCTATGGTATCTCAAGATTACATAATATACAATATAAGTTGATTAGGTTATGGTTGGAATAGATTTATTACTAACTTTCACGTAGGTAAAATGAGTAGTTTTTATCAATCTTGTTTTACTCGCCATTTCTTCGTTTCTAATCCGTTTTGAGTGATTCCAGTGGCCACGGTTTCGTATTGAACTTAACTTTATGAATCTAAACAGAAAAAGTCTAAGTTTATAGTCAGAAATATAAGTTACAAGTCGTTTTTGAAAGAGGTAGTCATTTCCGTCGAAAGAACGACATCTTGATGACCATTTTGAAAAACATTCTTTCACTTTGAGTTTAACCATGATTTTTAGATATATGTAACGTCCTCCCAATAGGGTCTGGAAGGAACGTCACTAATATCAAAACATACCAACATATTATAAATAACGAGAACAATACTAAATGATGAATTTAACTTTAATGAGTACGCAGCGGAAAATGAAATGTCGTTACAATGATAGGAATAACAATAACATAAATGTTCACATGCAGAAGTAATAAATGTGATATCTCTTGATCCTATGTCCAAGTAGCATCACATAAGCAGTAAGTATAAGAGCTTGAATCAAACAGCACCTGAGACAAAACATGCTAAAGTGTCAACCAAAAAGGTTGTGTGAAGTTCATAGGTTTAACAAAAAGTTTGTCCGTTGTTTTAGACTACAAGATTTAATTTGTAAAGTTGATCTCCCGCAGGATCAAAAAGTTATGCCAATGCGTGATATTTAGACTAAACGTTCAAGTTTGCCCCATGACAAGTTGTGTCTGTCCTTGTCGGTTTAATTTCATTATCAAGTAATACAAAGACTTAGTCAGATGTATCGGGGACATTACTCCCGATAGGACTACCCCCAATAATTAAGCATGCAGCAGCAATTAAAAATATCACTGTAGGGACTTAGTCAGACATAGCCGGGTATAGCATAGTTTAACAGTTTGGTACTTGTGTCTAAATTGTAAAAAGTAAAAACAGCATGTGTCTCACCCCAAGTAAAGTAAGTAAGTTTGCTAGCAATAAAGAGGGGCTATGAATTCACCTTAGTAAGTAGAGAGAGAGTTATTCCTCGGAATAAAGAGTTGAACGAGTGAGCAGGAAAGTCAACCTATTGACATTTAAGAGTAGTTAAGTGTTTTGCCCATGTTTAAGTTTAAGTATGTGTTTAAGTATAGTTTGTTTTACTAAGTTTCTATTCCTAGTAAGTTACTATTTTTACACAGTTTCCATTTTTAGAAAGTTTCTTATTTTACTAAGTTTCTATGACTAGAGAGTTTCTACTTTTATCAGTGTTTTCCATTTTAGGATACTTGCCGTATTAGATAAGCTTCCAATCACCCCTTTCCATTCGAATGGCTAATTTATATCTAGGGGCTTGAGCCATAGGACCCTGTAAATCGGAAATCCAAACCCTCTGCCTAAAATCTCATAGAAACCATTCGTCAAGAAAGTTCGAAGATCTATACATCTCTAATACATATCCCAAAATGTTTTTATGTTACAATATAAGTAGTAGGTTATAGGTGCTAGTAATAGTAATAGTAATAGTAATAGTAATAGTGTATACATGTTATTTATTTTATTTTTAATTGCATATAATTTACAACATTATTTACATGTTTCGGTAAAAATAATAACCGAAGTAAAAAGTAAAAAGTAAAAAGTAAAAAAAAGTAAAAAGTAAAAAGTAAAAAAAATAAAAAGTAAGAAAAGAATATTTACTAGTAGTAATTCTTCAAAGAGAGAATGAGAGAAATTTTGGTGTGAGTTTGAATGAGAAATGAGGGGTATTTATACTTGAAAAAATTAGGTAAAAAGAATAAAATAATTAAAAGAAAAAGAAATATTTTAATTCTTAATGGGATTTTAAAATTAAAAAGTATTAAATATTAGGTCATGGGATAATGCACAAAATAAAATAATAAAAGTAGTTTTTCCATTACAATTTTTAATTAAAAAGTAATTTATTTATTTATTTATATTTTTTTCATTTATTTTAAGGATTTTTTTTATATAAATAAACAAATTGATTTAATGCTTTTCCAAGAATATTTGTCAATAATATTTTATTTTATTTTTTTACTTTTTTTATTTAATTAATAAATACAAATTTTGCATAAAAATAATAAATAATTCGGTATTTTGTATTTTTAATAATAATTATGATTTTAATTATTAAACTATAGTTTTAGTAAATTTGTAAATATTATTACATTTATATATAATTGGATTTATTATATAGGTAAATATATAATACATTAACTAAATAATAAAAGTGATACAAAGTTTATATACTTAGTTAAATTATGTCAAATTATATAAATTAATAATATATTATTTATTTAAGCGTACATTGTTGACTAAAAATTACTATTTGATCAATATTTAATTGTATATAATAACCCTTAATACATATAGTCAGACATATAACCCTAGGGTTAATTCAGTAATTTAGAAGTCGAAAAGTGAGGGTTGTTACAGTACCTCCCCGTTAATAAAAACTTCGTCCCGAAGTTTTAGGTAGACTTCTCGGATGCATCAGCGGTTGAGAAGAGATGGGGATATTTCTGTTTCATTTGGTCTTCACGTTCCCAGGTATACTCGGGGCCACGTCGTGAATTCCAACGGATCTTAACAATAGGTATGGTGCTTTGTTTTAAGCGTTTAGCAGATCGGTACATGACTTCTACGGGTTCCTCTATGAAGTGCATTTTATCATCAATGCGAATGTCATCTAAAGGAATAACGAGAGTGTCATCAGCGAGACACTTTTTAAGATTTGAGACATGAAATACGTCGTGTACGCTGCTAAGTTCAGCAGGTAATTCTAATCGATAAGCCACGGGTCTGATCCTTTCAGTAATCTTGAAGGGTCCAACAAAACGCGGACTTAGTTTGCTTCGTTTACCAAAACGAACGACGCCTTTCCAAGGGGATACTTTCAACATGACTTTGTCGCCAACTTGGAATTCCAAATCTTTCCGACCTTTATTAGCATAGCTCTTCTGTCGGCTGCGGGCAGTTTCTATTCGTTTCTTAATCTGAACAATCTTTTCGGTTGTCTCGTGTATGATTTCCGGTCCAGTTAACTGTCTGTCCTCTAATTCATCCCAGCACAGTGGGGATCTACATTTTCGTCCGTATAAGGCCTCAAAAGGTGTAGCCTTAATACTTGAGTGGTAACTATTATTGTAAGAGAATTCAACCAAAGGCAAATGTCTATCCCAGCCTTTGCCGAAGTCGATAACACAAGCGCGAAGCATATCTTCCAATGTTTGAATGGTTCGTTCACTTTGACCATCGGTTTGCAGATGATAAGCAGTACTCATGTCGAGTTGAGTTCCAAGAGCAGTTTGTAAGGATTTCCAGAATCTGGAAGTGAATCTACTGTCACGATCGGATATGATTGATATAGGAACACCATGACGAGAGACAATTTCTTTGATATACAGTTGTGACAATCTCTCCATCTTGTCGGTCTACTTGATCGGTAAGAAATGAGCAGATTTAGTAAGACGATCTACTATGACCCATATAGTATCATTGCCACTAGAAGTCTTGGGCAATTTAGTAATAAAGTCCATAACGATACATTCCCACTTCCACTGCGGAATATCGGGTTGTGTCAACAGACCGGAAGGCTTTTGATGTTCTGCCTTGACTTTCAAACAAGTGAGACACTTACTAACATAAGTAGCAATATCGGCTTTCATATTAGGCCACCGGTAGAATTTCTTCACATCGTGGTACATCTTACTGGAACCCGGATGAATAGAATACCTAGTCTTATGCGCTTCATCCAAGACTAGTTCACGAAGATTATCGAAGCGAGGAACCCAAATTCTGTTGCCAATGTACCGTGTACCATTAGCTTTCACTTGGAGTTGGTTCTCGAAACCGATAGGTCCTTCGCCTTCGATAATTGTTGGTTTAATAGCTTCCAGTTGAGCTTCGCAGATTCGTGATATAAGATTTGATTTGATTTTCAGGTTTAAGGCACGAACACGTTTAACATCGTCTTTTCGACTGAGGGCATCGGCAACTACGTTTGCCTTGCCAGGATGATATTCCATCTTACAGTCAAAATCGTTCAATAACTCGAGCCATCGGCTTTGCCTCATATTCAGCTGTTTTTGATCAAAGATGTGTCGAAGACTTTTATGGTCAGTGTACACCGTAAACTGGGTACCATATAGATAATGTCTCCATATCTTTAATGCAAATACCACGGCACCTAACTCAAGGTTGTGTGTGGTATAGTTCTCCTCGTGTTTCTTCAACTGTCTAGATGCGTAGGCAATAACCTTTTCACATTGTATTAAAACACAACTAAAGCCTTGCTTTGAGGCATCGCAGTAAACAACAAAATCGTCAGTACCTTCAGGTAAAGATAGAATCGGGGCTGTGGTCAACTTCTCTTTCAGAATCTTGAAAGCAGATTCCTGTTCTTCGGACCACTCAAACTTCTTCCCTTTTTGAGTTAGCTTCGTAAGAGGTTTGGCAAGAAGGGAAAAATCCTTTATGAATCTCCGATAATAACCGGCAAGTCCCAAAAATTGACGAATATGCTTCGCAGTCTTTGGTATCTCCCAGTTCTGGATAGTGGTAATCTTAGCTGGATCGACATGTATTCCATTACTATCAACAACGTGTCCAAGGAATTGTACGGTTTTGAGCCAAAACTCGCACTTAGAAAACTTAGCGTAGAGTTGTTCCTTTCGTAAGAGTTCAAGAATCACGCGCAGATGTTGCTCATGTTCCTTCTCACTCTTGGAGTAGATCAAAATGTCATCAATGAAAACAATGACGAATTTATCTAGATAAGGTTTGCAGACACGATTCACGAGATCCATGAAAATGGCAGGAGCATTGGTCAAACCAAAAGGCATGACACAGAATTCATAGTGCCCATAACGAGTGCGAAAAGCAGTCTTAGGAATATCAGATTCCTTGACTCTAAGTTGGTGATATCCGGACCTCAAATCAATCTTTGAATAAACACTTGACCCTTGAAGTTGGTCGAATAGATCATCAATACGTGGCAACGGATAACGGTTCTTGATAGTAAGCTTGTTAAGTTCGCGGTAATCAATGCACATCCTTAACGTATCATCCTTATTTTTAACAAATAGAATAGGAGCTCTCCATGGGGACGAGCTTGGACGAATGAAACCTTTATCCAATAGTTCTTGGAGCTGGTTGGAAAGTTCCTTCATTTCAGAAGGTACTAAACAGTATGGTGCTTTAGCAATAGGAGCAGCATCGAGAGCTAAATCAATTTGAAATTCAACTTGTCGAGGAGGTGGAAGACCAGGAAGATCTTCGGGAAACACATCGGGATAGTCTCTAACCACTGGTACATCTTCAATACGCTTCTCTTCCGATTCGATCAGCTTAACGTGGGCTAGAATGGCTGGATAACCTTTCATAAGGTATTTGCGGGTTTTGATATAGGAGATGATATCGAGATTGGAACCACTCTTTTCACCTTGGATGATGAGAGTATCTCCATTCCCCAATGGAACATTAATAGTTTTATCGTAACACATGATAGCAGCATGTAATGGACGTAACCATTCCATACCAACTACGACGTCAAAACTTCCGAGTTTGACCGGCAAAAGGTCTATCTTAAATTCTTTATCGGCTAAGATTAGGTTGCAGTTTTTATAGATTTTATCGACTTGCATGACCTTTCCATTGGCTACTTCTACTAATCTTTTAGTTTCTAAGTGTTGAGGCTTTTCAGCAAATAGGGTACAAAAATCACTAGACACGTAACTTCTGTCGGCACCAGTATCGAATAAAATAGTTGCATAGAAATTATTGACAAGATACGTACCCGTGATAACTTCATCTTCATTTCGGGCTTCAGCAGTAGTAATAACAAATGCACGACCCTTCGCAGCAGTAGCATTAGCTCCAGTAGCGGGATTATCTTTCTTCTTAGGACAATTTGGACTAATGTGTCCCTTCTCTCCATAAGTATAGCATGTAGGAGGAGCTTTGGCTAGAACAATAGCCTTATCCTTCGGAGGAGTCTTACACGTCTTAGCAACGTGTCCCACTTTATTACACAATGCACAAACCGCAGTACACTTCCCCGGGTGATGCCTCTCATAATGAATACAGAAAGGATAAGTACCCTTATAATTTGACCTTGTACCATCCGCAGGCTTCTTATTATCATTCTGAGCTGAACCTTGAGATGGCTCAAACTTCCTCTTACCATCATTACCCTTGGTTTCAACTTGTTTATTGGTCGACGCCCTTCTTCTCTTGGCCAACATGAGATTTTGTGCCATGAGAATCACAGCCTCCAAAGTAACCTTCTCAGCAGCAATAACATTCCCTTGAACATCCTCGAGAAGACCTTCAATATACCGCTCAATTCTTCTAGCTTCAGTAGGAAACATTTCAGGACATAGAGTAGAAAGCTCCAGATAATGATTGGTATAGTTCTCAATGTCAGTACCCTTGACCTTGAGTTCCCAGAACTCAGCTTCAAGTTTCTGAACTTGACTTTAAGGACAGAATTTGTTGACCATCATGCTTTTGAGTTCATCCTATGAAATTGCATTAGCATTATCAATTCCTACGGACTTGGCATGAGCAGTCCACCAAGTTAAAGCATTGCCACCCAATGAGCTAGTGGCATACTTTACTCAATCGTTATCACCACAGTTGCAAATACAGAAAATAGATTCCATCTTCTCGAACCAACGGACTAGTTCGACAGCTTCTTCAGTCCCCTTAAATGCAGGAGGATGACAGTTTGAAAAATCCTTGTAGGAACAAGGTTTCGGTTGTGGATTAGCATGGTTAGCTTGGGCGTTGCCTTGGGCGGCAGCGAGTAACTGTTGGAATTGTTCAGTAGTTAACACAACGTTGTTAACGGTAGGTGCAGCTGAATGAACCATGATATCACTACATAAAAGTGAACATAAGTCGGATAAGTTAACAAATTTGAGCAATTACAAGTAGGAATAAGATAAAGTATTAATATCACATGATATAAATAAAACACTTTATTTTATTAAGGAACTAGGCATTAAATAAGCCTTTTAATATATGATTCGGAAATAGAAATAGTTTTAAGGAATAGCCTTTACATAGATGGAAAATAGAAAGATAACTAAAGAATATTAAGATTCATATTCCTTCTTCTCGTCCTCAACCTTCTTCATAAACTTCTCAACTTTCTCATTTTTCGCCTTTTGATTCTCATGCAGGAACTCGAGATTATCATAAAGGTTAGAAACTTCATTGTTGATTACATGGTACTTGTAGTCCCTTATAGAAAGTTGATTATTCACGCGGTTTTCCTCTATCTTCAATCTAAGGTCAACATCTTCTCTTAGGTAGGAGAGAGATTGCTTCCCCCCATCGGGTATTTCTATCACCTTCATACTTCACCAACTTTATCTCTTTCTTTAGTTCAGCATTTTCCTCCATGAGCTTCTTGATCGCTAGGTCTTTTTCCTTCATTTGAAAATCGATCCTTGCAATATGGCTAATTAGGTCAACGGTAGTTTTTTGCAGATTCATGAGCTCGTACTTGGCATCAACTTCATCGTAGAAAGGAGATCGGGATCTTTTCTTTGACGGCCCAGTTTCTTCAAGACATTTCCTCTTGTCTTTATTCCTCGGGATTGGATAGTATTCAGGAGACCCATGTAACTTTAGAGTAGTATTTGGGCTATAATTTGGTGAGGGAGGACCACCAAAGCCATAAGGTGGACTTTGGATTGGTCTTTCTGTGAAAGACCTTTCAGTATCTTTTTTGGTTGGCTTGAAAAGATTCATTTTGGTCGTTTGATGATAATTAGAGATTCTAACATTAGGAAGGATATTTTGATTAGAATCTTTAAGTCAAGTTTATTAAAGCATAATCGTTAAGATTATGGGGCAATCCTAAGTGCTTTAATTCTAAGGCAGGAAAGGTTATAGTTTCCTAGATTGCTAAGGCACCCTAGCTAACAAGTAAGGCACACATAAAAATGCAATCCTGGTTCTATATAACAGCCTGGTTATGCTCTGATACCAATCTGTAACGTCCTCCCAATAGGGTCTGGAAGGAACGTCACTAATATCAAAACATACCAACATATTATAAATAAACGAGAACAATACTAAATGATGAATTTAACTTTAATGAGTACGCAGCGGAAAATGAAATGTCATTACAATGACAGGAATAACAATAACATAAATGTTCACATGCAGAAGTAATAAATGCGATATCTCTTGATCCTATGTCCAAGTTGCATCACATAAGCAGTAAGTATAAGAGCTTGAATCAAACAGCACATGAGACAAAACATGCTAAAGTGTCAACCAAAAAGGTTGTGTGAAGTTCATAGGTTTAACAAAAAGTTTGACCGTTGTTTTAGATCACAAGATTTAATTTGTAAAGTTGATCTCCTGCAAGATCAAAAAGTTATGCCAATGCGTGATATTTAGACTAAACGTTCAAGTTTGCCCCATGACAAGTTATGTCTGTCCTTGTCGGTTTAATTTCATTATCAAGTAATACAAAGACTTAGTCAAATGTATCGGGGATGTTACTCCCTATAGGCCTACCCCCAATAATTAAGTATGCAGCATCAATTAAAAATATCACTGTAGGGACTTAGTCGGACATAGCCGGGTATAGCATAGTTTAACAGTTTGGTACTTGTGTCTAAATTGTAAAAAGTAAAAACAGCATGTGTCTCACCCCAAGTAAAGTAAGTAAGTTTGCTAGCAATAAAGAGGGGCTATGAATTCACCTTAGTAAGTAGAGAGAGAGTTATTCCTCGGAATAAAGAGTTGAACGAGTGAGCAGGAAAGTCAATCTATTGACATTTAAGAGTAGTTAAGTGTTTTGCCCATGTTTAAGTTTAAGTATGTGTTTAAGTATAGTTTGTTTTACTAAGTTTCTATTCCTAGTAAGTTACTATTTTTATAAAGTTTCCATTTTTAGAAAGTTTCTTATTTTACTAAGTTTCTATGACTAGAGAGTTTCTACTTTTATCAGTGTTTTCCATTTTAGGATATATGCCGTATTAGATAAGCTTCCAATCACCCCTTTCCCTTCGAATGGCTAATTTAGATCTAGGGGCTTGAGCCATAGGACCCTTTAAATCGGAAATCCAAACCCTCTGCCTAGAATCTCATAGAAACCATTCGTCAAGAAAGTTCGAAGATCTATACATCTCTAATACATATCCCAAAATGTTTTTATGTTACAATATAAGTAGTAGGTTATAGGTGCTAGTAATAGTAATAGTAATAGTAATAGTGTATACATGTTATTTATTTTATTTTTAATTGCATATAATTTATAACATTATTTACATGTTTCGGTAAAAATAATAACCGAAGTAAAAAGTAAAAAGTAAAAAGTAAAAAAGTAAAAAGTAAAAATTAAAAAAAATAAAAAGTAAGAAAAGAATACTTACTAGTAGTAATTCTTCAAAGAGAGAATGAGAGAAATTTTGGTGTGAGTTTGAATGAGAAATGAGGGGTATTTATACTTGAAAAAATTAGGTAAAAAGAATAAAATAATTAAAAGAAAAAGAAATATTTTAATTCTTAATGGAATTTTAAAATTAAAAAGTATTAAATGTTAGGTCATTGGATAATGCACAAAATAAAATAATAAAAGTAGTTTTTCCATTACAATTTTTAATTAAAAAGTAATTTATTTATTTATTTATTTTTTTTCATTTATTTTAAGGATTTTTTTATATAAATAAACAAATTGATTTAATGCTTTTCCAAGAATATTTGTCAATAATATTTTATTTTATTTTTTTATTTTTTTTATTTATTTAATAAATACAAATTTTGCATAAAAATAATAAATAATTCGGTATTTTGTATTTTTAATAATAATTATGATTTTAATTATTAAACTATAGTTTTAGTAAGTTTGTAAATATTATTACATTTATATATAATTGGATTTATTATATAGTTAAATATATAATACATTAACTAAATAATAAAAGTGATACAAAGTTTATATACTTAGTCAAATTATGTCAAATTATATAAATTAATAATATATTATTTATTTAAGCGTACATTGTTGACTAAAAATTACTATTCGATCAATATTTAATTGTATATAACAACCCTTAATACATATAGTCAGACATATAACCCTAGGGTTAATTCAGTAATTTAGAAATCAAAAAGTGAGGGTTGTTACAATATAGTTTCATGTTCATAAGAAAAATCATTTTTACAGAAGTATAGCTTTTAAATCAAATTTCTTCTTAGCTTTTAATTATCCCAACCAAAACAGCCCCCGGTTTTACTACGACGGCGTATATCCAGTTTTATGGTGTTTATCGTGTTTCCGGGTTTTAAATCATTAAGTTAGCATATCATATAGATATAGAACATGTGTTTAGTTGATTTTAAAAGTCTAGTTAGAAGGATTAACTTTATTTGCGAACAAGTTTAGAATTAACTAAACTATGTTCTAGTGATTGCAAGTTTATAACGTTGAATAAGACAGCTTTTTATGTATGAATTGAATGATGTTATGAACATCATTACTACCTCAAGTTCCTTGGATAAACCTTCTGGAAATGAGAAAAATGGATCTAGCTTCAAAGGATCCTTGGATGGCTTGAAAGTTCTTGAAGCAGAATCATGACACGAAAACAATTTCAAGTAAGATTTTCACTCGAAATAAGATTGTTATAGTTATAGAAATTGAATTAAAGTTTGAATATGATTATTACCTTGTATTAGAAAGATAACCTACTGTAATTAGCAAAGGTTTCTTGATCTTGGATGATTACTTGGAATGGATTTAGAAAACTTGGAAGTAAACTTGCAATCTTGGAAGTATTCTTGATTTTATGAAACTAGAACTTTTGGAATTTATGAAGAACACTCAGAACTTGAAGATAGAACTTGAGAGAGATCAATTAGATGAAGAAAATTAAAGAATGAAAGTGTTTGTAGGTGTTTTTGGTCGTTGGTGTATGGATTAGATATAAAGGATATGTAATTTTGTTTTCATGTAAATAAGTCATGAATGATTACTCATATTTTTGTAATTTTATGAGATATTTCATGCTAGTTGCCAAATGTTGGTTCCCACATGTGTTAGATGAATCACATGGGCTGCTAAGAGCTGATCATTGGAGTGTATATACCAATAGTACATACATCTAAAAGCTGTGTATTGTACGAGTACAAATACGGGTGCATACGAGTAGAATTGTTGATGAAACTGAACGAGGATGTAATTGTAAGAATTTTTATTAAGTAGAAGTATTTTGATAAGTGTCTTGAAGTCTTTCAAAAGTGTATGAATACATATTAAAACACTACATGTATATACATTTTAACTGAGTCGTTAAGTCATCGTTAGTCGTTACATGTAAGTGTTGTTTTGAAACCTTTAGGTTAACGATCTTGTTAAGTGTTGTTAACCCAATGTTTATAATATTAAATGAGATTTTAAATTATTATATTATCATGATATTATGATGTATGAATATCTCTTAATATGATATATATACATTAAATGTCGTTACAACGATAATCGTTACATATATGTCTCGTTTCAAAATCATTAAGTTAGTTGTCTTGTTTTTACATATGTAGTTCATTGTTAATATACTTAATGATATGTTTACTTATCATAATATCATGTTAACTATATATATATATCCATATATATGTCATCATATAGTTTTTACAAGTGTTAACGTTCGTGAATCACCGGTCAACTTGGGTGGTCAATTGTCTATATGAAACCTAATTCAATTAATCAAGTCTTAACAAGTTTGATTGCTTAACATGTTGGAAACACTTAATCATGTAAATAACAATTTCATTTAATATATATATAAACATGGAAAAGTTTGGGTCACTACACCTGTGCAGCTGGATCATCTTCCCAAGTAGTGTGTTTATCATGACGTTTTGGGGAAGATAGAGGATATATACGTGATTCTGCTGTGCCAGAAGAACCTACATGAATAAAAGTTAATACGTTCATCCAGTGTCCTATCAAAGTAAGCAAGAGTCCATGCAGGAATAGGTGATTGAATAAATGTTGAATTCCCTCTGCCCCAGACTGTGAAATCAGCAGCATCAACAGAATTAGCATCTTTGTTAGCACCCAGGTAATCCACATTTACTGGGTCTTCAACACTTTTTACACCCAGCTTCACACTTCTGGCTGGGTCTTCACTCACAGCACTCCTTGTTGTGTCTTCAGTACCAGCTGACTGATTAGTATCAGCTGGCACAACTGCCACAGTATCTTCATCAGCTGCTTTGTTTGCACCCAGCTAATCCACATTTGCTGGGTCTTCAACACTTTTTACACCCAGCCGCACACTTCTGACTGGGTCTTCACTCACAGCACTCCTTGCTGTGTCTTCAGTACCAGCGGACTGATTAGTATCAGCTGGCACAACCGCCACAGTATCTTCATCAGCTGCCTCAAATAAGGGATCTTTCCTTAGGGGCTAATTGTCCCTAGGGGCAAATTTTACCCTTTGTTTATCAATTGGCGTGGGTTCAGCTGATGGTTCTTGTGTTGATACTGGTTCTTGTGGAGGCAGATAGGGAGTAATTACAAGATACTCCCCCTGATCATCATCATCATCAAGGTTGATGGTTTCTGCTGGCTAGAATTGTGTAGCTAGCTGAGCAGTAGATGCAGATCGAGAGAATTGGCTGGTTTGTAATATAGCATCTAGCCACTTCATGAATACATCAGCTCTAACTCCTCCTGACTCAGTTGAAGCCAAGTAATCTTGTATCTCTTTAGGTGTCATCTTCTTAATTCTGTCTGTTCGCTCAGCATACAGCTTTGCCTTCTTCTTGTCATATTCACCATGAACTTAGCATTTCATTTTCGAGTATCTCTTTTGTATTTATTTATGCTGATCAATTCATCCTGAATATCCATCTTTTTAGGGTCTAGGCTTCTTCTATGCTCAATTCTATGTCGTTTACGAGCAGCATAGGCCTCCCATTTAGCATTAAAGGCATCATTCAATTCCTACTGTCTCTTTTGATATCTCTCCATTTTTCTCTTCATTTTTCTTTCAATGGTTTGAGAAACAACAAAAGATTCAGCAACAGGCAGTTTAGAAACATCATTGGGTTTACTGCCAGAACCAATATCATCTACAGATGTGACAGATACACTAGGTTGAGTTTCACCAGTAGTCTTGACACCTGCTTCAGTACCTTGATCAGTACAATCAGTACCATCACTACTATCATCACCATCTCTCCTTTGCTGCTTTGGAGCCTTCTCATGCTCATGCTCCCCCTCAGTTTGTTTTCCCTTTTTATGCTTTTTAGATTTCTTCTCCCCCTTTTTGTCATCAGCAGGGGCCGAAGGATGGTCTGGAGAAACATGTGCATCAAGGTCACTATCTGATTCTGGAACAGAAAAAGCAAAGTTGTTCCAGTTAGCATTAGTAGGAGAAATATGGGCACCAGGATCCACGCCATATTATCTAAGGCATAGGTTTGAAGTACGAACTTCATTCCTTGCAACACCCATGGCCATTTGATTTACGCTGGCCCTTACATCAGCTTAAAGAGTAGCCATGTGTTGTATTACCTCCACCATTTGAACATAAGCAGAGGCAGGAACCATTGTAGCCATATGCTATTCCTACGAATCCAACCTCTATTCCAATACCCTATTCTCCTCATTAAGAAAGAGAATTCTTCGATTAGCAGCATCAAGATCAGCTTGAAGACAGGCAATATGATCAGCATATTCATTATGAGAGATGATTCACCTTTTAAGGTCATCCTCTTCCTCATGGTGTTAGACAATGGCATCCATCGCGAGATCTGCAAAAGCACACACCTGCTTGAGCTGGGCTTCAATAGTGGAAGTTGTAACATCCCCAGCTCTACGTATGGCTTCAGTCATTCGATCAGAAATAGTATCTCGGATGGATCTTTGGATGTCTGGTGTGATTCTGGCTACAATACGATAAATAGCCAGAGTGGAAATGGCAGCCACCTCAGTAGGATCAAAACTACTGGTTGAGGGGCGATCACTAGCAGTGACAACAGGAGTACCATCGTAGAGTAGTGGAGGTAGAAGGTCAGAATCTGACTCATCACCATGATCACCACCATTTTTACCTTCACCGGAAGGTTTATAACCACTTGTATCCTTGTCAGCATCATTATCAGCATCATCAGTAAGATCCACTGGTTTATCTTTAGAACCAGTCACATTATCATGAATGACTGACTTATCCTCACCAGCACCTTAATCAGCATCATCATCAGATGAAGAAGATGATGAGAAAGAAGCTGATGAATCAGAAGGTACTGGAAAATCAGGAACATTTTGCATGACACATTTACCAGTAGCAGGATCGATGATGAACTTAAGAGGCCTCCATGTACCAGGCCATGGAGAAGCAGCTGGAGCCATACCAAAGTAATGTTAGTATGGCTGCTCATTGACTTGTTGTAAAGTGGCCAGCCTCTCATAAACCTCTTCTCTTGTCGGTCGATCAAGCTGAGACAGTAGTTCAATCAGCTCCACCTGTGGTAGCTTGCTGGCTGAGACTAAAGTACTTTGAGGATCAATTGTCAGCTAATCCACCAGCAAGGCAATCTTGGGAGTGATAGAGGCTCCCTTATATGTGAAGTTGGGCACAACTTCATCTGGATCTGGTACCTGGCACACATACTTGGGCTTTTCACCAGAAACAGAAGCCGGAGTAGTGTCAGTAGTAGTAGCAGTGGAGGTACCAACATCCAAAGTGGGTTCCGTAGAACCAGTGACATGTGCAGAATAGACATCATTTGCTGCGATAAGCTCATCAGTAAGCACCACGTCACCTTGGTCACCACCTGTAGAAATTTCCTCAGTAGCAGCAGTTGGAGGAGTAACAGTGGTAGGACCAGTAACATCGAAATCATTAACCTCCTTAACGATATTATCAATAACTTTTTCAAGAGCAGGAGGAGGTTCCATTATCATTTTATCAACCACCTCAGAATCAGTGGTTGAAGTGGAAATAATGGAGATAGCAGGAGGAGTAGCAGAAATATCAGCAGTAGCTAACTTCTCATTAACAGTAAGATTAGTGAAACCAGCAGCCACAATATCTACAGTAGTACCAGCAGCAGTAGAGACAACAACATTAGCATCAGCACTACCAGTAGACAAATCAGTAGCACCAACACCAGTAGCAGAAACAGAGAGCTCATCAGTAGAAACAATAACATTCTTTTTATGCTCCCCCTCTGCCTGTTCATCTAACCTTCTAAGAACTGAAACAAAAGAACATTTTATGTTAACAACTGTAGAACTAAATAAATTTAACTCAACAATTGCATCTGTTGTTGGTCTCTGGGGACAGACTGGTGATTTAGTCAACCCTTTGATTGAGACAGAGTTAGGTTTCTGTAAGTGCAGCTGTGACTCTGCTGACTCATTGGCAACAAATGTTGACCCAGATTGTGTAAGAGTTCTGGCTGGTAATGATGTAGTATTGTGACTCTTATCATGATCCAATTAACATTTGGGCTGTGCAGTAGCCTGAGCTGATTCAACACGATGAGGAGCCAGCTTAAATCTGCTTTGGAGGTCATTTATGTTCTCTGTTGGTTGTACTGTCAGGAGAGGATATTTCTTGAAGGATAATTTTGAAAAATGTGGAAGTGCCAGGATAGAAGAGTATGGGTTGCTACTCTTCATAACACTAGTTTTAAAACCAGTCAGCTTGGGAGCCAAGGTTGTACCTTTAACTCCACTTTCATTTTTCAAGTCAGCAGTTAAAATATTTTTAATTAAGTTAGAAATTTTTGCTGTTTGGTCTAGAGACGCAGCAGGTTCCATAGCAGCCTTCTTTTCAGAAGAAGCAGTTAAGACTGGGGTAATCTCCTCTGTGGTTTACTTGGAGCCAACTTTAGCTCATTTGGATTTGCCTGTTACCAAGAAATAGATAAGCAACGGATTTCAATACTAGAAGTGGGTAGTCAGTATATAAGACTAGGGCTGTTCTTTATTATCAGAGAGCACTAGATTCAAATACAACTATTGCTTTACCAGTTTGTGAGATGGTGGCTGTACTTGTAATGACCCGTCCTAATCAATCTGGACGAATACATTACATTTGGTTAAATCGCGAGGTACTTGACCTCTATATGATACATTTTACAAACATTGCATTCGTTTTTAGAAGACAAACTTTCATTTCATCAAAATTTGACGGCATGCATACCATTTCATAATATATCCAACTATAATTGACTTTATAATAATCTTGATGAACTCGACGACACGAATGCAACGTCTTTTTAAATATGTAATGAATGACTCCAAGTAATATCTCTAATATGAGCAAATGCACATCGAAAGATTTCTTTCATACCAGAAAAAAAATATGCTTTCAAGTGTCAACCAAAAGGTTGGTGAGTTCATTAGTTTATCATAATCATTCATTTTCATCATTTTAATAGACCACAAGATTTCAGATATTTAATTGTACACGTAACCCGAGTACATAATAACACGCGTAACCCGCGAATTAAAATTCATTCATATAGTGAACACCTGATAATCGACATTAACAAAATGCGTCTAGAATATCCCCATCATTCCTGGACTCTCATCGGGCATGATAAAATCGAAGTACTAAAGCATTCGTAACCCGGATGGGGTTTGTTAGGCCCAATAAATCTATCTTTAGGATTCGCGTCAATTAGGGTGTCTGTTCCCTAATTCTTAGATTACCAGACTAAAAAGGGTGATATTCAATTCGATAATCCAACCATAGAATATAGTTTCGATTACTTGTGTCTATTTTATAAAACATTTATAAAAGCAGCGCATGTATTCTCAGTCCTAAAAATATATATTGCAAAAGCATTTAAAAAGGGAGCAAATGAAACTCACGATACGATATTTTGTAGTAAAAATATGCATACGACGGAACTGAACAATGCATGGTTGGCCTCGGATTCACGAACCTATATCATGTATATATATTAACACATATAATGGTAATCGTATAGATTTTATGTATTATTAGTGATTAAATTGTTATTTTAATCATGTGATTAAATAATAACTTAATCAATTACATTTATTAATATTTATTATAAAAATATCAATATAGTTATGTTATCGGTAGTAAATATGGTTTCATATAACTAATATTTATTTGATAAAATAATATTGATAATAGTAAAAAATATTTTTTATTTTTATTTTATAATAATAAAAGTAATAATAATAATAATAATAATAATAATAATAATAATAATAATAATAATAATAATAATAATAATAATAATAATAATAATAATAATAATAATAATAATGATATTTTTATAAAAGTGATACATTTAATAATAATGATAGAAATAACAAATACTTTAATAATACTTTTAATAATGATAATAATAATAATAATAATAATAATAATAATAATAATAATAATAATAATAATAATAATAATAATAATAATAATAATAATAATAACAACAACAACAACAATAATAACAACTAAATTTAATACTGATGGGCTTACACTACTGTTGGTCCGATTGAGAATGCAGTTGGGCTAGATTAAAAGAGTAATCCATTACCCCTTTGAGATATTTATTATTTATCCTAAGTTTAAAACAGATCGACCTGGTAACCGATTCAAAGAATCCGGAGGTTCAATAGTTGACCGAAATAACATCAATCTTGATCATAGGTGTTTCTATCAACACTTCACAGCAGCAATCAAGAGTTTCAGTTTCGGTAATCCCGGTTATCGACAGTAGCAAGTATGGAAACTTTAATTAATCTAGTAATTGAGTAATAGGAAGTTGTAGCAACAATCAATCGATCAACTAGGTCATCGGTTTATCAATAGTTCAAGTAAATGAGCGGTTTATCAATCCCTAAATTTCTTAAATCTTTTTATATATCCTGTATTCTTACATGATCGAATTTAGAGCAACAAATAATAGGGTTCGTGCTGAGTTTGATGATGGGGATTGTAACGACCCGGCAAAATCGCCATTGACGGCGCCATTAACTTAGGTCCCGTTGCGTGGTCATAATCCCTAAATGAGACACGTTTGACCAAAATTATATCGCATTCATTTGAAACGTATATGACTTAAAAAGTTATAAAGTATAAATGAAATAACTTACGACATAATATAAGTTGAAAATCACAGTTGCTATAAATAGCGTAAGTATGTATGCTTTAAGTTTGAATCCAAAGGTGCTATCACTAGCGTATACATGTATGCTTGACCCCAAGAAAATAATCAAAGTGTGCGGAAGCATGTATCAAGTAGCCAAGTATGAACCTGAGAAACATATAGAAAACTGCCAACGAAAAACGTTGGTGAAATCATAGGTGTATTTGTAAATGTTATATTTTGAACCACAAGATTTAGTATTTCCATAACGTTGATTATCTAAATCGTTTGCATTCCAAAAGTATGTTCGCGAGCACCCAATTATCAAGGCTTAACTTTTCATCCATAGAACCCCATCACAATAGTGTTAGAATATACACTGTTTCTCGAAAACACATTCCATCCGAAATAACGGTAGCGAACCGTCCGAATGACGGTTTGTCAAACCCGTATGGCCATACAACATAAGTTCTCGCTTACACTCGGCAAGTGTAACTAATGATAATAGAATTGAGGATTTTTGTTCAAACTCGCTGTGGAATGTTTGTTTCATCTTACTTGTGTTCAAAACATAAAAGTATGTAGTATAAAACTGAATATGTTTCTCATCCCATGATTTAAAGTATAAAAGTTGTTGAAAAATGGGACTATGATCTCACCTCGAGTGCACGAGTATAAAAGTACTTCACAAAGTAAACGTGTGCATGAAAGTTGCTTAGTCTTGACCTAAACAAGTAAGTTGTATCAATTAACCAGTTACGACACAAGGTCGGGCGAAATGTGTTCAATTAGTCCTATGGCTCGTTACAACTCTATTAATATAGCATGTGAATCACGTTGTCAAGTTTTATGCAAGAAACAAGTATCAAAGACGGTTTGAACGATTGCCTAAGTATTTTGTTAAGTTTGACTAAAAGTCAAACTTTGGCCAAGTCAAAGTTAACGAAAAAGTCAACACATTCGGGTCGGGTCCCTAACTATTTTTATGAGGTTTTTAATCATATATAAGCATGTTAGAACAAGTTACATGTTATTTGGAGGTGCGTAGCATAGTTAGAATTTAACGGCAAATGACCACTCAAAATCAGAACCTGGTAGTTCATCTGGACAGCGTCCAGAATGGCTGGACGGTGTCCAGATGTGAAGGCCTGGATGGCGTCCAAGAATCTAGACGGCGTCCATATTAGTGCCCAGGTCCTGTTTTACTGAAACACACAAGTGCACGAACCAAACTTCAAACAAACACAAATTGTGAACCGAAGACACTTAAAACATGTATCTTATATCGTTGGAAAGGTATTTTGACAAGGAATACAACTAATCACATATCATCAAACAATTACATCATTTAAATGACCAAATCCTCATCGAATGATCGCTAAAAGTTCATCATTGAAATTTCAAGTTCGTAAAACGCATTTTATTATTCGGAAAACCAATTTACACATACGATATGCCGTTTCGAAGGTAATTAAACATACATTGTAACTAAACACTTACTAACAACATTAACAAGCATTTAATGCATCAAAAGTTCATTTTAAAAGTTATCAAACCCTAACCAAGAATTACAAAATCATTAATCATGTTAGTGAAGTTTTCCAAGTCAACCTACACATCAAATTGAAGCTAATGATGCTAGTAACAAATTTAATGCATGAACTTTAATATTAAGACAACATTTAATCATCCAAAATTCAAGATTAAGCACACCCATTTCAAGTGTTCATGCTAGTTACTCAAAACAACAAATCGAGCAAACTACACACATATTCATTTTAGACTTGAGCCATAGACACTAACTAACACCATTTCAAGTCAAAAACACGAATTAGAGAAATCTAGAGTTTTAGAAATTTTACCCAAACGAGATGAAATTGGTACCAAAATGTAGAGGATGAAGAGAGGATCACGAATATGTAATTTGTTTTGTTGTAAGCCTCCTAGATCGAATTTAGATGATGAATGAATGATTTGGGTGTTTGAGTTCAAAAATGGAAGTAGAGAAAGGAGAGAAAGAGATGAGGAGGTGAAAATGATATGAATGGTGGAAAGAGTGGGTTGACTAGTTGCCTAGTAAACTAGTTTGTCCACTTGGCAACTTCGGTCCCTCAAGTTTCAAAGCGGGTGCGTAAACTAACTAAACGAATATTATAAAAACGCTAGAGTAATAGAGAGGTGTTATAAACAAATAACGGAAATATTTAGAACATTAGTCAATGAAAGGTATGAATTTAGATAACGGAAGATATTATCTAAAAAAAAAGACAAGCGTTAAAATAATTTAACAGAAAAATGCGGGATGTTACAGGGATCGATAAAGATGATAGTGTTTAGTGGTGTTTGAATGGTGAGTCTAAACAGGAATGGAGCCGTATTATTGAACCCAAGTAGCGGTGAAGATAAGGTTTATTAGATTTGTTTAAATTTGTTATTTTCTATCTATTAGTATGTAACATACTCAATGGTTAGTTGTTGGTTTCTAGTATTTTCTGTGTTGATGTAAGGCTATATGTATCCAGGTATAGTTTATTAATAAGGTAAGCACTTGATTATATCAATTCTCTAATTTCTTCATACCATTATAGAAGAGTGTCTGCATGTTGGTGGTTATGTTGGTTTTTAGCTACAACAACAGTAACAATCAATGATGGAAGTAGCGTAGGTTGCAGTTAATGATGGTTGAGTGGTGGTTGTATAGGACATCAGTTGCAAGGTAAATGCGTACAAACTGTAGCAGTGATATAGCAGTAGTAGTTAAAGGGGTTCGAAAGTGGGTTTTTGAGGTTTGAGTTTGATAGAAACAGGTACAATAGCAGCTGCAACTACAGGTTTGTGATTTACAATGTGAAACAGGAAACATAATAGCAGCGTGGTAGTGATGATTGAAACAGAAAAAAAATATAATTCATGTTATGGTTATTTGTTGGTGGGTCGTTATGATGGTTGAATTGGTGGTAAGCCGAAGTTCATGGGTGGAGTATGGTGTTGGGGATGACATCTTCAACAAAAAAAAGTAACATGAAGTGATGGGTTAATTATCAAGGTGGTGGCGGGTGTGTTTGATCTTAGTTGTAACAGAAAAAGATGAACCATGGTGGTGATGAAGGTGGTTTCAAGTGATGGGGTGTTTGGCTTGTTTGAAAGAGAAACAGAAAAATAATATGACGGTTGGAGTGGTTGTAAAGGGTGATATGAATGGTTGCTTCATTTGACACAAGATGTAGAAGAAAAGTGATAGATGGTTCATGATACTTAGTCGAAAGAATCAAAGAGAAGAGGGAGGAGATGATGGGTTTTGTGGTGATAAGGTGTGGAGTTGTAGTGGTAATCAAACACCAATCAGCAAACAAAATAGAAATAGTTGAGAAGGTGGTGGTGGTCATATTAATGAAATGGAGTGTCGAGTGTATGCCTAATATTATTATTATATATACATTTAGCTTGTAATTTCCAATCACCAACAGTAATGCATTTGGAATTCAATTCACATGTATTATTCTTCAATTAGTAAAGCATTCATAATTTGGAAAGATTCATTCGACAGAAAAGAAGAAGACAACACAATTTGATTCAAGATTTTTTTTACCATTGTTATCTATATATATAATTACATGTATATATATATATATATATATATATATATATATATATATATATATATATATAACTTAATAATATATTTCTAATAATACTTAATAATAATAATATAATTATAATATAATAATAAATTTTTAAACATGTGAGTTGTAGAGAAACAGTAAGCCATCGGTGTTTTGTCATTTTATCAAATCACGGAGTCTTATATCGTGCTGCTTTGCTAAACGGTTACGGATAAATTTAATTCAGAACAATTCCATATTTTAAAATTAAATCCATTTATTTATTTCAGTCATTAACTGTTTGGACCCTGATCAAAAATGTCCGTTCATTATTGTTTTTTTAATTCCAAGTATTATATATGGAGTACTAAAATTTAACCTAAAAAGGTGAAAATATTTCTATCAAATCAATAACCTTCGTAATCTATTTACAGAGTAACACTTATCTTAAATCTTTATAAATTCGTATTAGATCTATATGAACACTAACGAAAAGACCACCGAGTGTTTCTCACGTTTACTAATTAAGCTCGAAATCATTTATATTCAATATATACTATATATATAGATTCATTTTAATAATAAACTTTATTATATTGTTTATTATTTTATATTCTTAATTCCAACAATTAATAATTTATTAAGGTATTATAATATATAATTATTTATATCTAATTATTTATATATACATATCTATTGTTCGTGAATCGTCGGAAATGGTCGAAGTTCAAATGAATGTGTGAACACACTTTAAAATTCTTGAGATTTAACTTAACAAACTTTGCTTATCGTGTCGGAATAATATAAAGATAAAGTTTAAATTTGGTCGGAAATTTCGGGTTGTCACAGTACATACCCGTTAAAGAAATTTCGTCCCGAAATTTGATCGAGGTCGTCATGGCTAACAATAAAAATGTTTTCATGACGAATATGAGTTGATAAATAGAGTTTCATCATTATTGAGTAATACAGATAAAATAATTCGATTATTCGAAACGTATGAGTGAAGTTATCACAAAAGAGTGAAATGAATAATTGTAGATTTGTCATATCTTTTGACGTAGACAGGATTTCTTTCCCGAGTTCAAGGAATTTGAAGAAAATCTTCGTAATAAGATTTGATTCATCGGTAATCAAGGAAATTAGGATCCGCTTTAAATGCGATCATCTGTTTTGATTGCTCGGTCGGATATTTTACTATAAATCCACCCTCTTCGTTTCCTTACAATTCACACCTTCTATTCTTTCTCCTTTAATTCATACCTTGAATCATTCATCAATATGTTCCATCCAGTTCTGGTTCCCGATATACTTCTAACTTTCATATCTGTCATTCTTCTTTTTCACCTGCCGCCAGAAGAATCTATTTACTTCTACTATACTCTGGGTTTTATAGTGTTTTTAGCTCTCCCGTGTCTTTATATTGCTATGTGTATCGATATATATGGTTTGTAATTTCTGCGTTATTGTTCGGTTTTATATCTTCCCTTATATTTCGATGTCCCTGCTTCTCTCTCCAATAATCATTGTCATCCACAGTTAATGCTCTCTCCTATTTGCCAACACACTATTCTTTATCATTAAACTTTTTACTGTTAAGGTCGTTTATAGTTTTTGCTGCTTCATCAAAATTTTGAGAACTATTCCGCAGTTCGGGGTGTTTTTCAGAAACTTCACGTTCGAAGTATGTAAGTCCGTTATATGTACACATATAACTGTTAGTGTAGACATGCTGCGAGATTTCAAAATACTGATTGCTAATTCCCGATGATTCGTATGACAATTCTCGTTACCAGATGCAGATGAATAAATGATGGGGTTTTGATAAATATAATGATTTTTTGGAAAAATCAAAGATTAGTGGAGTTGTTGGTAAGTTTATTGCTAATGTGGTGGAGCATAAACGGTTCCCCGGTAATGATGGCGAAAGGGAAACGTATATATCGAGGTTATAATAAGATGTTTCAACTGAAAAGTCGAAGTTGACTTGCTGAAGCTGTGACAAAACTGGCTACTTTGAAAAGGAATCGCAAAGTTATTTTTGCTAATAAATGCCAAAGAATCTGTTGCGGATACATGTTTAAACTTTTACTTTAGTTTCAAGAGTTTTTCAGGTACATAACTGTGGATAACATGTGGTTGGATCATCATCTCAATTGTTCATTATTTGAAGTGTCTTCGGGAATTTCGAAGGGTTTGGACACAGACTGTAATCGTTAATATACATATAATGTTCTAGGATTTTGAATGATACAAATATTTTCTGGGTTCTATGAATAGAAATGATGTTTTAGCACAGTTTTGAAGTCAAAGTATAGCTTTGAAAGATGTAAAATCTAAGAGTGATGTCTTCTGTTAAATCTTGACTTGGATTTTGATTCGTCAAAATTAGAATATGTAATCAATTTTTGATGAGAATGGTTGTTTTGATTTTTATAAAAGAATGTATATTGTTGTAAAAGTAGTGGGTATAGTTGGTGATTGCTGAATCAGATTCGAAGAATGTAACATATTAATTGTAAATTTATATATATCTCTCGGGTATTACCTACCTACCCGTTAAAAAAAATAAATTTCACAGTTAATATTTTGTACAAAAATTTTATTACAGTCTTTTTGAAAATATATAGGTGTATATTTTCTTCACATGTAACATAGATTTTATGAGTTAATATTAAATTAAACTCATTTGTTTTATGGTTTAAATTAGAATTGAATAATCCCTAAAACTTTAGAAATTACATAATCTTTACGAAGTATTTTTTCAATGAAATTGAAATTATGAATCAATACTTCGTTATTTGTTGATGCATGATGTTGGTGTTCGTGGATTTCTTGTGAACTTCGCAAAGTATGAATGATGTTATCTGAAAAGTTTCAAGTAAATCGAAGATGAAAGTGTAAAATCAAACCTATATTTGAATAATACACTTGATTTATTATGAAATGGAATTCAGTGAATTGAAACAGAGATCGTAGTTAACGATGGTTAAGTTGTTAAGGAAGGATGTACATCATAGCATATTAGTAATATGAATTTAACCGAGTAATATCTACCCTTATTTAATTCATACATAATAGCTTAGTACGAAAAGATTTATTTTGATCTCAAAATTCATATGTATATAAATAAAATATACATATAATTTCTTCAGAGGGAATGAGTTAATACTTTATAACTCATTGATACAATATACTTCGTTGTTGATTTTTAATGATGTCCACGGTGATTCTTGAACTGGCGAAGCTTGTGATATTATAGGTGCTGTTGGTACTGACGGTGCTGGTAATGTTGACGATACTGTTGATGTTGTTGGTAAAACGAGTCTAGCTTGTAAATCGTGCACCATTCCGGTCAGGGTTTCTACTCTACTGTCTTTGTTCACTCATCTGATTTGTAATCAGAATCAAAATAATCTCTAAGATT
The DNA here is from genome assembly GCF_046630445.1 of Rutidosis leptorrhynchoides. NCBI lineage: Eukaryota > Viridiplantae > Streptophyta > Magnoliopsida > Asterales > Asteraceae > Rutidosis > Rutidosis leptorrhynchoides. The sequence continues at coordinate 112,903,069 of NC_092341.1, forward strand.
TTGGAGATTACATAATCACCGCAAAATCTTTCTTCAATGAAGTTATGAATCAATACCTCATCGTTTATTGTTGTTGGTATTCCTTAGTATCTACAAGGCGTATGTCGTCGATGTTCGTGGGACAGTTTATGATGACGAAGCATGGAATGTGGATGTTGTTGATGGTGGTAATGGTTCTGTTGACGTTGATGATGGTGGTACTGTTGATGCCGGTGTTGCTGCTGGTGCTTGTAACCTTTGCACCATATTCTCCAAAGCCACTACTCGAGCGCGAAGCTCGTTGGTTTCTTCTACTATACCGGGATGATTGGCGTCTCGGACGAGCGGATGAATAAGATCTAGAATCTGGGATAGTATATAATCATGACGGGATACTCTGGAAATGAGAGAGAAAATGGTGTCTCGAACAGGTTCGCCGGTAAGTGCTTCAGGTTCTTCGCCTAGAGGGCAATGTGGTGGATGGAAAGGATCGCCTTCTTCTTGTCTCCAATGATTAAGTAGGCTATGAACCCATCCCCAATTCATCCAGAATAGATGATGGCTGATTGGTTGGTCCATTCTGGTCACACTGCTTTCGGAGCTTGAGTGAAACTCCATATAGGAATTCGAGGGACTTAAACTAGTGGAGAGTTCCATTTTGTACGATTGAATAAAAGATTTTTCGATATGAAATGATTCCTGGCTATCGGATGATATTCTACTTACATGGAATATCTATATATATATATATATATATATATAGAATAAAAGATTTCGTAGATTTCGGAGGAGTTTACGGAATATGTCAGGCAAAGTTTACAGTAACAGATACGCTAAGATATGAATTAACAGATACGCTAAGATATGAATTTTATCTATACACTATTCATGCAATCAATGCAGTAAGATGTGTCTAGACTAAGAATGATAAGCATGTAATTTTCGACAAGAAAATGATAAGCAAAACTTTTGGTATGCAGACACGGTCGAATTCCAGACCCACTAATGCATCTAAACAACTATCAGTTAGACACAGTAATGCAAGACCTGGTTTGCTAAGACCACCGCTATGATACCAACTTTAATGACCCGTCCTAATCCATCTGGACGAATACATTACATTTGGTTACATCGCGAGGTACTTGACCTCTATATGATACATTTTACAAACATTGCATTCGTTTTTAAAAGACAAACTTTCATTTCATTGAAAGTTGACGGCATGCATACCATTTCATAATATATCCAACTATAATTGACTTAATAATAATCTTGATAAACTCGATGACTCGAATGCAACGTCTTTTGAAATATGTCATGAATGACTCCAAGTAATATTTCTAAAATGAGCAAATGCACAGCGGAAGATTTCTTTCATACCTGAGAATAAACATGCTTTCAAGTGTCAACCAAAAAGTTGGTGAGTTCATTAGTTTATCATAATCATTCATTTTCATAATTTTAATAGACCATAAGATTTCAGATATTTAATTGTACACGTAACCCGAGTACATAATAACACGCGTAACCCACGAATTAAAATTCGTTCATATGGTGAACACCACGTAATCGACATTAACAAAACGTGTCTAGAATATCCCCATCATTCCGGGACTCTCATCGGACATGATAAAATCGAAGTACTAAAGCATCTGTAACCCGGATGGGGTTTGTTAGGCCCAATAGATCTATCTTTAGTATTCGCGTTAATTAGGGTGTCTGTTCTCTAATTCTTAGATTACCAGACTAAAAAGGGTGATATTCGATTCGATAATCCAACCTTAGAATATAGTTTCGATTACTTGTGTCTATTTCGTAAAACATTTATAAAAGCAGCGCACGTATTCTCAGTCCCAAAAATATATATTGCAAAAGCATTTAAAAAGGGAGCAAATGAAACTCACGATACAATATTTTGTAATAAAAATATGCATACGACGGGACTGAACAATGCAGGGTTGGCCTCGGATTCACGAACCTATATCATGTATATATATTAACACATATAATGGTAATCGTATAGATTTTATGTATTATTAGTGATTAAATTGTTATTTTAATCATGTGATTAATTAATAACTTAATCAATTACATTTATTAATATTTATTATAAAAATATCAATATAGTTATGTTATCGGTCGTAAATATGGTTTCATATAACTAATATTTATTTGATAAAATAATATTGATAATAGTAAAAAAAAAATTATTTTATTTTATAATAATAATAGTAATAATAATAATAATAATAATAATAATAATAATAATAATAATAATAAAAATAATAATAACAATAATAATAATTATTATTATAATAATAATAATAATAATAATAATAATAATGATATTTTTATAAAAGTGATACATTTAATATAATGATAGAAATAACAAATACTTTAATAATACTTTTAATAATGATAATAATAATAATAATAATAATAATAATAATAATAATAATAATAATAATAATAATAATAATAATAATAATAATAATAATAATAATAATAATAACAACAACTAAATTTAATACTGATGGGCTTACACTACTGTTTGGCCGATTGAGAATGCAGTTGGGCCAGATTAAAAGAGTAATCCATTACCCCTTTGAGATATTTATTATTTATCCCAAGTTTACAACAGATCGACCTGGTAACCAATTCAAAGCATCCGGAGGTTCAATAGTTGATCGAAATAACATCAATCTAGATCATAGGTGTTTCTATCGACACTTCACAGCAGCAATCTAGAGTTTCAGTTTCGGTAATCCCGGTCATCGACAGTAGCAAGTACAAAAACTCAATTAATCTCAGTAATTGAGTAATAGGAAGTTGTAGCAACAATCAATCGATCAACTAGGTCATCGGTTCATCAATAGTTCAAGTAAGTGAGCGGTTCATCAATCCCTAAATTTCTTAAATCTTTTTATATATCCTGTATTCTTACATGATCGAATTTAAAGCAACAAATAATAGGGTTCGTGCTGAGTTTGATGATGGGGATCGATAAAGATGATAGGGTTTAGTGGTGTTTGAATGGTGAGTCTAAATAGGAACGGAGCCGAATTATCGAACCCAAGTATCGGTGAAGATAAGGTTTATTAGATTTGTTTAAATTTGTTATTTTCTATCTATTTATATGTAACATACTTAATGGTTAGTTGTTGGTTTCTCGTATTTTCTGTGTTGATGTAAGGCTATATGTATCCAGGTACAGTTTATTAATAAGGTAAGCACTTGATTATATCAATTCTCTAATTTCTGCATACCATTATAGAAGAGTGTCTGCAGGTTGGTGGTTGTGTTAGTTTTCAGCGGCAATAACAGTAACAATCAATGATGGAAGTAGCGTAGGTTGCAGTTAATGATGGTTGAGTGGTGGCTGTACAGGACATCAGATGCAAGGTAAATGCGTACAAACTGCAGCAGTGATATAGCAGTAGTAGTTAAAGGGGTTCGAAAGTGGGTTTTTGAGGTTTGAGTTTGATAGAAACAGGTGCAATAGCAGCTGCAACTGCAGGTTTGTGATTTACAATGTGAAACAGGAAACATAATAGCAGCGTGGTAGTGATGATTGAAATAGAAAAAAAAATATAATTCATGTTATGGTTATTTGTTGGTGGGTCGTTATGATGGTTGAATTGGTGGTAAGATGAAGGTCATGGGTAGAGTATGGGGTTAGGGATGACATCTTCAACAAAAAAAATAACACGAAGTGATGGGTTAATTATCAAGGTGGTGGCGGGTGTGTTTGATCTTAGTTGTAACAGAAAAAGATGAACCATGGTGGTGATTAGGGTGGTTTCAAGTAATGGGGTGTTTGGCTCGTTTGAAAGAGAAACAGAAAAATAATATGACGCTTGGAGTGGTTGTAAAGGGTGATATGAATGGTTGCTCCGTTTTGACACAAGATGTAGAAGAAAAGTGATAGATGGTTCATGATACTTAGTCGAAAGAATCAAAGAGAAGAAGGAGGAGATGATGGGTTTTGCAGTGATAAGGTATGGAGTTGTAGTGGTAATTAAATACCAACCAGCAAACATAATAGAAACAGTTGAGAAGGTGGTGGTGGTCATATTAATGAAATGGAGTGTCGGGTGTATGCCTAATATTATTATTATATATACATTTAGCTTGTAATTGCCAATCACCAACAGTAATGTATTTGGAATTCAATTCACATGTATTATTCTTCAATTAGTAAAGCAATCATAATTTGGAAAGATTCCTTCGACAGAAAAGAAGAAGACAACACAATTTGATTCAAGATTTTTTTTTACCATTGTTATCTATATCTGTAATTTAATGTATATATATATAACTTAATAATATATTTCTAATAATACTTAATAATAATAATATAATTATAATAGTATAATAAATTTTTAAACATGTGAGTTGTAGAGAAACAGTAAGCCATCGGTGTTTTGTCATTTTATCAATTCACGGAGTCTTATATCGTGCTCCTTTGCTAAACGGTTACGGATAAATTTAATTCAGAACAATTCCATATTTTAAAATTAAATCCATTTATTTATTTCAGTCATTAACTGTTTGGACCCTGATCAAAAATGTCCGTTCATTATTGTTTTTTTAATTCCAAGTATTATATATGGAGTACTAAAATTTAACCTAAAAAGGTGAAAATATTTCTATCAAATCAATAATCTTCATAATCTATTTACAGAGTAACACTTATCTTAAATCTTTATAAATTCGTATTAGATCTATATGAACACTAACGAAAAGACCACCGAGTGTTTCTCACGTTTACTAATTAAGCTCGAAATCATTTATATTCAATATATACTATATATATATATATATATATATATATATATATATATATATATATATATATATATATATATATATATATATATATATATATATATATATATATATATATATATATATATATATATATATATATATATATATATATGTATATATATAGATTCATTTTAATAATAAACTTTATTATATTATTTATTATTTTATATTCTTAATTCCAACAATTAATAATTTATTAAGGTATTATAATATATAATTATTTATATCTAATTATTTATATATACATATCTATTGTTCGTGAATCGTCGGAAATGGTCGACGGTCAAATGAATGTATGAACACAGTTTAAAATTCTTGAGATTTAACTTAACAAACTTTGCTTATCGTGTCGGAATAATATAAAGATAAAGTTTAAATTTGGTCGGAAATTTCCGGGTCGTCATAGTACTAGTTAAGGTAGCTGGCTTTTTCCTTTTAACAGCTGGCTTGCGCTGAAGTCCCTTCCCCTCAGCTGGTGCAACACCAGAGGCAGTCGATTGGTGAACTCCACCTTGAGTAGCAAGATACTCGAGCATGCCTGGTGTTAAACCAGTATATGGAGCAGCAGGAGCATCTTTGGTCATTCCCCCTTGTTTCACGAGCAGGTCGACCGATTCATCAGTAATCTGCTGGTAAGCATCACCCAGCTCATTTTCAAACACAAGGCTCAAAAATCTTGGAAAGGGGATTAAGTGTGTTCTTTTGGGTGCAAACACCATTTCCCTTAGCCTTAAGAAGATTTCACCGGCATAATCAATATTTCGGTTGAACAGCAACCCATGACCAATCTTAAGCTCAAAATCTGAGGTTTGGTCAAAACTACCAGACTTCTGGCAGATGCATTATGTCAGCAATCCAAAGAAGTAATACCAAAGAGGTGGCATATGCTTCCTAAAAGGCGTATGAGCCACTGGTCGATTAAACCCAATAATTTCAAGTACCTCCCTTCTGAATTCATCACTTATTGGTGAATCAACAAATGGTCCACTTGGCAGTTGAAGGGATCGTCGAATGGCATCAACGGTGATTGAACAGTTTACGGTTTTAGTAACCATGCCACGAATATATGGAGCATTCTCTTGAGTGGTGGCCATGGTGGCAGTGTACCAGAATCTGGCTCAGCAGGTTGGATACATACGAGAAGGAACACCGGTAATTGCTCGAGCCAGAGGTGATTGCCTTATGTAAGCGATGAGTGTGTCAAAACCCATGTTGGCTTTGGATTTTGGAATTGAAAGGGCATGAACAGCATTGCCTCTGGATAGGCAAATGAGTGCAGGATCTGGTGCATTAGATGCCCTGATCAGGTTTGGGTGAAGATTAAACAATGGTCCATGTTCAACCTGTTCTTCCAGGACTAGTGGAGGTTACTGTTCTGGTTACTGTTGTTGTTGTTGTTGTTGTTCCTTCGGTTGGTTCTCGATGAGTAGTGATTGTTGTTGGTCTGCCATTGTTGAAGATGAATGTATGATTGATTTTAAGATTTGGGGATTTAGAGAGAAGAGCGTGTTTTTTGTAAATTGAAGAGTTAATAACCGAAGGTTATTATGAGAAATGGATCGTCTTATTTAACCTTTCGGATTGGTTGAAAAAGTGCAGGAGAGAGAAAAATGGCAACTGTCATCTGCAGGCGTGTGGGCAGATGTAACAGACTGGCACGTTTTCGAGGGGACACAGACTGTTGACATGACGTATAATCGGCTTGAACACTCATATAATGACCCGTCCTAATCCATCTAGACGAATACATTACATTTGGTTACATCGCGAGGTACTTGACCTCTATAAGATACATTTTACAAACATTGCATTCGTTTTTAAAAGACAAACTTTCATTACATCGAAAGTTAACGGCATGCATACCATTTCATAATATATCCAACTATAATTGACTTAATAATAATCTTGATGAACTCGAAAACTCGAATGCAACGTGTAACAAACCAACCCGTTAACCAACCAAAAACGCGAAATAAAAAAAAAATTTAAACAAGGCTGACCAGATGGGGTGCGCGGCGCGCACAGGGCCTGGCAGCCCGCTGTCCTGATTTTTCATTTCACGCGAAAAGATCTTCGACTTCCCGACACATTTAGACTAAACGGTTTTTACAACATATTATAATAGATAAAAATATCACATTTCCATAATAAAAAGAGTTTTACTACACCGGGCCCACATATGCCCAAATTACCCCTTTAAGTACAAAATACATGTTCCGACCACATGATTTTAATCACAAGATAAAAGCCGAGCATGGTGATTGGGGATACGCTACCCAATCCTAATCAATCCAAAAGCAAACCTTCTAAAGCAACTACGCGAGTCCACTAGTTCCCGCTTACCCGATCCACCACATCCATGCAAATCTATAAAAAGGTAAACAACGAGAGGGTAAGCTAACGCTTAGTGAGTGAAAATATACTACATACATATATATGCATAAAATGGACACGCCACACAATTAAACAAATACCGCATACCGGAGCATCCAAGCATAAAGGCAAGATAGCTAAGCATACCGTACGATCACTAAGCAACAAGCTAATAACATCAACCAAAAATAAGTTCACCAACGATGATGTGAACAACGCCAATAAGCTACACCCGGAGGGTTAGCTACAACACAATAATACATTAATATATATAACAATATATAAACGTCCAAGGTTAACCCCTTAACCTAATACCGAAAGCCAAATACCACAATGAAGATTGGCCGAACTACACGAGCCTTAGTAAATCCGCTTACACACGAGACTACTATCTTCACTAACACAACAACATCGAGGTTGGCCGAACTACACGAGCCTTAGTAATCCGAAACCACACGAGATTACTACCTCAACAAGAAGACCGAACTACACGCGTCATCGTGAATCCGAATCCACACGCGACTCACTTCTCAACATCAAAACCCTTCGCCATTGGGGTTATATCATCCACATCACAAACACGTGTGATAACGTACACACAAAATGTGCACCTCGCCAAAGGTGGTCAACCAAAACGCACAACCGTGCCAATTGGACCTATAGACAAGTCCATCAAATCCACCTATATGTGAAGTGAGCTCTATAACCGAGAACCACTTCACCCGACCCGCACCCATCCTACACATACATATGCACATAGGATATTAACACTCACCGTGTCGCCTAGATGAATGCTTCCAAGTAATCCGCAACTCGTCAATGGAAAGTACCTATTCCATTATCACAATTACAACAACACACTTAGAGTGGATTTACAACCAACTCAATTCGACACTTAGTGCAAATTCGACCAATTGCACTAACAAACACAAAACGCGCCCAAACTAACCAATAATCACTAACACTAGTGACAATGGTCCTAATATGCCAAATTAACCCAATCATAAGTGTAAAACACTTAAAATTCTCAAAATTACCCATAAACCCTAATTTTGACTCAATTCAAAATTAGTCTTTCAAACACACAAATGGGTTCCAATACTTCCATAATCACTAACCTAGTGATTAATCTCAATTACAAGTTCTAACCATGGCCAATTTGTTCACCAACCCAAAATCCACCAACAATAACAATAAACCCGATTACTAGCATCACTAAACTCACTTCATGAGTTAAATGGGTTTCTCAACAATTTAAGTTCAAACCCTAACTTGAATATCAAAATCAAACAATGAAATTCGGAGTTAGAACTTACCACAACAACTAAAACGTAGCTAGGAACGAGGTGAACAACTTTAAAACCCGAGCTTTTGATCAATTCGAACTCCTTCTTCACCAAAACCCCAAATCTCTCTCTAGAAATCTCCCTCTCTCTCTAAGATACTTGAGAGTGTTTGTGGATGTGAAATATGATCCAAAAGTGGATCCAACCCAGCTGATAAGGCCTGAGATCCGGCCTCAAGTGAAAAGATAAAAAAACCCCTCATTAAACTTAAAATAGAAAAAGGCTGAATTCTGTCGCAGGCCACGTGCGCGGCGCTCACCCATGTCTGTGCAGATTCTGACCTTTTAACTTTTACACTATGCTTCATCCACTATACGTACATCATTTAAAGCTCTGTGTGCCATAAATATTGAGGTCTTACAACTCTCCCCCACTTAGAATCGATCATGTCCTCGTGATCCTCGTCACTTAACCAAACGAACCATTCCACGGTCCTCAAACATAAGTCCCAATCCAACTTTCCTAGGCAACTCTTCCCCAATGAATCACCACTAACAACTAAAATCGTCACCTGCGATTTATCACATCACAATTTCGAGCACTAAACCTTACACATTCCCTCACATCGGGAAAACTTAACCAATCTCTTACCGAGATATTAATCACTTAGCGTACCCTTACCGAGTACAATGCTAAAAGCAACCAAGTCTCAACCTAAGGTCAACAACCCGAAACGATGAAGACCGAACCAAACGAATCCTTACGGATAACACCAATCACTAAAAATCCCTTGTAGTGCGCAATACGACCTATACGCAACTACCGTAACTTCATAATCAAACGGTTAAAACTGATAGCGCTCAAAATGATCATGGAAACACTAGATCCCAAGGTGTACAAAATCGACTATTGTCACACCCGTAACAACATTTTAGCGAAACACGGCTATCGCATCACTAAACACACAACATGGTCCTCACGACCCCACCATCGGTGTATAAAACAACCGATAGATCACACAACACGGTCCTTAAGACCCCACCATCGGTGTATAAAACAATCGATAGATCACACAACGCTGTCCTTACGACCCCACCACCGCTGTATAAAACAACCAATAGATCACACAACACGAAGGCTGGCCGAAAACTACACGCGCCTTAGTGAATCCGAACTACACGTGACTCACTACCTTCCTCGCAACAACAATCGGGATTGGCCGAACTACAAGCGCCCTAGTGAATTCGAACTACACGAGAGTCACTATCCCAATAGAATGACTGCAACCACACGCGTCACTTGTGAATCCAAACTACACGCGACTCACTTCCACAATAAGATGACCGAAACTACACGCGTCATCGTGAATCCACATACACACGCGATCCACTTCCCAATCTCAACACCGGATGAAGTCAGCGGACCCCGAAAGTCATGTTTCACCGATATAACACCACTCCCATGATGAAGTCAGCGGACCCCGAAGGTCATGCTTCACCAATATAACACTACACCCATGATGAAGTCAGCGGACCCCGAAGGTCATGCTTCACCAGTCAACGCCCTTTTGGCCTCGAACAACGAGTAGCGTTACATCGCGCTCTGCTACGCCATAGTGAATCCTAACTGATACCACTAACCATTCACACAATCGAGTAAGAACCACCTATATCAAACATAGGTACAAAACAACAATTCCCCGAAAGAGAACCCGACACGCACATCCCTTAACCGAGGGATTTCACCTTGCTCTCCAAACACGTCCATTATCTCTCAACGAGATTTACCACATTATCACCTCGATGATAATTCAAATCCAAAATCATAAGTACAATTTAACCGAAATTGTACTCTACCACAAATCGACCAAATCTAGGTCCCGGCACAAATTTCGGATCTACTAAAAGCATTATCCGAATTCTCACCCTAAGGTCTCCTCGTGCGGGAGTGTAACTCCCCCACTTGGAACTATGTTCCATATCCACAACTCGTACAACCGTACAATGCTACCAAAGGCAGACTTTACCAACAATTTGGTTTCACACGACCCATCACCATATCTTGCTCCAACCTTGAGCATACGAAGGATTTCAACTAATCCTCAAACACTTCGAACGAAAAGTGTACCACAAACTACACAAACTTTACACTCGCAACCATCCAATTGCTATAGTTTGTCAACTTCCACCTAGTCACTCATGTACCTAAGGGTTTCACTTCGGTACCCTAAGTACAATGTAACCGCAACACAATCGGAGTCGAACACCACGCTAGTAGGTATAAAAGAGGCACCTAATGTCGCATCATGTAGACCCCATTACCAACATACATCGAGATCCAAAACACTCGATTTCTCGGGTTTCATCCCACCCGTCGAACCTCATGGTTCATCCACTTCGACACAAAAGCGAACACGCGCTTAACAACCGACACTAAAACTCATTTCCATGGCTTGGTAGAAACATTTCTCAAATACTAAGGAATGCTTGGTTGCGCCAAGTCTTACGCCCTTCACCCGACAATCAAATGTCACCATAGGGTACTTCCATTAGGAACGTCACCCACATCAATAACATGCACAACACAATGCATTTAACCAACTCAAACTCAACGATACATAATAAATAATCAAAGGACATATTTATTAAAACGAAACGTACCTTAACGTCTCCTGGCCGCACCCGTCCCCGCTAACTTGGGACATTCCGACTTACGATGTCCTTCTTCTTGGCAATTGAAACACATCGGGCCCTCACCTTTTGGCACCGAACATTCCCACGACTTATTTCCCCTCACGCCACAATTGTAACATCTAGCTGCACTAGAACCCGATATACTCTTCCGTGTGCCACCCGGGCTCACACTCGGACCCTTAGTCCTCTTACTCAGAGCACCATACGAAACAATCCTTCTCCCACTTGAAGGTTCACCCTTCTTGGATCGTGAGTACGAATCGAAACCCCTAGCCAAGTCGAACAATTCCGTAAATGATTTCGCTTGACTCCGGCTAATTTTACTCTTCAAGTCATCATTCAAGATCCGATAAAAATCCCCCATCAACAAACGATCATTCCCCAAATACTCCAGAAAAAAACGAGCCTTCGCCATAAAGGTCGTCTTGAGAGTATTCAAATCCATAGATCCTTGTCACAAATTTCGTAACTCATTACGAAATTCCCACAAATCGGCTGAAGTCCGGAACTCCTCGAAGAATTCCTCCTTAAATTCATCCCTCGATAAAGCCATAAACGTTTCACCACCGACAAGATCAATCTTACCATCCAAACAATCCCTCGCCCTACTTCGCAACAAACTAGTAGCGAGTCTCGTCTTTTTCTCGGGAGGGCATTCAATAGTACGAAAACACCCTTCGACACCCGAGATCCAAGTTGTGCTTATCAAAGGATCCGGTTTCCCATCATACATCGGGGGTCTAGTCCTCATGAAGCTCTTAAGACAACGCTCCATTTCACCACTACTCCAAGATTCGGAATACTTCCTATCCATTTCTTCTCGAAACGCACTCATTTGCTCCGCAACGGCGGCCGCAACTCTAGCGTTAAACTCCAAAACGTTCGTCTCGATCCCGTTTCCCGTCGCCATTCTAAGGAATGCAAAGCGATTAGATCACGAACGTAAAAAGTTATGCACACAACACCGCCCCATCTTGCTAAACACTCGTTGTACATCACTTGCTAGACACGATTTGCACCCGTAATAAGGTTTGCAAGTCCTTATTACGCATACACGCCGTATCAGCTCGTTAGTACAACCACCGCCTCGCTCGATGATATATGCAACGCAAACTTAAACAAAACACAACGCAATCATATATTAATAATATCCACATATTAATATAAACATTAGCCAACCTATAAAGAAGGCACTAACTATAACTCATTCCAACCCGTACTCCTACAAGTCCCGCAACAAATTAAGCACACATAAAAGTCTAAGTCTAGGCACCTATCTCAAGTCACCTAAATCCCTTAGACCATGCTCTGATACAACTTGTAACAACCCAACCCGTTAACCAACCAAAAACGCGAAAAAAAAAATTTAAACAGGGCTGACCAGATGGGGTGCGCGGCGCGTAACCCCACCTCTGCGCGGCGCGCATAGGGCCTGGCAGCCCGCTATCCGGATTTTTCATTTCACGCGAAAAGATCTTCGACTTCCCGACACATTTAGACTAAACGGTTTTCACAACATATTATAATAGATAAAAATATCACATTTCCATAATAAAAAGAGTTTTACGACACCAGGCCCACATATGCCCAAATTACCAATTTAAGTACACAATACATGTTCCGACCACATGATTTTAATCACAAGATAAAAGCCAAGCATGGCGATTGGGGATACGCTACCCAATCCTAATCAATCCAAAAGCAAACCTTCTAAAGCAACTACGCGAGTCCACTAGTTCTCGCTTACCCGAGCCACCGCATCCATGCAAATCTATAAAAAGGTAAACAACGAGAGGGTAAGCTAACGCTTAGTGAGTGAAAATATACTACATACATATATATGCATAAAATGTGCACGCCACACAATTAAACAAATACCGCATACCGGAGCATCCAAGCATAAAGGCAAGCTAGCTAAGCATACCGTACGATCACTAAGCAACAAGCTAATAACATCAACCAAAAATTAGTTCACCAACGACGATGTGAACAATGCCAATAAGATACACCCGGAGGGTTAGCTACAACACAACAATACATTAATAAATATAACACTATATAAACGTCCAAGGTTAACCCCTTAACCCAATACCAAAAACCAAATACCACAATGAAGATTGGCCGAACTACACGAGCCTTAGTAAATCCGCATACACACGAGACTACTATCTTCACTTACACAACAACATCGAGGTTGGCCGAACTACACGAGCCTTAGTAATCCGAAACCACACGAGATTACTACCTCAACAAGATGACCGAACTACACGTGTCATCGTGAATCCGAATCCACACGCGACTCACTTCTTAACATCAAAACCCTTCGCCATTGGGGTTATATCATCCACATCACAAACACGTGTGATAACGTACACACAAAATGTGCACCTCGCCAAAGGTGGTCAACCAAAACGTACAACCGTGCCAATTGGACCTATACAAAAGTCCATCAAATCCACCTATATGTGAAGTGAGCTCTATAACCGAGAACCACTTCACCCGACCCGCAACCATCCTACACATACATATGCACATAGGATATTAACACTCACCTTGTCGCCTTGATGAATGCTTCTAAGTAATCTGCAACTCGTCAATGGAAAGTACCTATTCCATTATCACAATTACAACAACACACTTAGAGTGGATTTACAACCAACTCAATTCGACACTTAGTGCAAATTCGACCAATTGCACTAACAAACACAAAACGCGCCCAAACTAACCAATAATCACTAACACTAGTGACAATGGTCCTAATATGCCACATTAACCCAATCATAAGTGTAAAACACTTAAAATGCTCAAAATCACCCATAAACCCTAATTTTGACTCAATTCAAAATTAGTCTTTCAAACACACCAAATGGGTTCCAATACTTCCATAATCACTAACCTAGTGATTAATCTCAATTACAAGTTCTAATCATGGCCAATTTGTTCACCAACCCAAAATCCACCAACAGTAACAATAAACCCAATTACTAGCATCACTAAACTCACTTCATGAGTTAAAATGGGTTTCTCAACAATTTAAGTTCAAACCCTAACTTGAATATTACAATCAAACAATGAAATTCGGAGTTAGAACTTACCACAACAACCAAAACGTAGCTAGGAACGAGGTGAACAACTTTAAAACCTGAGCTTTTGATCAATTCGAACTCCTTCTTCACCAAAACCCCAAATCTCTCTCTAGAAATCTCCCTCTTTCTCTAAGATACTTGAGAGTGTTTGTGGATGTGAAATATGATCCAAAAGTGGATCCAACCCAGCTGATAAGGCCTGAGATTCGGCCTCAAGTGAAAAGACCAAAAAGCCCCTCATTAAACTTAAAATAGAAAAAGGCTGAATTCTGTCGCAGGCCAAGTGCGCGGCGCGCATACCTTATGGTGCGCGGCGCGCACCCATGTTTGGGCAGATTATGACCTTTTAACTTTTACACTATGCTTCATCCACTATACGTACATCATTTAAATCTCCGTGTGCCATAAATATTGAGGTCTTACAACTCTCCCCCACTTAGAATCGATCACGTCCTCGTGATCCTCGTCACTTAACCAAACGGACCATTCCACGGTCCTCAAACATAAGTCCCAAACCGACTTTCCTAGGCAACTCTTCCCCAATGAATCACCTCTAACAACTAAAATCGTCACCCGCGATTTATCACATCACAATTTCGAGCACTAAAACCTTACCATTCCCTCACATCGGGAAAACTTAACCAATCTCCTACCGAGATATCAATCCCTTAGCGTACCCTTACCGAATACAATGCTAAAAGCAACCAAGTCTCAACCTAAGGTCAATAACCCGAAACGATGAAGACCGAACCAAACAAATCCTTACAGATAACACCAATCACTAAACATCCCTTGTAGTGCACAATACGACCTATACGCAACTACCGTAACTTCATAATCAAACGGTTAAAAGCGATAGCGCTCAAAATGATCATGGCAACGCTAGATCCCAAGGTATACAAAATCGACTATTGTCACACCCGTAACAACATGTGAGCGAAAAACGGCTATCGCATCACTAAACACACAACATGGTACTCACGACCCCACCATCGGTGTATAAAACAACCGATAGATCACACAACACGATCCTTACGACCCCACCATCGGTGTATAAAACAACCGATAGATCACACAACACGGTCCTTACGACCCCACCACCGGTGTATAAAACAACCGATAGATCACCCAACACGAAGGCTGGCCGAAAACTACACGCGCCTTAGTGAATCCGAACTACACGCGACTCACTACCTTCCTTACAATAACAATCGGGATTGGCCAAACTACACGCGCCCTAGTGAATCCGAACTACACGAGAGTCACTATCCCAATAGAATGAACGCAACCACATGCGTCACTTGTGAATCCGAACTACACGCGACTCACTTCCACAATAAGATGACTGAAACTACACGCGTCATCGTGAATCGGCATACACACGCGATCCACTTCCCAATCTCAACACCGGATGAAGTCAGCGGACCCCGAAAGTCATTCTTCACCGATATAACACCACTCCCATGATGAAGTCAGCGGACCCCGAAGGTCATGCTTCACCAATATAACACTACACCCATGATGAAGTCAGCGAACCTCGAAGGTCATGCTTCACCAGTCAATGCCCTTTTGGCCTCGAACAACGAGTAGCGTAACATCGCGCTCTGCTACGCCATAGTGAATCCTAACGGATACCACTAACCATTCACACAATCGAGCAAGAACCACCTATATCAAACATAGGTACAAAACAACAATTCCCCAAAAGAGAACCCGACACGCACATCCCTTAACCGAGAATTACCACATTATCACCTCGGTGATAATTCAAATCCAAAATCATAAGTACAATTTAACCGAAATTATACTCTACCACAAATCGACCAAATCTAGGTCCCGACACAAATTTCGGATCTACTAAAAGCATTATCCGAATTCTCACCCTAAGGTCTCCTGGTGCGGGAGTGTAACTCCTCCACTTGCAACTACGTTCCATATCCACAACTCGTGCAACCGTACAATGCTACCAAAGGTAGACTTTACCAACAATTTGGGTTCACACGACCCATCACCATATCTTGCTCTAACCTTGAGCATACGAAGGATTTCAACCAATCCTCAAACTCTTCGAACGAAAAGTGTACCACAAACTACACAAACTTTACACTCGCAACCATCCAATTGCTATAGTTTGTCAACTTCCAGCTAGTCACTCATGTACCTAAGGGTTTCACTTCGGTACCCTAAGTACAATGTAACCGCAACACAATCGGAGTCGAACACCACGCTAGTAGGTATAAAAGAGGTACCTAATGTCGCGTCATGTAGACCCCATTACCAACATACACCGAGATCCAAAACACTCGATTTCTCGGGTTTCATCCCACCCGTCGAACTCATGGTTCATCCACTTCGACACAAAAGCGAACACGCGCTTAACAACCGACACCAAAAC
Organism: Rutidosis leptorrhynchoides; assembly: GCF_046630445.1. Classification (NCBI taxonomy): domain Eukaryota; kingdom Viridiplantae; phylum Streptophyta; class Magnoliopsida; order Asterales; family Asteraceae; genus Rutidosis; species Rutidosis leptorrhynchoides. The sequence continues at coordinate 112,919,711 of NC_092341.1, forward strand.
CCATTTCCATGGCCTGGTAGAAACATTTCCCAAATACTAAGGAATGCTTGGTTGCACCAAGTCTTACGCCTTTCGCCCGACAATCAAATGTCACCATAGGGTACTTCCATTAGGAATGTCACCCACATCAATAACATGCACAACACAATGCATTTAACAAACTCAAACTCAACGGTACATAATAAATAATCAAAGGACATAATTATTAAAATGAAACGTACCTTAACGTCTCCTGGCCGCACCCGTCCCCTCTAACTTGGGACATTCCGACTTACGATGTCCTTCTTCTTGGCAATTGAAACACATCGTGCCCTCACCTTTTGGCACCGAACATTGCCACGACTTGTGACCCCTCACGCCACAATTGTAACATCTAGCCGCACTAGAACCCGATATACTCGTCCGTGTGCCACCCGGGCTCACACTCGGACCCTTAGTCCTCTTACTCAGAGCACCATACGAAACAATCCTTCTCCCACTTGAAGGTTCACCCTTCTTGGATCGCGAGTACGACTCGAAACCCCTAGCCAAGCTGAACAATTCCGCAAACGATTTCACTTGACCCCGTAAAGCATTCAAAAAGCATTTATAAAAGCAGTGCATGTATTCTCAGTCCTAAAAAATATATATTGCAAAAGCATTTAAAAAGGGAGCAAATGAAACTCACAATAATGTATTTTGTAGTAAAAATACATATGACGTGTGAGAACCCGTCCTAATCCACCTGGACGATGTCATCAACATTTGGTCCCATTGCGAGGTACTGACCTAAATATGCCAAGTACGACTCCAAGTAATATCTTTAAAGTGAGTAAATGCACAGCGGAAGACTTCTTACATACCTGAGAATAAAACATGCTTAAAAGTGTCAACCAAAAGGTTGGTGAGTTCATAGGTTTATCATAACAATCATTTCAATATATTAATAGACCACAAGATTTCCATTTATACAGGTGTATACACTCGCAAGTGTATAAAAATATTCTATAAGTTGTAGGCACCCGGTAACAAGCCTTAACATTCATGTTTTACCCTCTGAAGTACACCAGATCAGGTGTGTTTAAAATAACCTCGAAGTACTAAAGCATCCCATAGTCAGGATGGGGTTTGTCAGGCCCAATAGATCTATCTTTAGGATTCACGCCTACCGTACATAGACAAGTAGTTTAATGTTACCAAGCTAAGGGTATATTTCTGGTTTAAACCCACGTAGAATTAGTTTTAGTACTTGTGCCTATTTCGTAAAACATTTATAAAAACAGCGCATGTATTCTCAGCCCCAAAAATATATATAAAAGGGAACAAATGAAACTCACCATACTGTATTTTGTAGTAAAAATACATATGACGACATTTAACAAGTGTAGGGTTGGCCTCGGATTCACGAACCTATATCATTTATTTATATATATTAACACACATAATTGTAATCGAATAAATTTATATAAATATATCTTAAATTATATATACCTTATATATTTAGTTTGTAATAATAATATTGTTAATATGAAAATAATAATAATAATAATAATAATAATGATAATAATAATAAAAATGATAATTTTATACATAATGTTAATTTTAATAAAATATAATTTTAGTAAAAATGATAACTTTTAACAATAATGATAATAAAATAAAAAGTTGTACTATTTTTACCATAAAAATTACAATTTTAATAATGACTCTTAATACTAATAATACTTATTAATTATTCTTGATATTAATTAATGTTAATAAGAAAATAGTATTAATGGCAATAATAGTTATAATTTTTATGATGATGATAATGATGATAATAATAATAATAATAATAATAATAATAATAATAATAATAATAATAATAATAATAATAATAATAATAATAATAATAATAATAATAATAATAATAATAATAATAATAATAATAATAATAATAATAATTATTAGAATACTACCTCATAGTAACAAGGTTACTTGAAGAAAAAAAATAAACGCCACTGCCGAGGATCGAACTCAAGACCTCTCGCTCATATGCCAGCACTCTAAACCAATACGCCATTTATGTTTTTCTGGAATAATTCACAGCTTATCTCTATTTAATCCTACTCTGGTTCTCAGCCCAGTTTCATTTCAGTCCAAATAAAACACGAACCGGCCCAATAACTTAATCAAATTAAGCCCAACAATGTAAAAAGGAATGTGGTCCAACTGAATCAGTCCAATACTTAAATTTGTTGGGGTTGCGGTTTTAGTTCAACAACCGTAGGGAAAAGAAAAAAAATCGCAGCAGTTAAATTTGCGATGCGGTTCATCTTCTTTTTGTTTGCTGTACATCATCTTCTTAATATCATCATCATCAATCACTTCATTTATCACTCATCTTTATTTATTCACATCACAGGTTCATCGTCTTCCACTGTTCATCTTCGCATCGAATCACCATAATCATCATTATTTTTATCGAACACAAGCAGGTGCAGGTATTCGAAGAAACAGAAACAAATAGTAATGATCGTGATGTTATGATAATTGTAAACAGAAAACGCGTAGATGATAGGGACTGTTTTCAAGGTGGTTTGAATGACTGTTGTGTTTTTCGAACGAAAACCAAATAAATAGAAGTGGGTTTCGTATTAGAATCAAAAATAAAACAGAAAAAAAAAACTTCGAACAGTAGCTTTGATCACATCATCATACTCTAATCATTATCATCGTTCTTAGCTATCATCATCATCATCATTCCGAGCAGTAACAACCACATACAAGTAGCAGAAGTTGTGCTTGATCAGCTCGAAATCAGAGGCTATTAAAAGGGTTGGCATTCCTCGGTCTTTAAGTAAGAAAATAGAATCAAAGTTGCTGTAGCAGCAGTAATAGGAACGGGGAGATAGTAGATGGTTGCAACGGTGGTTTCATAGTTGTAGTGAGAGAAAAAGAGAAAGATAGAGGGAGAAAAGAGGTTGAGGGTGGTGGTTTGTTATGGTGCTCCGGTGGTGTGGGTGTTGGAAGGCCGAGGGTGGTGATGTTTGTGGTGGTTGCTGGCGGTGGAAGGTGGCAGAATTAGATGGTGGCGGTTTGGGAGAAGAAGGAGATGAGTGCCTTTTCTCAATCTCAATCTCTATGTATATATAAATGGGAATATATAATGATTATAATATAATATTAATAATATTTATAATAACAATTAATAAGTAATAAGTGGGTTGAAATGAGTACAGAACGAAGCCAGCTGTAGTTTTTGTTTTTGTTTTTGTGATCACATAACATATAGGTGTTATATATATAGATATATATGGATACATATATATTAAATATCTTACACTATGAAAAATAGATTTGAGTAATCAAACAATAACAGTATCAATCATGATTCAATCTTGTACAGTGATTAATAGTAAAACAATCATTAATTTAGTTGTTTATACCGACAGTTTATCTGGGATTGGTATATCGTGTCCATTGCTAAACAGTTAACGTGTAATTTAATTCAGAAAAATCCCATATTTTTAGATTAAACATGTTTTATTATTTCACTCATTACCTGTTTGAAACCTGATGAAAAAGGTTCGAAAATTATTTATTTTCTGTTCCGATTTATATGTACGGAGTACAAATATTTAATCTTAAAAAGGAAAAATATTTTTATCAAACCTAAAATCTTCGAAATCGATTTATTGTTCAACTTTTATTTTAAATCTTCATAAACTTGTACTAGATCTATATTAAAACTAACGAAACGTCAACTGAGTGTTACTGAAGTTTACTAATTAGGCTCGAAATCATTCATTTTCCATTTACTCTCTCTCTATATATAATCAGTTTTAAATAACAAGTTTTATCACATAAATATATATTATATATTTTTAAACAAATAGATTTAATATTATTTTATATATTTCCAAGTAGTATTTATATACACATTTATATACACACACATATATATGTATCTATTTACAAATAATTGTTCGTGTATCGTTGAGAACAGTCGAAGGTCAATTGAACATATGAAACAGTTCAAAATTTTTGAGACTCAACCTAACAGACTTTGCTTATCGTGTCAAATATAATGAATCGTATCGAGAATTTGGTTTCAAATTAGTCGAAATTTTCCGGGTCGTGACAGTACCCACCCGTTAAAGAAATTTCGTCCCCGAAATTTAATAGAGGTCGTTATGGATAATAATAGGAATGTTTTCATGACGAATATGAGGTAATAATGGAGTTTTATCATCATCGAGTAATGTAGATAAAACGATTCGATTACGCGAAGGATATAAATGAAGCTATCGCAAAAGAGTGAGATGAGTAAAAATATACTCGTTTTAACCGACGACGTAGTTATGATTGATTTCCGGAATTCACGGAATTTAAAGAAAATCTTACGTAATAATATTTGGTTCTTCGGCGATTTAGGAAATCAGAATCTTCTTTGATTATATGTAATAATCTGTTTCGATTGCTCTGTCGGATATTTCACTATAAATTCACCCCCTTCGTTTTCCTTATTTTCTACAACTCACACCTTCTATTCTCTCTTCCTTGATTCATACTTTAAAGTATTCTTTAAAATGCTCCATCCCGTTCTGATTCTTGTTATACTTCTAACTTTCATATCTTTCATTCTTCTCTTTCATCTGCCGTCAGAAGAATCTATTCACTTCTATTATTTCCTTGGAATTATAATCTTTTTAATTTTCTCGTGTCTTTACGTTGCAATACGTATTGATATACATGGTTTGTAATTTCGGAGTTATTATTGGGCTTTATATTCTTCATTATTTTTCGTAGCTTCATGCTTTCGTTTTCTCTTCCCGACTTCGAGTCAAGCGAGTAATGGTCCGAAATTCGTAGATATGAAATTTGGAATGAACATAGCTAATGCTTTAAGAAAGAAATGGTAATAGAACGATTTTGATTTGTCAAATTACCAGAATATCCTGGAAAAGACCGAATCATCAAGAAATATTTTCTTGATATTTTTAGAAATTAAATAGAATGTAAGAGTCGTGTAACATGGCATATGATGATGGTACTGTGAATCATCACATTCCATTAGAAACTCAACATGACTTACTGTAGTATATTGACGTTGATCAAGTGTCATTATATTATACTAATTCATGCTTCAGTTCCCAACACTACTTCAAAAACATTCATACTTCAATTTCGAAGGTTTCAGATTTTAGAAACTAACATAGTTTCTTTTAGGATGTAAGACAGTTATTATGGAGAGATAAATGATCTCAGATAAGAATAGTTGTGAAAATATCTCCAGAAATATGGAGAATATGTATAATGAAAGATAGGAAGATATCTTATAATATTTAAGATAAGATGATGATGAAAAATATCATCTGAAAAGATTTAGAATAAAAAGTGAGGTGTTTGCTAACGATTTCAGCAGACCCTGAATCATTTGGATCCTTTGAAGACAGGTTTAGTCTTTGTGATTTATCCACAGCCTCTTTCATACTTTGCTCAATCCGTTTTCCAGTTCCCAACCTTCTCTTTTTCTGAGCTTTACCAATACAACACACTGTACTTTTATCGTCATACTTTTGACTGTTAAAGTCGTTTACAGTTTTTGCTGCTTCATCAGCATTTCAAGAACTAGTTCGCAGTTCAGGGTGTTTTTCAGAAACTTCACATTCGAAGTATGTAAATCTTGGAGATAGACGTTATATGTATATATATAACTATTGAAGTAGAAACGCTACGAAATTTCAAAATACTGATTTGATTCTGCTAAAGAGTTGACGAGCTGCTGTACATCTGTTGATGATGTCGCGGAATATAAAAGGTTCTCCGGTAACGACGTCCAAAGGACAACGTATATATATCGAGGTTATAATAAGACTAGTCTTACTGAGAAGTCGAAATTAACTTGCTGGAGCTGTGACAAAATTGGCTACTTTGAAAAGGAGTCATAAGGTTGTGTTTGCTAATAAATGGTAAAGGATCTGACATGAGTACGTATTAGACTATAACTTTTGGTTCGAGAGCTTTACAGGTGCATAAATCTTTTCTTCCGTAGATGAAGTGCGGCTGGTTCATCCTCCCAATCGAGGTGTTTTCAAAAATCATGAAAGATTTGAAAGCGGATTGTAATTGTCGAGGTATAAATAAGGTTTAAAATGAAATCAAGTGGCAAACTTGAAGAATTATTTAGTTTCATATGTTATAATCAATATTTTAATTCATTTTAATTGTCCAAAGTTAGCAGTCCAATAGTCTAATTGTCCAATAGTCAAATAAATTCATATATAATTTAATATATAATATTCGAATTAATTTAATACGTATCGTGACCCGTGTACCGGTCTCAGTATTGATCACAACTTAAACCATATATATATTTTGGAATCAACCTCAACCCTGTATAGCCAACTCCAACATTCACATATAGAGTGTCTATGGTTGTTCCGAAATATATATATATAGATGGGTCGATATGATAGGTCGAAACCTTATATACGTGTCCCGTTATTTAAAGTGCGTAAAATAAATAAATATATATCATGACCCGTGTACAACGTATTGTCTCAGAATTAATCCGACGTATTGTGTACATGTGTCCTGATTTAAAATGCGTAAAAGTAAATAACAGAAATTAAATGACGATAAATAAAATTGCGAGAATGTAAATTGCGATAAATAAAATGTAATACGGAATTAACAGTTAGCTGGGAACAATTAGCTAGGAACAGTTAGTGTGAATTCTTAACAAAATTATTTATAATTAATTTGTTTGTTTCTAACACTTTTTATTTTGTCCAATGTTTTCTTCATTATGCCACTTGTTGGATTCTGATAGGTCAAAATCCAAATATGTAATTTGAACGGATACGTATATCGGTAGTTGTAAGTAGGATAGTAAATGACCGTTGAATGAGATTCGAAGAATGTACAATGTAACTTATTAATGTGAAATCTAAATATTCCTCGGGTACTACCTACCTGTTAAAATATTTTCATCATTAACAGTTTGTACGAAAGAATTTTTAATTACAATCTTTATGAAAATATACTTGCATATATATTTTCTTCGGATGTAATTATGAATTTAATGAGTCAATAGAATATTAAACTCATTTGATTTATCGTTAATACCAGATTACATAATCTCTAAAACTTTAGAAATTACATAATCGCCATGTCGAGCGAAGATAAATGAGGTAGAATGATACGTAAAGCGAAGATAATCGATGTAGAACAATGTGTAGAACGAAGATCATATTCGAAGTATAGATAGTGATATTGAGGCGTGTGATGTTGATATCTGATGTACATATTGTGATGTTGAGGTTTACAACGCGGTTGTGGTTGGTGGTGATAAGGGTACTGTTGACGTTGATGATGGTGGTGCTGATTATGCTGCTGGTACTGAGGCTTGCGATGTTGATGTTAGTGGCGGTACTGGTCATGTTGCCAGTGCTGCTGCTGGTGTTTGTAACCTTCGCACCATATTCTCTAAAGCCACTACCCGAGCGCGAAGCTCGTTGACTTCTTCTATTATACCAGGATGATTGGCGGTTGGAGCGAGCGAATGAATAAGATTCGAAATATGGGATAGTATATAATCGTGACGAGATACTCTAGAAATGAGAGAGAAAATGGTTTCTCGAACAGGTTCGCCGGTGAGTGCTTCAGGTTCATCGCCAATAGGGCAATTTGGTGGATGAAATGGATCACCTTCTTCTTGTCTCCAGTGATTTAGTATATTACGAACCCATCCCCAATTCATCCAGAATAGATGATGGGAAATTGGTTGATCCATTCCAGTGACGCTGCCTTCGGAGCTCGAATGAAAATCCATATCGGCGTAGCTGTCGGAGTCTGAGGAATTCGAACTGGATGCGGAATCCATCTTGTATAGTCGAGGAAATGAAATTTGGGTATAGAATAGATTATAGGAGTTAGATTTGATATTCCTCAATACATAATTTACATATGTATATATAATACCAAAATCCCAGAAAGTACGGAGAATCTTTGAAATGCGTCAGGCAATGTCTACAGTAACAGATACGCTAAGATATGAATTTTGTCTATACACTATCGATGCACTAAATGCAGTAAGACGTGTCTAGACTAAAGAGTGATAAGCAGGCAATTTCCTAAGGATGATAAGCAGTTGATTTCCGACTAGAAATGATAAGCAAGACTTTTGACATGTAGACACGGTCAAAGTCCAGACTCATTAATGTATCCTAACAACTACTAGTCAGGCACACTAATGCAAGACCTGGTTCACTAAGACCACTGCTCTGATACCACCTGTGAGAACCCGTCCTAATCCACCTGGACGATGTCATCAACATTTGGTCCCATTGCGAGGTACTGACCTAAATATGCCAAGTACGACTCCAAGTAATATCTTTAAAGTGAGTAAATGCACAGCGGAAGACTTCTTACATACCTGAGAATAAAACATGCTTAAAAGTGTCAACCAAAAGGTTGGTGAGTTCATAGGTTTATCATAACAATCATTTCAATATATTAATAGTCCACAAGATTTCCATTTATACAGGTGTATACACTTGCAAGTGTATAAAAATATTCTATAAGATGTAGGCACCCGGTAACAAGCCTTAACATTCATGTTTTACCCTCTGAAGTACACCAGATCAGGTGTGTTTAAAATAACCTCGAAGTACTAAAGCATCCCATAGTCAGGATGGGGTTTGTCAGGCCCAATAGATCTATCTTTAGGATTCGCGCCTACCGTACATAGACAAGTAGTTTAATGTTACCAAGCTAAGGGTATATTTCTGGTTTAAACCCACGTAGAATTAGTTTTAGTACTTGTGCCTATTTCATAAAACATTTATAAAAACAGCGCATGTATTCTCAGTCCTAAAAATATATATAAAAGGGAGCAAATGAAACTCACCATACTGTATTTTGTAGTAAAAATACATATGACGACATTTAACAAGTGTAGGATTGGCCTCGGATTCACGAACCTATATCATATATTTATATATATTAACACACATAATTGTAATCGAATAAATTTATATAAATATATCTTAAATTATATATACCTTATATATTTAGTTTGTAATAATAATATTGTTAATATGAAAATAATAATAATAATAATGATAATAATAATAAAAATGATAATTTTATACATAATGTTAATTTTAATAAAATATAATTTTAGTAAAAATGATAACTTTTAACAATAATGATAATAAAATAAAATGTTGTACTATTTTTACCATAAAAATTACAATTTTGATAATGACTCTTAATACTAATAATACTTATTAATTATTCTTTATATTAATTAATGTTAATAAGAAAATAGTATTAATGGCAATAATAGTTATAATTTTTATGATGATGATAATGATAATAATAATAATAATAATAATAATAATAATAATAATAATAATAATAATAATAATAATAATAATAATAATAATAATAATAATTATTAGAATACTACCTCATAGTAACAAGGTTACATGAAAAAAAAAATTAAACGCCACTGCCGAGGATCGAACTCAAGACCTCTCGCTCATATGCCAGCACTCTAAACCAATACACCATTTATGTTTTTCTGGAATAATTCACAGCTTATCTCTATTTAATCCTACTCTGGTTCTCAGCCCAGTTTCATTTCAGTCCAAATAAAACACGAACCGGCCCAATAACTTAATCAAATTAAGCCCAACAATGTAAAAAGGAATGTGGTCCAACTGAATCAGTCCAATACTTAAATTTGTTGGGGTTGCGGTTTTAGTTCAACAACCGTAGGGAAAAGAAAAAAAAATCGCAGCAGTTAAATTTGCGATGCGGTTCATCTTCTTTTTGTTTGCTGTACATCATTTTCTCAATATCATCATCATCAATCACTTCATTTATCACTCATCTTTATTTATTCACATCACAGGTTCATCATCTTCCACTATTCATCTTCACATCGAATCACCATAATCATCATTATTTTTATCGAACACAAGCAGGTGCAGGTATTCGAAGAAACAGAAACAAATAGTAATGATCGTGATGTTATGATAATTGTAAACAGAAAACGCTTAGATGATATGGACTGTTTTCAAGGTGGTTTGAATGACTGTTGTGTTGTTCGAACGAAAACCAAATAAATAGAAGTGGGTTTCGTATTAGAATAAAAAAAAAACAGAAAAAAAAACTTCGAACAGTAGCTTTGATCACATCATCATACTCTAATCATTATCATCGTTCTTAGCTATCATTATCATCATCATTCCGAGCAGTAACAACCACATACAAGTAGCAGAAGTTGTGCTTGATCAGCTCGAAATCAGAGGCTATTAAAAGGGTTGGCATTCCTCGGTCTTTAAGCAAGAAAATAGAATCAAAGTTGCTGTAGCAGCAGTAATAGGAACGGGGAGATAGTAGATGGTTGCAACGGTGGTTTCATAGTTGTAGTGAGAGAAAAAGAGAAAGATAGAGGGAGAAAAGAGGTTGAGGGTGGTGGTTTGTTATGGTGCTCCGGTGGTGTGGGTGTTGGAAGGCCGAGGGTGGTGATGTTTGTGGTGGTTGCTGGCGGTGGAAGGTGGCAGAATTAGATGGTGGCGGTTTGGGAGAAGAAGGAGATGAGTGCCTTTTCTCAATCTCAATCTCTATGTATATATAAATGGGAATATATAATGATTATAATATAATATTAATAATATATATAATAACAATTAATAAGTAATAAGTTGGTTGAAATGAGTACAGAACGAAGCCAGCTGTAGTTTTTGTTTTTGTTTTTGTGATCACATAACATATAGGTGTTATATATATAGATATATATGGATACATATATATTAAATATCTTACACTATGAAAAATAGATTTGAGTAATCAAACAATAACAGTATCAATCATGATTCAATCTTTTACAGTGATTAATAGTAAAACAATCATTAATTTAGTTGTTTATACCGACAGTTTATCTGGGATTGGTATATCGTGTCCATTGCTAAACAGTTAACGTGTAATTTAATTCAGAAAAATCCCATATTTTTAGATTAAACATGTTTTATTATTTCACTCATTACCTGTTTGAAACCTGATGAAAAAGGTTCGAAAATTATTTATTTTCTGTTCCGATTTATATGTACGGAGTACAAATATTTAATCTTAAAAAGGAAAAATATTTTTATCAAACCTAAAATCTTCGAAATCGATTTATTGTTCAACTTTTATTTTAAATCTTCATAAACTTGTACTAGATCTATATTAAAACTAATGAAACGTCAACTGAGTGTTACTGAAGTTTACTAATTAGTCTCGAAATCATTCATTTTCCATTTACTCTCTCTCTATATATAATCAGTTTTAAATAACAAGTTTTATCACATAAATATATATTATATATTTTTAAACAAATAGATTTAATATTATTTTATATATTTCCAAGTAGTATTTATATACACATTTATATACACACACATATATATATGTATCTATTTACAAATAATTGTTCGTGTATCGTTCAGAACAGTCGAAGGTCAATTGAACATATGAAACAGTTCAAAATTTTTGAGACTCAACCTAACAGACTTTGCTTATCGTGTCAAATATAATGAATCGTATCGAGAATTTGGTTTCAAATTAGTCGAAATTTTCCGGGTCGTGACATGACGGCATTGAACAACTGAACAATGTAGGGTTGGCCTCGAATTCACGAACCTCCAAATAAGCTTTCAAAAAGAAATGATGTAGCCCGGGCTCGAACCCGAGACCTCTCGGTTGATACAAACATACCCACACCACCGATCCATTTCCTATTTTTCTGATTAATATCCTAAACCAAAACTATATAACCCTTTATCAACTCTGTCCCTAATCTTCTTCTTCTTCTTTAAATAAACTCGACCAGAAATCACAGAAATTGTATCATTGAATCATTTGTTTTGTTTTAAGCATTTAATTAAAATACGTATGTCAGATTGTTTGTGATTTAGGATCAACAGAAGAAAGAAAAAATAAATTGACAGTTGTTGAAGAACACGCAACCATTATATGAACTAAATCCTTAATTTTAAAATTTGGACACTTTTAGCTTGTAATTGTAACATGAAATCGATCAAAATTCTTTCATAGAAACTTTATGAACCTTTAATTGATCCAGAAAATTTAAAACAAACTCGAATTTTACCAAAAACTATTCGTTTGACTTTTTATTTAGAAACTTTGACTCCAAAATTCAAGCTCAATTTAGGAAATTGGAACATGAAATTTTACAGATAGTACGTTTAGAGGACTCATATCAAAACTGCATTTTCAATTTTTGAAATGGTAAACGATTTCAAGGATTTAGAATAAAAGTGATACGAACAGGGAAAAACTAGTTTTTCGTTTTTTATTTTCTGATAATAATTCGACTTGTAGATGTAATATGTATATAATGTGTTTGAGGGAGATGCAGTAACACTCTTGATCTTAATTGATTCATGAAATTGACATGTAACATATTCAAGACAAGAAATTGACAGATTTATTCGTTTTAAAAAAAATAAAGAAAATAAAAAGAAAAGAGGATATCGATTGCTAACAGATTTTGTTGGGTTCCTAATTTGAATTCGTCGCTAGCAAATGACAGGAATAAAGCTTGATAGAACGTGCAACTGATTTGTACCTATTTTTCCTATTTTTTATAAGTTATAGATAATATTACTAATAAATATATGAATAATAATAATTCTATTAATAAATAATAATAATTCTATTAATAAAAAATAATAATAATAATAATAATAATAAGGATAATAATAATTATTAATAATAATGTTAATATTAATATTAATATTAATAATACTAATAATAACATTGGTGATAATAATAAGTTATATCTTAATAAAATAACAATACTTTTAATAAATTTATTAGAACTAATCATTTCATTAATAATGATAATGATAAAAATAACACACTAATAATAATAATATTAATACTATTAATAATTAATAATACTAATAATAATATTATTAATATTATTATTGATAAAGACTAGTAATAATAATTGATAATATTAATACTAACAATAATGATAATTTTAATTACTAATAATGACAATAATATTATAAATGATAATAATAATCTTATTAGTTATATTAATATTTTTAATGATAATAATAATATTAGTAATAATAATAATTTTTTTTATATTAAATTTTATATATATGCATTTTATATTAGAAATAATAATATTAATAAAACAAATATTAATATCAATACTACAAAAACAAAACTAATGATAATAATATTAATATAACAATTATATTTCAAACTTGAAATTAAATATAATACCATTTATTATCTATGAAGTATTATATTATATGATGACATTTTGTTGTAGAGTTAATATTTATATATTATATATATATTTGATAGAAATCGTATATAGGTTCATAATAACATATATATATATATATATATATATATATATATATATAGGTTCATAATAAGATATATATATATATATATATATATATATATATATATATATATATATATATATATATATATATATTTATTTATTTATTTATTTTAACAATAGCTTAATTATTCTAACAATTATTTTACATTTTAAATTCCAATTAATTAAAGTATACTTTATTAATTCAAAATATTATATACATATATATATATATATATATATATATATATATATATATATATATATATATATATATATATATATACTTATATTTATATTTATATAATATATTTACATATTTATTTACAAACCAATGTTCGTAAATCGTCAAAAATAGTCAAAGATTAAATGAATCCATCTAAACAGTTCTAAAATTTTGAGGTTCAATTAAATAGACTCTGCTTATTGTGTCGAAATCATATGAAGATCAAGTTTAAATTTGGTCGGAAATTTTCGGGTTTTCACAACTCATACCTCCCATTAAGCATTAAATGCAGCAGGTTTTAATTCAAAATGAAGTTAAAGACTACAAAATAAAGTTTGTATTAAATACAAAAATTCTTTATTACATTTAATATATTATGAATTTAATTTTAAATCATTGTGAGTAAATGAGTTTCTGTTTAAGGTATCATTTAATGTTGTGAGCTATTTATTATTTCATTTTAGACATTGACTAACCATGATATAAAAGACCTTGTTGTGCTGAGTGTTTTACATGTAGGCAGTAAGCAAAGAATTTGTGACTTACTGGTTTGTCGTACATGTTGTAGAATGATGTTCTGCGAGGTGTATATAAAATAGTTTATATTTTACTAGGAAAATACTATTAAATACGATACAATTTTACACAAGATATTTATTTATTTATAGAATGGATATACTTAAACCTTGCTACAACACTTATAGGCAGTGTACCTAATCGTACAGTAGTGTAGTTTTTAGTAAGTCCGGTTCGTTCCACAGGGAAATCTTTAAACAAAGCTCAACGCTATATTAGTTTACTTTTATAAAAATACAAATATATATATAAGTAATATTATCATTATAAAGGGGGGTTTTTACCGTTTAATGACCGGTTTGTCGATTTTAAAACTTTAGTCGCAGTTAAAACCTAATGTAAAATATTAAATAAATAAAAGACTTAAATTAAAACTTAAAGTAAATAACAATAATGAAATTGCGAATAATAAAAGTGCGATAAACTTGCGATAATTAAAAAGTACGATAATTAAAAGTGCGATTAAACAACAATAAATAAAAGTGCGATAATTAGAAGTGCAATTAAATATAAAATAAATGAAATTAAATATGAAATAAAAGAATTATGCTTATTTAAACTTCCATAATCATGATGTTTGACGTGTTGATTTTAGTTTTATGCCCATGGGTTAATTGTCCTTTGTCCTGGATTATTTAATATGTCCGTCTGGTTTTTGTCCATAACAGTCCATCAGTCATAAATATAAATTGCAAGTGTCCTTGTCAAATTATTATTATACTCGAAGTTAAATATTCCAATTAATTGGGGATTCGAATTGTAACAAGGTTTTAATACTTTGTTTAATGAATACACCAGGTTATCGACTGCGTGTAAACCAAGGTTTTACTACTTTGTTAACAATTACACCAATTACCCTTGAATGTAATTTCACCCCTGTTTTAATTATTCTAGTGGCTATTAATCCATTCCCGTGTCCGGTTAAATGAACGATTATTCGTACATATAAATACCCCGCCCATCGTGTCCGATCGAGTGTATATGGTAATTTATAGGGACGCCCAATTGTAAATCTTTATATTAACATTAACAAACTTTCATTTAATTAAACAAATATAAAGCCCATTAATAGCCCATAGTCTAATTTCCACAAGTGTCGTTCTTTTGTCCAAACCCTAATTATGGTACAAAGCCCATTTACCCAATTTTAGTAATTAGCCCAACATCATGATTACTTCATTTTAAATAAGCATAATAATAACTTAGCTACGAGACATTAATATAAAAAGGTTGAACATAACTTACAATGATTAAAAATAGCGTAGCGTTACACGGACAGAATTTCGACTTACACCCTTACAACATTCGCTAACATACCCTTATTATTAGAATTATAATTAAAATTAAAATATAAATTATAAATATAAATATAAATTTTACGTATGAATGAGGAAAAAAAGATGATGATATTTTGATCAGAATTCGGTTTGCTTTATAGGCAGAGTTGAAATTTGGGGCTCCGCGACTCGCGGCAAAATCCCCTTCAAACTCCGCGAGTCGCGGAGGTTAATTTTACAGCTCAGTCCTTGGAGTTTTCTCTGCCGACGGTTTTTAATATATATATATAATATATATATAATTAATATAATTAATTATATATTATATTATATTTATATACATAGTTAACTTGTAATTTTTAGTCCGTTGCGTCGAGCGTTAAGAGTTGACTCTGGTCCCGGTTCCGGATTTTCGAACGTCCTCGCGTACAATTTAATATCTTGTACTTTGCGTTTTGAATCTTGTACTCTTGTGATTTCGAGACGTTTCTTATCAATAATTGGAACCTTTTTGATTGTCTTTTGTACTTTTGAGCTTTTTGGTCGTTTGCGTCTTCAATTCGTCGAATCTGTCTTTTGTCTTCACCTTTTATTATACAAACGAATATCACTTGTAAATAGAACAATTGCAACTAAAAGCTTGTCTTTCTTGAGGAATAATGCTATGAAATATATGTTCGTTTTTAGCATTATCAAATATTCCCACACTTGAGCGTTGCTTGTCCTCAAGCAATATCGTCTTGAAATACTAGAATCACTTCTTTATTCTTCACACTTTGTACATCAGTGATTTCTATACGGCGGTATAAACAATGGTAGTAACGATATGGTTTACAGTCCCACATGAATATAAAAATTTAGATCCATTAAGGAAATTGGATCTTTATGAAAACATTTGATCTTTTGAAAATTAAATCTAGTTTTTACCCTAGATAAGTTTTCCGGAATAACCCTTTACCGGTGTTTGCAAAATATTTTTGTGGGTTTGGTGGGTTTCAGATTTGAAAATTTTAGTTCAAAACTTGCGGTTTTGTGTCACCCACTTGCTAACCTTGTATTTGGAAAGCAACACGTCCAGTTTACTTGTCCCGTATATTACCTTTCGATAAACTACCGTCCGGTTGTAAAGGAAAGCGTTGAACAAGCAACTGTTAAGGCAATGTCCCGTGACATGCTTTTGATTATGGTCTATAACGTGTCGGACGCAATTACTATCCTTGGTAGGAGCAATAGTAAAGCTCACCCTTATAATTTTTCGGTATGGCACAAGGTCCTGTCTTTGACCACTATGCAACCACCGTTCTTACGGTTGACACCCGATTTAGTTCAGGTGACCTAATGAATTCCAGGTGAATTCCTAGGATTTTACGTTCAATGGTAATGAACGCATTGAAAATAGGGTTTTCAGAAAACAAATCGGTTTGTAATTTTTGATCAAAATATTTTCTCGTTTAAGCTCGAGTTTAGATATCATCGAATTCCATGAGTTTGTAATTCTCAATCTTTAAGGTCAATCTCTAGGATTGAGTAATATCAGTCTTAAAAGCTGATTTTTAATCTTTAAGGAGATTATCCTTTCTGGGGATCTGATTCATTAGTCTTATCCAGCTAATTTGCATGGTGCCCCCCCATTGTACGAGATAAATCCTTCTCATGGTTAGGATAAATCTGACCACATGGCGACCCTGTTTAATGCTGAGGTCCGTGGATTTCCTGCTGATTTTAGTGATGACTTTTCTAGATTTTTCGTCAACCTACAGCTGGTCTGGACGACAACTTCATGACCTAAATCAAGAAGCGCGTGTCTTTTTCGGAAGACTTTACTTCCTTTTAGTGATGGAATTGATTCATCGTGTAGATCCATCTTTTCTTTTCTTTCATCGGGTAAAACAGTTTAGTTTAGTCTAAAGCAAAAGTATTTTCGGTTATTTGTTACAGATATATGTGACATATGTTTAAAATAACTTGGTAAATTTTCCCACACTTGGCTTTTATTTTCCTTTTTATCGTCCTCTATTCCATTTTAAATGAATTTTAACATTTTAGTTTGTTTCTCAATTTATGTCCTTTCCGAGGTAACAATAATTTCGGTGTTAAAACCTAGTTTTATCGTTCATAAATATGTATAAACATGATTTTGAATTCATTTAATTGAAAATTTTGAAAAATTTTACTAGAATTGGGTAGTCAGTATATAAGACTAGGGCTGTTCTTTTTTATCAGAGAGCACTAGATTCTAATACAACTACTGCTTTACTAGTATTTTTAATGGTAATCAAGTGTTTAATATAAAAATTTTAAAATCCGAAAGAATTTAATCCCTTTCCACACTTAAGATCTTGCAATGCCCTCATTTGCAAGAAATCAGTAACAATTTAAATTATTGAGGGTGATTTGTGTGAAAATGATTAAATTTTTACCAAAGTTTCCAAATATATTGGCGTTTGTTTGCTGAATGATAAATGGTGCACATCATTTGTTCATTCCGTCTTGTTGTTATTTCACATATATTTTGCATCTTGTCGTCAAAATTAGTTGCTTTTGCTGAACTTAATGCCAGTCTTTGAAAATGCGTTGTTTTACCCTGTTGTGTACATAAGATAAACTGCAAACATATATACATATTTTTGAAGTTTGGTATATTACCCCACATTCAAAAATTATTAAAGTTTAAGAATAAAAGTTAGATAATTATAAAAATGATTACAATATTAACAAAAATATTAAATGTATCAATAATTACAAATTACAAAATAGAAAAAAATAATAAGTAAACTAAGGATGATATTGGTACCAATAGGGGTTCCAGGCATAACCATAAGTGCTATAGAATGCTTCGGCAGGGTCATACGTAGGATATGGTGGCTGCATCTCTATAGACCAAGGATGGAAGATGGGTTTCGGTGTAGGAATATAGTTTCTACCTATATGTTGGCAATGAGCTATGATCTGGTTCTGATGAACTTGCCAATCTTCAAATGCTCTCTGTCTAGCATTTTCGTATTCCTGAGAAGCTATAAACCTATGCATTTCTTGCATCTCATTCCCCCCTCCTACATTACCTTGCTGCTGGTTTCTCTCCACCTGTGGATGTCTACCATGGTATCGTACTGCGGCGTTATTTCGCCTCTTCAAAACTTTCGCACCATGATATACATTTAAACCTATAGTATCGCGGGGTTCTGGTTCTTCTACTAATAATCCCCCCCGACTTATATCCACACCGAGATATTCACCAATCAAAGTAATAAAAATTCCACCTCCTATTATGCTATGTGGTCGCATCCCCCGAACCATAGCTGATAAATAATAACCCACACAATATGGTATACTTACAGCGCTCTGTGGGTCTCGAATACACATATGGTAAAACAAATCTTGTTCATTTACCTTTTCTTTGTTTTTACCCCTTTGTGTAATCGAATTAGCTAAAAACCTATGTATCACTCTTAATTCGGCTCTATCTATATCCAAATAAGAGTAGTTTACCCCTTTGAAACGGTGATGGCTTGTCATTTGACTCCACACACCGTGTGTATCAAAATTATCATCTATCTTTCTACCGTTTAGTATCAATCCTCTACAATCGGCAGACGCTAACTCCTCAGGCGTATATATACGTAAAGCCTGAGCCATGTCCAGTAAAGACATGTGGCGCATCGAACCGCCTAACAAAAATCTAATAAAAGAACGATCAGTTAAACTAGCTACCCGATCATTCAACTCTATACTACATAACAATTCTTCACACCATACTTTATATACAGGTCTGCGTATGGTGAATAAACATATCCAGTCATTAAAAGAAGAATTACCATACCTCTGTATAAGTAATTCCCTAATTGGCCCGGCCAATTCTACAGCTTCTAAGGGTCCCCATTCTATGACCCTCGGTACCTCAACAACCTTAGAGTGAAGAGTATGCAAACCCCGTTGATATTTTGGATAATCTATCCAAAGTCTGTCAAATCTCAGGTTCGGGTGCAACTCTTCCAAGTGCATATCGGAAAAGGTCATGACTGGATGAGGTACATCCTGCTTGTAGTAGTTATCCACCTCCTGTTGTTCTAAATTCTCAGCAGGAGCATTTCGGGCTTGGGATGAAGATTCACCCCTTTCATTCTGCAAAACACATCAAACACAAATTTTGTGCATCCAAATATGCATTAGTGTCAGCAAAATCATCAATCAAAATAATTACAATGACATTATCAATTTATATCAAACTTAAGCTTATTTTCACATTTTTATCAAATCTACACTTTTTCTAATAAGCATATACGAAAATTTTCGCCAAGTTCATAAGCATTCAACTCAAATAACATGTCAAAATAATCATTAATAACAATCAAACAAGTCTCAAATGGCATTATCTTTCAAAAATCAAGTTCATGAATTTTAGACTTGAAAAAGTCCACTTTAATTCTCAAAATCATGTTTAGGCTCAAAGTTTGGATCATTTAACTACCTAGACATGTTACACTACTCAATTTAGCAACAATTCATGACAAAAATCGGCCATAACCTGTTTATATCAAAAAGCCCCAAATTTGCTCAAGAACACAAACCCTAGATTATTCAAAATTTGAAGTTTAAGGCTTCTAATCATGTTAAACAGCATCAATCTAGGTTATACAAGCATAATACATAAACAATTTAAGTCTAATTACACTAAAAAGCATCAAAATCAAATTGGGGAAAAATAGCTCAAGAACATCAAATTTCGGATTAAATGGTGTTTAGGTGTAGAAATTTACCGTTTTTCTTGAGTAATTCTTAGATAGCATCCTTCTCAACATGATTTTAGCAAAAAATTTGGTGATTAACGGTTAAAAATTGGGATTTTTGGGGTGTTTTTGGGTGGTTTTTCGGGGTTTTTCGCAGCAGTTTTCGGGTGTTTTTGTGTGGAGGAGCTGATCAGTTCGGGTGTTTATTATTTTTTTTTCTGGGTTTTGATCCCTCCGCGAGTCGCGGAGATTTAAGCACCAAACTCCGCGAGTCGCGGAGTGTGGTATTTTTGTTTTTTTTTTTTTTTATATCATTAACTTATTAAAACAATTAAGTAATTAATTTTAAAATTTTGTTTCCCTTGTTATTTAGGACGAGGTCGTTTCGGATCGATGTCCTAGTCCGTCCTTCGACAAAATTTTAAAATTTGTCTTTTTGTAGCGATTGTTTTAAAAGCTAAGATTTTTGGGTTTTTTAATGTTTTTGGCATACTTTAAATCAATAAGATTAAAAATAATGATAATAAAAGTTCTCGTCCCTCCCTCGGGTAAAGCAATTTCGGTTCAAAGACCTAGTCTTCAACTTACGACGAATTTTAAAAATCATATTCTTAACTTAATGAGATAAAGTAAATTTTTGTTTTTAAATTCACACAACTTAAATATAAAATTCAAAATTAATATTAAAAATTCACACCAAACTTAAAATTTGAAATGCATAAAATTAAAAATTAATATTTTAAAAATTTAAAAATTCATAACAAACTTAATTTAAAAATTTATAAATTCATATCAAACTTATATTAATTTTTCAAATATTTACAATTTTAAATATATTGTTTTTACAAAGTTTACAATATTAATTTAAGATTTAAATATTAATTTTAAAAACATGGTAAAAATAAAATTAAAAATCTTTTTGTCTTTTTATCTCACTTTAATCAATCAAATATTATCAAAAATATGCGCCCCTCTTTTCGGTAAAGTAATTTCGGTTCCAAGACCTAATTTAACTTATGACGAATTTTTAAAATATTTTGGGTTGATTGTTTAAAGATATTTATACCTTAAGAATAAACGTTAAATTTCGCAGTGATGTAATAAATTTTTGAATGATATCAATAATTTCGATCGCCAAACCTAATTTTATTTAATACCAATTTAATACTTTTTAGCGAACAAATTAGCGTTTATTATCAAAAGGTTAAAAATAAAAATAAAAATAAAAAAACTGTACAGACATACCTGTGAAATAGATTTCTTAGTTATATGATCTATTCCATTCATAAGATAGTCGGTTTAATTGGTTTTCCATGGCTACATAGGCGTAACCTCGAGCATTCAGTGTCTTTTCTTCTAAACATATGAACGGTCCGTCTCTGCATAAAGTAACAAATTCGGTATTTGAATAGGTTTGATTATTTGAACATTTACCTCCATGTGACCATTTTCCGCATTTGTGACATCGTTCTAAGTGTCGTGCTCTTCTTTTCGCTGCGGATTTTGATTTTCCTTTACCAAATTGTAACTTATTATCTTCGCATCTGGATTCTTTTCTAACTCCGTCCATTCTTTCTCTGATTACTGATACTAATTCGCTCGGTAGTATGTCATTATTACGTTTAGTGATCAAAGCGTGTAGCATTAGACCATGGTTTAGTTCACAGGCAGTCTTCATTTCGTAGAAACCTAAAAAAAAAATAAAAATTCAAAATGGGAGGAGAAGACTAGTTCTTTAGGGTCTGCTAGGGAAAGACCATACGTGTTCCATTTTCGAGAACTACACGAAAACAGACAATCTAACTCTAACAGAAATACATATTATCCTTTAAAGACTTGATTCTCCCCACACTTAGTTAGCTGTGGTGTCGAAATTGTGATTAACTTCGTTGTCGACTTCCATCGGACCATGTATGTAATGTTTAACTCTGTGACCATTAACTTTAAATTCAATCCCATTTGAATTTATTAATTCTATCGTTCCGTATGGGAAAACTCTTTTGATTATGAATGGTCCAGACCATCTTGATTTCAATTTTCCAGGAAATAGCTTGAATCGTGAATTGAAAAGAAGAACTCTGTCTCCTTCTTTAAATTCCTTTGAACTTCTGATTCTTTTATCATGCCATTTCTTCGTTCTTTCTTTATAGATTAAAGAATTTTCGTATGCTTCATGTCTTAATTCTTCTAATTCGTTTAGTTGACTTAATCGTAGACGCCCGGCTTCATGTAAATCAAGATTACATGTCTTTAAAGCCCAAAATGCTTTGTGTTCAATTTCTACTGGAAGATGACATGCTTTTCCATAAACAAGTCTAAAAGGTGTGGTTCCAATTGGAGTTTTGTAGGCTGTTCTAAAAGCCCAGAGTGCATCCTCCAATTTAATGGACCATTCCTTCGGATTTGATCCTACGGTTTTTTCTAGAATACGTTTTAAAGCTCGGTTGGTATTTTCAACTTGTCCACTTGTTTGTGGATGATATGCGGTGGAGATTTTATGAGTTACTCCATATCTTTTAAGAACTTTCTCAAGTTGATTATTACAGAAATGAGTACCCCGATCACTTATTAAAGCTTTCGGTGTTCCAAACCTTGCAAAAAGACGTTTTAAAAAGTTGACTACAACTCGTGCATCGTTAGTTGGGAGATCTTGTGCTTCCGCCCATTTAGATACATAATCAATGGCTACGAGTATATATAGATTATTATGAGATTTTGGAAATGGACCCATAAAGTCAATACCCCAAATGTCAAATACTTCACATACTTGGATGACATTTTGTGGCATTTCATCACGTTGACTTATTTTTCCGGCCCTTTGACATGCATCACAGGATTTGCAAAGAAGGTGTACGTCTTTATAAATTGTAGGCCAATAGAATCCAGCTTCATAAACTTTTCTTGCTGTTAGTTGAGGCCCATAATGCCCTCCTGTTGGTCCTGTGTGACAATGGTTTAAAATTTTACTAGCTTCATCTCCAAATACACATCAGCGTATTATTCCATCGGGGCAACTTTTAAACAGATGTGGATCTTCCCAGAAATAGTGTTTTATATCACTGAAGAATTTCTTTCGTCTTTGGTACGATAATCCTTTTTCAAGGAATCCGCAAACTAAGTAGTTTGCATAGTCTGAAAACCATGGGATTTCTTTATAATCTATCTTCAATAGATATTCATCAGGAAAGTTGTCTTGTATGGCCGATTCATTTAGAACTTGTAATTCGGGATTTTCAAGACGAGAAAGATGATCAGCGGCGAGATTTTCTGCTCCTCTTTTATCTCGGATTTCAATATCAAACTCTTGTAAGAGTAAGATCCAACGGATTAATCTTGGTTTAGCATCTTGTTTTGAAAATAGGTATCTAAGAGCAGAATGGTCGGTATAGACCACCGTTTTTGCTAGAACGAGATATGATCGAAATTTGTCAAAAGCAAAGACAATAGCAAGGAGTTCTTTTTCAGTAGTTGTATAGTTCGTTTGTGCTCCTTGTAATGTCTTACTAGCATAATATATAGGTTGAAATCGTTTTTCAATCCTTTGTCCTAAAACGGCTCCCATTGCAAAATCACTTGCATCGCACATTAGTTCAAATGATAGATTCCAATTTGGTGTTATCATGATCGGCGCATTAGTGAGTTTTTCTTTAAGAATATTAAAAGATTTGATACATTCATCTGAAAAGATGAATGGCGCATCCTTTTCTAGGAGTTTATTCATAGGAGTGGCAATTTTAGAAAAATCTTTTATAAAACGTCGGTAAAAACCGGCATGCCCTAGAAAACTCCTAACTCCTCTAACATTGGTGGGATGTGGAAGTTTAGCAATTACATCTACTTTAGCTCTATCCACTTCAATTCCTTCTTTTGAAATTTTATGTCCAAGAACGATGCCTTCTTTAACCATGAAATGGCATTTCTCCCAATTAAGTACTAGATTTGATTTTTCGCATCTAATTAGCATTCGTTCCAGATTAACTAGACATGATTTAAATGTATCACCGAAGACTGAAAAGTCATCCATGAATACTTCCATGCATTCTTCTATCATGTCATGAAAAATCGCCATCATACACCTTTGAAAGGTTGCAGGGGCGTTGCAAAGTCCAAATGGCATTCTTTTGTAAGCAAAAGTACCATAAGGGCACGTGAATGTGGTTTTCTCTTGATCTTCGGGTGCTATTGGAATTTGAAAATATCCGGAAAATCCATCTAGAAAACAATAGTAACTATTTCCGGCTAATCTTTCCAACATTTGATCTATGAAAGGTAAGGGAAAGTGATCTTTTCTGGTGGCGTCATTTAATTTTCTATAATCAATACATACACGCCATCCTGTTACAGTCCTAGTAGGAATAAGCTCATTTTTCTCATTTGTAATGACAGTCATGCCACCCTTCTTAGGTACGCATTGAACTGGGCTTACCCATGGACTATCAGAGATTGGATAAATTAAACCTGCATCTAGCAGTTTAATAATCTCTTTCTTAACTACATCTTGCATATTAGGATTTAGTCTTCGTTGGCGTTGCACATACGTTTTATGACCTTCTTCCATAAGGATTTTATGTGTGCAATATGAAGGACTTATTCCTTTAATATCATGAATCTTCCATGCAATGGCTGGTTTATGAGCTTTCAACACAGAAATGAGTTGTGATTTCTCATTTTCAGTAAGAGAAGACGATATTATTACAGGTAATTCAGATTCACCATGTAAATAAGCGTATTCTAAATGGTTTGGAAGTGGCTTTAACTCTAATTTCGGAGGTTCTTCTATCGATGATTTATATCGATATCTGTCTTCTTCTTTTAGCATTTGAATTTCTTCTGTTGTTGGTTCATATCCATTAGCTATAAGTGTAGCTAACATTTCAGCTTCATCAATTGGTTCATTACCTTCTCCTAAAGAACATTCTCATGTTCCTTGTAATTCTGGAAATTCTTCTAATAATTCTGCATGTGCATCTATAGTTTGAATATAATAACATGTATCATCTGCAGATTGTGGCTGTTGCATTGCTCTATCAACTGAAAAGGTAACACTCTCATCCTCTATACTTAGGGTCAGTTTCTTACCGAACACGTCTATCATTGCTTTAGCCGTGTTTAAGAATGGTCTTCCTAATATGAGAGGAACTTGAGAATCTTCTTCCATGTCCAAAACAACAAAATCTACTGGAAATACTAAAGTACCAACTTTAACTAGTATGTTCTCCATTATCCCTCTAGGATATTTTACTGATCGGTCGGCTAGTTGTATACTTATTCTTGTTGGTTTCAATTCTCCAAGGTCTAGTTTAGCGTATAGTGAATATGGCATTAGATTTATACTAGCACCTAAGTCTGCCAAT
Organism: Rutidosis leptorrhynchoides; assembly: GCF_046630445.1. Classification (NCBI taxonomy): domain Eukaryota; kingdom Viridiplantae; phylum Streptophyta; class Magnoliopsida; order Asterales; family Asteraceae; genus Rutidosis; species Rutidosis leptorrhynchoides. The sequence continues at coordinate 112,945,258 of NC_092341.1, forward strand.
GCTTCTATTGAACTAAGACTACCCAGAAAACATGGAATTGTGAAACTTCCTGGATCAGATAATTTTTCTGGTATCTTATTCAACAGCACTGCTGAACAATTTGCATTCATAGTGACAGCCGAGAGTTCTTCCATTTTCTTTCTATTTGATATTAGATCTTTCAAGAATTTAGCATATCTTGGCATTCCTGAAATCACATCAATGAAAGGAAGATTTACATTTATCTGTTTAAACATATCCAAGAATTTGGATTGCTCGGCTTCAAGTTTTTCTTTCTTCATTTTACTCGGGTAAGGAAGTGGTGGTTGGTATGGTTTAACATAAGGTTTATCCTTAACTGTGTTATTTTCATTAATCTTTTCAACTACCGGTTCTTTTTCCTTATCTTGATCAGGTTGTGGTTCTTGTGGAGTAGGAATAGTTTCATCAGAAGTTACAGGTATTTCAGGTGATTTAAGTGTTGTACCACTTCTTGTGGTAATAGCTTTAGCTGTTTCATTCCGGGGGTTAGCATTTGTATCACTAGGTAGACTTCCCGGTTTTCTTTCACCTATTAACCTTGCTAGGTTACTTACTTCTTGTTCCAGATTTTGAATAGAAGCTTGTTGATTTCTAAATGCTTGAGCATTTTGTTCATTGGTTTGTTTCTGAGATGTGAAAAACTGCGTTTGAGTTTCAACTAGCTTCGTCATCATATCTTCTAAATTCGGCTTTTTATCATCGGTTTGTTGTGGTGGTTTGTTTTGAAAATTTGGTCTTTGCTGATTATAAGTATTATTGGATACTTGTTGATTGCTGGGACCTTGTTGGTTGTTGTATGGAATATTTCGGTTATAATTCTGGTTTTGATTGTAAATCGGTCTTGGCGGTTGATAATTATTCTGATAGTTATTTCCAGGCCTTTGGTTTATGTATGAAATATTCTCTCTTTGTTCCATTGTTAATTCAATACTGAGACAATCTTTTGTCAAATGTGGTCCTCCACACTGCTCACAACTAATTCGTATTGAGTGAATATCCTTAGTCATCTTTTCCATTCGTCTCTCCACAGCATCTATCTTTGCGGAAATGGAATCTAAGTCATGGCTAGAATCGGCTCTAGCTGCTTTAGATGATCTAATGATATCTTTTTCTTGGTGCCACTCATGTGAGTGGGAAGCAGTGTTATCAATAATTTTGTAAGCATCAGTTTCGGTTTTCTTCATAATAGAACCACCAGCTGCTATATCTATATCTTTCCTTGAAGTGATGTCGCATCCTTGGTAGAATATTTGTACTATTTGACAGGTGTCTAAACCATGTTGCGGACATCCTCTTAACAACTTTCCATATCTTGTCCACGCCTCATATAGAGTTTCATTTGGCTTTTGTGTGAACGTAACAATTTCTGCTTGAAGTCTTACGGCTTTAGATGCAGGAAAGAATTGTTTAAGAAATTTGTCAATTAAAACATCCCATGTATCGATCGCCCCTTCAGGTAACGATTCCAACCAATCTTTGGCTTCTCCCTTTAAAGTCCAGGGAAATAACATGAGATATATCTGTTCATCCTCCACTTCTCGGATTTTAAATAGTGTGCAGATCCTATTAAAGGTACGTAGATGTTCATTTGGATCTTCCTTCGGCGCACCACTAAATTGGCATTGATTAGTCACCATGTGTAGAATTTGTCCTTTGATTTCATAATCTGGCGCATTAATGTCTGGATGAGTAATTGCGTGACCTTGGCCAGTGCGTTTAGCTCTCATTCGGTCTTCCATACTTAAAGGTTCCAGATTCTCCATAATTGAATTTGTTGAATCGGTATCACTAGATGATTCTGATTTAATGGTTCGTTCCTCAACAATCTCTGTTTAAATGATTGGTGGTTCCGGAGGAAAGTTTAATGGTTCAGGATCTATGAACAGTTCCTGAATATTCTCTGGATTCTCAATTGTGAGGTTGGGTTCAAAAAATGGATTATCGGAAATTTGAACTGAAGTACTTGGTTGACTGGATGACGATTCTAAAGAAAAATCAACGGCGGTTATATTTGCTAAATGTCTTGATCTAGTTACAGGTGGTGAACGTACAAAAGGTGGTGAACGTCTTGCTCGGTGCATTCACTGAATATCCTATTAGTTTTTAAAAGGAAAGAAAAATTATAATAAGTTATCCAATCAATAGACTTTTCTGATTTTGCCCACGTTTCGAATAGCCAAAAGATGCAGCAGAGGGGCAGGATTCGTTTGGTCTCAATATAATTGAGGACTGTTTGGCTCCAATAACCCGGTCCACGTACAAATCCAACTATTACTACGAACCAGAAAATTTTGATGTCTATTAATTTAACCACTTAAAATAAATTTTCGTAATTTTAAAAAATTTAGATAAGAAGTAGAAAAAATTCTAAGTCCTAAAAACTAGAATGGCGAGAAATAAGAGAGAAAAAGAGTTCGTCGCAAAAGGTCGAAAAAGAAAAATAATGGTTGAAAAATAAAAGGTGATGGAAAAATAAAAGAAACTTATAAAAACTTAAAAATACTTAACTAACCTAACCTTATTACTACAACTAACTTAAAATTATAATCGCAAATTGATATTACTAATTGGAATGATAATTGGTACATAGTAAAAGGTGTCTAAAAATATTAAAGCTTACAGGAAAAACTAAATCCCAAATGGAAATAACTTAAAAAGAAACTAAAACTTAAAAAGGCGTCGCAAAATTTTAAAGCACCTAAATCTTAGTCTAAAGAAAAAGCACTTAAGGAATTCTACAGCAAAGCCTAAAAATCTAGGAGTAAAAATAACTATAGCAAAAACTAAGTTTAAAATTAAATATGAGCTAAAAATACAAATATTACGCTACAACGATTAAAAATGGACAAAATATAAAAATATACAAAAAGTTGTAAAAAGTACAATTTTTATAAAAATATTATTTTTATATTATTTATTTAATAAAACTACTAATTTTATAATTTAATAAAACTAATTAATACTAAATACATAAATTAAATAAAAAGTAAAAATAAAAATAAAACTAATAATAATAATAATAATAATTAGGTTTAAATAATAATTATAATTAATAATAACCCGTAATTAATGCAGGTTTAGGGCTTCCTGTCGCCTGTCAGAAAGGCTCCGCGAGTCGCGGCAATTAAAGCTTTAAACCCCGCGAGTCGCGGGGTTCAGAAATTCAGTTGACAGGTTTGAATTTTTTACGCGTTTTTATATTTTTTTTTTATTTTCTGTTTTCTGTTTTTAAATAAATAAAAGATTTTAAAATAAAACTTATATTTTTATAAACTAAAATAAAAATAAAGAAACTTATAAAACTTAAATATTTAACAAAATCTTAAAAATACTTATATTTTTGTTTTTCTTTTTATATTTTCGAATTTTTAAAACGTATTTTTACAAAAACGACTTTTAATAAAAGTAACTAAAAATCTTTTTTTTTTTTTTTTATATTAGCGTTGCGCTTCCGGCTTTTAAGATAGTCCCCGGCAGCGGCGCCAAAAATACTTGATGTTCTGCGAGGTGTATATAAAATAGTTTATATTTTACTAGAAAAATACTATTAAATACGATACAATTTTACACAAGATATTTATTTATTTATAGAATGGATATACTTAAACCTTGCTACAACACTTATAGGCAGTGTACCTAATCGTACAGTAGTGTAGTTTTTAGTAAGTCCGGTTCGTTCCACAGGGAAATCTTTAAACAAAGCTCAACGCTATATTAGTTTACTTTTATAAAAATACAAATATATATATAAGTAATATTATTATTATAAAGGGGGGTTTTTACCGTTTAATGACCGGTTTGTCGATTTTAAAACTTTAGTCGCAGTTAAAACCTAATGTAAAATATTAAATAAATAAAAGACTTAAATTAAAACTTAAAGTAAATAACAATAATGAAATTGCGAATAATAAAAGTGCGATAAACTTGCAATAATTAAAAAGTACGATAATTAAAAGTGCGATTAAACAACAATAAATAAAAGTGCGATAATTAGAAGTGCAATTAAATATAAAATAAAGGAAATTAAATATGAAATAAAAGAATTATGCTTATTTAAACTTCCGTAATCATGATGTTTGACGTGTTGATTTTAGTTTTATGCCCATGGGTTAATTGTCCTTTGTCCTGGATTATTTAATATGTCCGTCTGGTTTTTGTCCATAACAGTCCATCAGTCATAAATATAAATTGCAAGTGTCCTTGTCAAATTATTATTATACCCGAAGTTAAATATTCCAATTAATTGGGGATTCGAATTGTAACAAGGTTTTAATACTTTGTTTAATGAATACACCAGGTTATCGACTGCGTGTAAACCAAGGTTTTACTACTTTGTTAACAATTACACCAATTACCCTTGAATGTAATTTCACCCCTGTTTTAATTATTCTAGTGGCTATTAATCCATTCCCGTGTCCGGTTAAATGAACGATTATTCGTACATATAAATACCCCGCCCATCGTGTCCGATCGAGTGTATATGGTAATTTATAGGGACGCCCAATTGTAAATCTTTATATTAACATTAACAAACTTTCATTTAATTAAACAAATATAAAGCCCATTAATAGCCCATAGTCTAATTTCCACAAGTGTCGTTCTTTTGTCCAAACCCCAATTATGGTACAAAGCCCAATTACCCAATTTTAGTAATTAGCCCAACATCATGATTACTTCGTTTTAAATAAGCATAATAATAACTTAGCTACGAGACATTAATATAAAAAGGTTGAACATAACTTACAATGATTAAAAATAGCGTAGCGTTACACGGACAGAATTTCGACTTACACCCTTACAACATTCGCTAACATACCCTTATTATTAGAATTATAATTAAAATTAAAATATAAATTATAAATATAAATATAAATTTTACGTATGAATGAGGAAAAAAAGATGATGATATTTTGATCAGAATTCGGTTTGCTTTATAGGCAGAGTTGAAATTTGGGGCTCCGCGACTCGCGGCAAAATCCCCTTCAAACTCCGCGAGTCGCAGAGGTTAATTTTACAGCTCAGTCCTTGGAGTTTTCTCTGCCGACGGTTTTTAATATATATATATAATATATATATAATTAATATAATTAATTATATATTATATTATATTTATATACATAGTTAACTTGTAATTTTTAGTCCGTTGCGTCGAGCGTTAAGAGTTGACTCTGGTCCCGGTTCCGGATTTTCGAACGTCCTCGCGTACAATTTAATATCTTGTACTTTGCGTTTTGAATCTTGTACTCTTGTGATTTCGAGACGTTTCTTATCAATAATTGGAACCTTTTTGATTGTCTTTTGTACTTTTGAGCTTTTTGGTCGTTTGCGTCTTCAATTCGTCGAATCTGTCTTTTGTCTTCACCTTTTATTATACAAACGAATATCACTTGTAAATAGAACAATTGCAACTAAAAGCTTGTCTTTCTTGAGGAATAATGCTATGAAATATATGTTCGTTTTTAGCATTATCATAGAACCAGCACACCAATAAAATTGCCTTTTATTTTAAAGTTCAAGCATACCCAGCTCAGAGATGAGATAGTTAAAACTTTTCTCATCTAAGCGCTTTGTGAAGAGATCTACTAACTGCTGGTCTGTTAAAATAAAATGTAGCTCCACATCTCCTTTTTGAACATGATCCCTTATGAAATGATATCGAATGTCAATGTGCTTTGTTCTAGAATGCATCACAGGATTGTTGGTAATAGCAATTGCACTTGTGTTGTCACAGCAGATTGGAGTTTTTGTAATATGAACACCATAGTCCTTCAGCTGGCTTTGCATCCATAGTACTTGAGCAGTACAACTACCAGCAGAAACATATTCTACCTCAGCAGTAGATGTGGACACAGTATGTTGCTTTTTGCTCGTCCAACTGACTAGCCTACCACCCAGTAACTGGCAACCACCAGTAGTACTTTTCCTGTCTAATTTACACCCAGCAAAATCAGCATCTGAATACCCTATTAACTCAAAATCTTGGTCTTTAGGATACCAAAGACCACGTTTAGCAGTACCTTTCAGATACCTAAATATCATTTTTACAGCCAGAAAATGTGACTCTTTAGGATAAGCTTGATATCTGGCACAGAGGCAAGTGGGAAACATAATATCTGGTCTGCTGGCTATGAGATAAAGTAGGGACCTAATCATACGTCTATATTCAGTGATATTGACTGGTTCCCCATTGGGATCAGCATCGATTTTGATAGATGCTGCCATTGGAGTCCCTATATCTTTTAAACAGGTCAGACCAAATTTCTTTAACATATCTTTGATATATTTATCTTGACTTATAAAAATTCCATCATCAAGTTGTTTAATTTGCACTCCTAAAAAGTATTTCAAATCTCTTTGTAAGCTCATTTCATATGTCTTTGACATAAGTTTTGAAAAATCTTGACAATGTTTCTCGTTTTTAGATCCATAAATAATATCATCCACATATATCTGTACCAGCAAAAGATCACCATCTATCTCTGTTGAGAATAGAGTGGTATCAATTGTTCCAACTTTAAAACCTATACCAGTGAGATACACATGAAGTGTCTCATACCATGCTCTTGGTGCCTGTTTGAGGCTATAAAGAGCGTTGTCTTGCTTGTAGACATGGTCTGGATATTTATTGCTTACAAAAGTAGGAGGCTGTTTGACATAAACTTCTTCTTGCAGCTTCCCATTTAGAAATGCAGACTTAACATCCATCTGGAACACGCTAAAGTTCATCTTAGCAGCATATGCCAAGAACAATCTAATAGCTTCCATCCTAGCCACTGGAGCATATGTCTCTCTATAATCTAATCCTCTTCTTGTTTGAAACCTTGAGCTATCAATCTAGCTTTGTTTCTGATCACAATCCCATTTTCATCCATCTTATTTTTGAAAACCCACTTGGTACCAATGATCTTCTTAGTTTCATCATCAGGTTGAGGCACCAATGTTCAAACCTTATTTCTATCAAACTGGGAGATTTCTTCTTGTATAGCTCCTGCCCAGCTTGAATCTTTGACTGCTTCTTCAGGACATGTAGGTTCAATGGTAGATACAAAGTTTACATGCATACAAAAATTGCTGGTAGCATGTCTTCTTGTTTTAACACCACTGGCCAGATTACCAATAACTTGTTCAATTGGATGCTCCTTTATCCATATAGTGTTATGAACAGGTGAGCTTGTTGTGAAACACATAACATCTTGATCATCAGCTGGCTCAGAGGAATGAGCAGCAGTGGGAGACCTATGATCAAGTTGTAAAACTTCATTAGAGCCAGTAGGTCCACCTGGTTTAGACATTGATGGAATAGAGTTTTCCATCTTATCATCAGAGAACCCAGCAATATGGATTGGTGAGGGATTTACTGATAGTTCTTCTTCATCATCTAGAGCTTGCTGAGTTGGCTCTTTAAACAGTAACTCCTCATCTTCTTGACCAGAAGATGAAGTAGGGGCAGTTTCATCAAATGTAACATTAATAGATTCTTCAAAACAGCCCCTTCTTTTATTGAAAACCCTATATGCCTTTGACATGTTGGAATATCGAAGAAATATACCTCCATCAGCCTTAGCATCAAACTTGCCTAGTTGATCCCTATTGTTTAGAATGAAACAGGGAGTGTTAAATACAGGAAGAAATGAAATTGAGGGTCTTCTGCCTTCGAGAACTTCATAAGCAGTTTTCTGATGTCTTTTCACAATTAAAGATCTATTCTGGGTAAAACAAGCAGTGTTCACAGCTTCTATCCAGTATGAATTTTTCAGCCCAGACTCAGCCAACATAGATCTTGCTGCTTCAATGAGAGTTCTGTTTCTTCTTTCTGCAACAAAATTCTGTTGAGGTGTTCTCACCGCAGAAAAGTTCTGTGAAATACCTTTGTCAGCACAAAATTCTTCCAATGTTGCATTTCTGAATTCTGTACCATGATCACTTCTAAGCTGCTTCACCAGTTGCCCATTCAGTAGTTCCATTCTTTTGATAAAATTGATATTTTCATCAGCAGCTTCACTCTTTTGCTTCAAAAAGAATACCCAAGTGTATCTGGAATATTCATCAACAATCACCAGTGTATACTTCTTCCCACTATAGCTGGCTATATTAACAGGACCAAAAAGATCCATATGAAGTAGGTGAAATAGTTTCTCAACAGATGAAATCTACTTTAACTTGAATGAGGCATGGTGATGCTTCCCTTTTTCACATCCAGGACACAATCTGTCCTTCACATAAGACATGGTGGGTAGCCTAGATACCAACTTTTACTAGATAATTTGTGAATATCTTTAAAGTTGAGATGTGAGAGTCTCTTGTACCATAACCATTTGAGGTTGTCTGCTGCCTTTGAATAAAAACAAGTATCAGTTGTTGTGACTGCTGTGTTCATGTCAATTTAATACATGTTCTCATGTCTTTTAGCTGTCAGCAGTGGCTTTCCTGTCTTATAAAAAACAGTGCCAATTTTCCTTCTAAATTGAACTATCTTATTTTTGCTTGTCAGTTGGCTTATGCTGAGTAAGTTGTGTTTAAGCCCAATGACATATGCTACATTTGAAAATGTAACATTCCCATTTGTTAAAGTACTAAAACCCTTTGTGTAACCCAACGAATTATCTCCATATGAAACAACTGGACCATCCTTTTCTTAATAGTCCATTAGCAGGGACTTACTTCCGGTCATATGTCTCGAACATCTACTATCGAGATACCAGATTTGCTTGTTTTGAATGCCCTGCACAGTAGCTAAAAGATTAGTTCTTTTTGGGAACCCATCCAAGGATGGGTTCTGGAAGGGTCATCTTTGATGATCTCTTCCTGTCTGCTGGTTTGCTTGAAGAGGTAGCAGCAGATGAGGTTAGGGTTAGAGCACACCGGTTAGCTAAGTGGAACTTGCTGCCACACTTGTAGCATTTTCTCACATTTGGTATTGGTGACTGGTCATACACTGAGTAAATGGGTGCAGTAAGATCAGGTCTGCTTTAAGATATGGCAGCTATGAGCTGGTCAAGCTTGATAGTCATTATCTCAGTGATAGATGACTCAGCACATGATTCCACAATTTGGTTCACTTTAGCTTTTCCCTTAAGGGCAGCTTTCTTTTTAGAACCAGTACCATAATCATGGTATACTGCTTTGCCTTTGTTGTTCGATGAGCCAGTGTGGGAAGTTACTTACCCGTCAGCTGATACCGGTCGATTCGTGTGAATCTTGATTGCTGCCTTTGACTTGCAAGTATTACGTTTTGCTGGCTTGTCAGCAGCTACTAGTTGACCAGTACAATTTTCATCAGCTGGCTCAGTATTGGTGGAATTTGAACACGAAGGTGAATCAATTGTTTTCGACTTTCTTTGATTGTTTTCAGTGATTTCCATTTTAATGCGTCTTTCCTTTGGAGTCATATAGTAAATGTTTGAGGGATCAGTAGCTTCATCAATTGAAGTACTGGTTTCCTTGACTTTTACTTCATCCTCCAAGATTTCTTTCATGGATGGTGGTGGGGTCTCTGTAGGTCTGAGAAACTTATTTGTTAAGACCTTTTTACCCTTAACTATCTTAGTAAAAGTATTTGGCAAGACAGCTTCAGGATCAGTTTCAAGAATGAGGTCCATAAAGGTAACTTTTGCAAGAGCAGCAGCAGCAGTATAGTCACCAGCGAAGAAAGCTTCAACTTGGGCAGGCACCTGCTCATTTACACACTTAGATGTGCGTTGAGCGGATGTACACCATGAAGCAAAAACCTTCGTTTAGCTGGTTGTTAACATCTGCTGCCTCAACGTGAAGAGACTTTAGAGCAAAATTTTGTTTTTCAAGTTTTGAAATTTCATCCTTCAAGATCTTAATTTCATCAGTTTTGCTTTTAAGTTTATCATTTAAAGATTTGTTATCATTTTTTAAAACTTCTTCACGTTTACTGCCTCTACATAAATCAACTCTTAGGTAGTCAAATATTTCAGCTTTTTCATCATCAGTATAAGTTCAAAAATTATCAACCTTATACAGCATTTCAGTTTTCCATTGAGGTGAATCCTTTTTCAGGTCAGCTTCCCTCATATCAGCCACAAATGTACTACCATTATCATCCTCATCAGACTCCTCGACCTCCTTGGCCATCAAACACAGCTTTTTACCAGAAGCATAACCAGCACTATCATCATCAGTATCACTGTCAGAAGATGAAGAAGAGCTGGTTTCATCCTAATCATGAAGCTCAGCAACTAGAACCTTTTCTGGCTTCTTTCCCTTCTTATCAGCCTTTGCACTTTCCTTCATCTGAGCCTTCATAGCTTTGTACTTGTTCTTGTACTTATCAGCTTTCAAGAAGGAGTTAGCATGTGATGTTGACGGTTTCCTGGACATGCATTCAGCAGCAAAATGTCCAACCTTCCCACAATTGTAATACTCAGATTTAGGACCTTTGACTGATTTGCTATTATACCCAGCACTCGGCTTCTTACTCCCTTTGTATGACTTGCTGGTTCTATTACGATTGAACCTTTTAAACTGCCTAGTCAGCAAAGCCATACCTTCAGCAAACCCTTCCACATCATTTTCATCATCACTGCTCGCTTCAGACCCAGTACCACTCTCCACATCATCTTCAGCTAACTCTTATTCTGATGTCAACTTTTGAACCGGTAAAGCCTTTTGAGCTTTCTTTTTAGCAGCAGCAATAAGAGCAGTATCATCTATTTTAGAAGATTTTGAAGTGGGGGAAGACTTAAAGTTTTCTTTCAAGTTTAGTTCAAGTTTAGCTTTCGCCTTCTCATGGTTCCAAAGTGTACCATAGAGAGAAGACATGTTAAAGTTCTTTAAAGTCTGGGTGGTTCTTAGAGGGTCAGTCACAGGTTTCCATTTAGCAGACAATGAGTCAATGAATTTGTTAACTTGTTCAAAATCAGTATATGTGATTTTCAAAGTAAGCATGTCAGCAACTAAGGAGGTAAACCTAATGAAGGTTTGCTTAAGGGACTCATTCTTATAGGCAAAGAACATTTCGTACTCTCTTTTCAAAGCAATAATCTTGTTCTGCCTAACCTCATCCATGCCTTCATAAGTAACATCTAGATAGTCTAACATAAGCTTAGTATTCAGTTTTCCCTTAATCAGTTTGAACAGGTGGTTAGGTAAAGTTATAGCTAACAGATTTCTGATCTTAGGGTCAAGTCCAACACGACGTTTGTCCTCAGCATCCCATTTGGCTGGAGTGAGAACAACCTCTCTGCCAGGAATGGCAGGAGTGTCAGCAGTAGCTGGAATGCTATCTACAGTCTCAGTTGGGACAAATGGACTACTGTGGTAATACCAGGTGAAATGCCCCGTTCATATCGATTATAAATGTTTCATATTAATTGGTTTCATTGCGAGGTTTTGACCTCTATATGAGACGTTTTTCAAAGACTGCATTCGTTTTTAAAACACACCATAACCTTTATTTTATCGACAAAGGTTTTGAAGACATAACATAGATTATCAAGTAATGATAATCTATAATATAACATTTACACATGACCACTACATAATGGTTTACAATAATAATATGTTACAACAACATAAGTTCTCGAATGCAGTTTTAAAACAATATTAAACAAGCATGCAGACTCCGATTCTTTTCTTTATTTAGAATGCGACAATGGAAGCTCTTAATAATCACCCGAGAATAAACATGCTTTAAACATCAACAAAAATGTTGGTGAGTTATAGGTTTAACCTATATATATCAAATTGTAATAATAGACCACAAGATTTCATTTATAAATTCGCACATAGATATAAGGCAATCAATATAAAAAAAATCATTCATACGATGAGCACCTGGTAACCGACATTAACAAAAATGCATCTAGCATATCCCCATACAAGCACCTCATCTGTATATAATATAAACCTCGAAGTACTAAAGCAGTTCAAATTCTTTGACTTGGGCTTGTCAAGGCCCATAGATCTATCTTTAGGATTCGCGTCAATTAGTGGCGTTCACTAATTTTTAGGTTACCAGACTAAACAAAAAGGGATACGCGGTATAATAATTCAATCATAGAATGTAGTTCAAGTACTTGTGTCTATTTTATAAAATACTTTCAAAACTGCATGTATTCTCATCACAAAATATTAGATAGTAAAAAATGGGACTATAACTCACTTTCACAGATTTTCAATTCGTAGAGAATTAGACTTGATCACGGGTCGATTCACGAACCTATAACAAATATATACATATATATCAAAGTATGATAGAAATATATTCACATCAATATTTTTATTACATGTTGATGATTTACGTTATCAACTTAGCAGTCCAACGTTAGTAGTTCACAATTACTAGTCCACAGTTAGTAGTCCACAATTAGTAGTACATAATTAAATTGATATATCATCCTGAAATAATCACGACATATTACACTTTCTTAATATAATTAAGACCCATAGTATGCATTTTATCTCGAATCACTCCACGACCCATTGTATACATGTCTCAGGCTCGATCACAACCCATGGTATATTATTTTGGAATCAACCTCGACCCATTATATGCTAACTCGAGATTACCACATATAGTGTCTTATGGTCGTTCCAAAAATAATATATACATGATGTCAATATGATATGTCAAAACATTGTATACGTGTCTATGGTTTATCGATGCATATTATGATGTCGTATTGTGAAACTTGTCTTAACTAATCAAGATTAGTATATAATAAGGAAATACATAAAACATATTAGAATACATGTATAATACAATAAAATTTAGCTAGAATATGGTTAGTATAGATTTTTGTAAAATCATCACGTAGTCATATTAACCATTTTTAACCAATTTTGTTTTACCCATAACTTCTTCATTATAAATCCGTATTGAGTGAATCAAATTGCAATGGTTTCGTATTGAACCAAAATTTATTAATCTAAATAGAAAAAGTATAGATTTATAGTCGAAAATACAGGTTACAAGTCATTTTTGAGAGAGATAGTCATTTTTGTCGAAAGAACGACATCTTGATGATCATTTTGAAAAACATACTTCTATTTTTAGTTTAAACAATATTTTTGGATATAGTTTCATGTTCATAAGAAATATAATTTTCCCAAAAGAACATCTTTTAAATCAAAGGTTAACATAGTTTTTAATTATCCAACCCGAAACAGCTCCTGGTTTTACTACGACGGCGTATGTCCGATTTTACGGTGTTTATCGTGTTTTCAAGTTTTAATTCATTAAGTTAGCATATCATAAAGATATAACACATGTGTTAAGTTGTTTTTAAAAGTCAAGTTAGAAGGATTAGCTTTTGTTTACGAACAAGTTTAGAATTAACTAAACTATGTTCTGGTGATTAAAAGTTATATTTTTCAAATAAGATAGTTATATATATACGAATCGAACAAGGTTATGAACATCACTACTACCTCAAATATAGTAGTTAAACCTACTGAAAATTATGAAAAAATAACTTGAGCTTCAAAGGATCTTTGATGGCTTGGAAGTTCTTGAAGTAGAATCTTGACACGAAAACAAGTTCAAGTAAGATTACTACTTGAATTAAGATAGTTATGGTTATAGAAATCGAATAAAAGCTTGAATATGATTATTACCTTGATTTAGAAAGATAACCTACTATAAATAACAAAGGTTTCTTGATCTTGGATGATTACTTGAAATGGATTTGAAAGCTTGGAAGTAATATAGTAAACTTGAAAGTATTTGTGAAGTGTTCTTGATGTATTCTTGAATGATGATGTTTCTTGATTGTAATTGAAGCTATATTGACCTAGATGATCAATGTTACTAAATTAGAGATGTTCTTGAGTTCATAGAGAGTTAGGATGGAGAGAATTTGGATTAGAAAATCAAAGAAATGTGATGTGTGTGTTGTTTGAAAAAATGCCTAATGCTTAGTCAATACATGGTTACTAGTTTTTGTTTTGATTCATAAATATCAAGTATAAGTTAAAACAAGTCATGATCATGGGTTATGACTCATTCATGGCTGATCATTGGAGTTTACTATTGGTATATACCAATAGTAAATACATCTAGAAGTTGAGTATAATACGAGTACGAATACTGAATGAATACGAGTAGAATTGTTAATGAAAACAAATGGGAATGTAATTGTAACCATTTTTGTTAAGTATAAGTATTTTGATATATGTCTTGAAGTCCTTCAAATGTGTAATAATACATCTTAATACACTACATATATATACATTTTAATTAAGTCGTTAAATCATCATTAGTCGTTACATGTATGTGTTATTTCGAAACCTTCAAGTTAACGATCTCGTGTAATGTAATTAATCCATTGTTATAATATCTAATGAGATGTTAAATTGTTATGTTATCATGATAACATAGTGTGTTAATATATCTTAATACGATATATAAATATTAAGACGTTATTACAACGATAATCGTTACATATATATATCGTTTCGAACTTTGTAAGTTAGTAGTCTCATTTTTCGTATAACGTTCATTGTTAATATACATAATGAGATACTTAATTATCATTATATCATGTTAAACATATATATATATATATATATATATATATATATATATATATATATATATATATATATATATATATATATATATATATATATATATATATATATAATCATGTCATTAAAAGTTATAACGTTCGTGAATCATCGAACAACTGGGTGTTCAAACGTTTGCATAAAAATCCGTTTCAATTAATCAAGTCTTAACAAGTTTGATTTCTTAACATGTTGGAAACATTTATTCATGTAAATATTAATCTCATATAATATAAAATCATGGAAAAGTTCGGGTCACTACAGTACCTACCCATTAAATAGATTTCTTCCCGAAATTTTAAGTAGATGGAGGTGTTGGCGCATCATCTGGATATAAGTGCGGGTATTTCTGCTTAATCTGATATTCACGCTCCCAGGTGAACTCGGGTCCTCTACGAGCATTCCATCGAACCTTAACGATTGGTATTTTGTTTTGCTTGAGTCCTTTAACCTCACGATCCATTATTTGGACGTGTTCTTCAATGAATTATAGTTTTTCGTTGACCTTAATTCCGTCTAAAGGGAATGTGAGATCTTCTTTAGCTAAGCATTTCTTCAAATTTGAGACGTGGAAGGTATAATGTACACTCGCGAGTTGTTGAGGTAATTCGAGTCGGTAAGCCACCGGTCCAACACGATCAATAATTTTGAATAGACCAATGTATCTCAGGTTTAGTTTCCCCGTTTACCAAAGCGAACGACTCCCTTCCAAGGTGATATCTTAAGCATGACCATGTCACCAATCTCAAATTCTATATCTTTTCTTCTAACGTCCGAGTAGCTCTTTTGTCGATTCTGGGCGGTTTTAAACCGTTGTTGAATCTGGATGATTTTCTCAGTAGGTTCTTGGATTATCTCCAGACCCGTAATCTGTCTATCCCCCACCTCACTCCAAAAAATCGGAGACCTGCACTTCCTACCATAAAGTGCCTCGAATGGTGCCGCATCAATACTCGAGTGGTAACTGTTGTTGTAGGAAAATTCTGCTAACGGTAGATGTCGATCCCAACCATTTCCAAAATCAATAACACATGCTCGTAGCATGTCTTCAAGTGTCTGAATCATCCTTTCACTCTACCCATCAGTTTATGGATGATAGGTAGTACTCATGTCTAGACGAGTCCCCAATGCTTGCTGTAACGTATGCCAAAACCTTGAAACAAATCTGTCATCCCGATCGGAGATAATAGAGATTGGTATTCCATGTCTTGAGATGAATTCCTTTAAGTAAAGTCGTGCTAATTTCTCCATTTTATCATCTTCTCTCATTGGCAGAAAGTGTGCTGACTTTGTGAGATGATCGACTATTACCCAAATTGTATCATAACCACTTGCAGTCCTTGGAAATTTAGTAATGAAATCCATGGTAATATTTTCCCATTTCCATTCCGGAATTTTAGGTTGTTGAAGTAGACCTGATGGTTTCTGATGCTCAGTTTTGACTTTAGAACAAGTCAAACATTCTGCTACGTATATAGCAATATCAGCTTTCATACCGGCCACCAAAAGTGTTTCTTGAGATCTTGGTACATCTTTCCTGCTCCAAGATGTATTGAATATCTGGTTTTATGTGCTTCCCTAAGTACCATTTCTCTCGCATCTCCAAACTTTGGTACCCAAATTCTTTCAGCCCTATACAGGGTTCCGTCTTACTGAATATTAAGATATTTCTCCGATCCTTTGGGTATTTCATTCTTCAAATTTCCTTCTTTTAAAACCCTCTGTTGTGCTTCTTTTATTCGAGTAGTAAGGTTGGTATGAATAATTATATTCATAGCTTTTACTCGAATAGGTTCCCTGTCCTTTCTACTCAAGGCGTCGGCTACCACATTAGCCTTCCCCGAGTGGTAACGAATCTCAAAGTCGTAATCATTTAACAGCTCAATCCACCTACGCTGCCTCATGTTCTGTTGTTTTTGATCAAATATGTATTGGAGACTTTTGTGGTCGGTATATATGGTACATTTGACCCCATATAAGTAATGTCTCCACATCTTTAATGAAAAAACAACGTCGTCTAATTCCAAATCATGAGTCGTATAATTCTGCTCGTGAATCTTCAATTGTCTAGATGCATAAGCAATTACCTTCTTTCGTTGCATTAATACACAACCGAGACCTTGCTTTGAAGCGTCACAATAAATCACAAAATCATCATTCCCTTCAGGTAATGACAATATAGGTGCTGTAGTTAACTTTTTCTTCAACAATTGAAATGCTTTCTCTTGCTCATCCTTCCATTCAAATTTCTTCCCTTTATGCGTTAATGCAGTCAAGGGTTTTTCTATTTTGGAAAAATCTTAGATGGATCTTCTATAGTAACCAGCCAATCCTAAAAATTGACGTATATGCTTCGGAGTTTTCGGGATTTCCCAGTTTTCAACGGATTCAATCTTTGATGGATCAACCTGAATACCTTCTTTGTTCACCACGTGACTGAGGAATTGATATTCTTTCAACCAAAATGCACTCTTTGAAAAGTTAGCATAAAGTTTTTCTTTCCTCAACAATTCTAGGACCATTCTCAAATTTTCTCCGTGCTCTTGATCATTCTTGGAGTAAATAAGTATGTCATCGATGAAGACAATGACAAACATGTTAAGATATGGTCCACACACTCGGTTCATGATGTCCATGAACATGGCTGGTGCGTTAGTCAAACCAAACGGCATAACCATAAACTCATAATGACTGTAACGTATTCTAAAAGCAGTCTATGGAATATCATCCTCCTTCACCCGCATTTGATGATAACCGAAATGTAAATCGATCTTTGAATAAACCGACGAACATTGCAGTTAATCAAATAAGTCATTGATTCTCGGTAGTGGATAACGGTTCTTGATAGTAAGTTTGTTCAACTCTCGGTAGTCGATACACAACCTGAATGTACCATCCTTCTTCTTAACAAATAAAACAGGAGCTCCCCACGGTGATGTACTTGGTCAAATGAAGCCACGCTCCAAAAGTTCTTGTAATTGTCTTTGTAGTTCCTTCTTTTCGCTGGGTGTGAGTCTGTAAGGAGCACGAGCTATTGGTGTGGCTCCTGGTACAAGATCTATTTGAAATTCAAGGGGCGGTGTGGTGGTATTCCCAGTAATTCTTTTGGAAATACATCAGGAAATTCTTTTATGACGGGAACATCATTGATGTTCTTTTCTTCGGATGTGACTTTCTCGACGTGTGCTAGAATGGCATAGAAACCTTTTCTTATTAGCTTTTATGCCTTCAAGCTACTAATAAGATTTAACTTCACGTTGCTCTTTTCTCCGTATATCTTTAAGGGTTTTCCCTTTTCGCCCAGAATGCGAATCGCATTCTTGTTGCAAACGACCTCCGCTTTCTCCTTTTTCAACCAATCCATGCCAATTATCACATCAAAACTCCCTAACTCTACTGGTATCAAGTTAATCTTAAACATTTCGTCAACCAGTTTAATTTTTCGGTTCCGGCATATTTTATCTGCTGTAATTAATTTACTGTTTGCTAATTCGAGTAAAAACTTATTATCCAACGACGTTAATGGGCAACTTAATTTAGCACAAAAATCTCTACTCATATAGCTTCTATCCGCACCCGAATCAAATAAAACATAAGAAGGTTTATCGTCAATAAGAAACGTACTCGTAACAAGCGCCGGGTCTTCTTGCGCTTCTATTGCATTGATATTAAAGGCTCTTCCACGGGCTTGCCCACTATTGTTCCCTTGATTTGGGCAGGTGCTTTTGAAATGGCCCGTCTTCCCGCAACCGTAACAAGTAATAATATTATTTGCTCTGTACCTCTTATTGGCCATTGGTCCATAGACTTCGCACTTCGCTACACTATGCCCACTTCTAGTACACTTAGTACATACTACCGTACAGAACCTTTCCGGATGGTACCCTTCACACCTAAGACATTGAATGTTCTGGTTTTTGTTGCCATTGTTGTTATGGAGATGGTTGTTGTTGCGGTGGTTATTGTTGTTGGGACGGTTATTGTAGTTGTTGTTGAGATTGCGATTGTTGTTGTTGCGATTGATGTTGCGGTTATTGGGATTGTTGTTGCGATTATGGTTGTGATTGTTGTTGTTGTTGTACTGGTGACCCTTGTCACTGTTTTCTTCCCATTTTCTCTTAACTTGTTTCATTTTAGCCTCATCGGCTGCCTCTTCCTTAATTCTTCCCTCAATTTGGTTTATGAGTTTGTGAGCCATTCGACATGCCTTTTGCATTGATGTGGGCACGCTTGAACTGAAATGTCCCGTTCTTATTGATTAAAAACGTTCCATATTAATTGATTTCGTTGCGAGGTTTTGACCTCTATATGAGACGTTTTTCAAAGACTGCATTCATTTTTAAACAAACCATAACCTTTATTTCATCAATAAAGGTTTAAAAAGCTTTACGTAGATTTTCAAATAATGATAATCTAAAATATCCTGTTTACACACGACCATTACATAATGGTTTACAATACAAATATGTTACATCGAAATCAGTTTCTTGAATGCAGTTTTTACACAATATCATACAAACATGGACTCCAAATCTTGTCCTTATTTTAGTATGCAACAGCGGAAGCTCTTAATATTCACCTGAGAATAAACATGCTTTAAACGTCAACAAAAATGTTGGTGAGTTATAGGTTTAACCTATATATATCAAATCGTAACAATAGACCACAAGATTTCATATTTCAATACACATCCCATACATAGAGATAAAAATCATTCATATGGTGAACACCTGGTAACCGACAATAACAAGATGCATATATAAGAATATCCCCATCATTCCGGGACACCCTTCGGATATGATATAAATTTCGAAGTACTAAAGCATCCGGTACTTTGGATGGGGTTTGTTAGGCCCAATAGATCTATCTTTAGGATTCGCGTCAATTAGGGTGTCTGTTCCCTAATTCTTAGATTACCAGACTTAATAAAAAGGGGCATATTCGATTTCGATAATTCAACCATAGAATGTAGTTTCACGTACTTGTGTCTATTTTGTAAATCATTTATAAAACCTGCATGTATTCTCATCCCAAAAATATTAGATTTTAAAAGTGGGACTATAACTCACTTTCACAGATTTTTACTTCGTCGGGAAGTAAGACTTGGCCACTGGTTGATTCACGAACCTATAACAATATATACATATATATCAAAGTATGTTTAAAATATATTTACAACACTTTTAATATATTTTGATGTTTTAAGTTTATTAAGTCAGCTGTCCTCGTTAGTAACCTACAACTAGTTGTCCACAGTTAGATGTACAGAAATAAATAGATAAATATTATCTTGAATCAATCCACGACCCAGTGTATACGTATCTCAGTATTGATCACAACTCAAACTATATATATTTTGGAATCAACCTCAACCCTGTATAGCTAACTCCAACATTCACATATAGAGTGTCTATGGTTGTTCCGAAATATATATAGATGTGTCGACATGATAGGTCGAAACATTGTATACGTGTCTATGGTGAATCAAATTGCTATGGTTTCATATTGAACTCTATTTTATGAATCTAAACAGAAAAAGTATAGTTTTATAGTCAGAAAAATAAGTTACAAGTCTTTTTTGTAAAGGTAGTCATTTCAGTCGAAAGAACGACGTCTAGATGACCATTTTAGAAAACATACTTCCACTTTGAGTTTAACCATAATTTTTGGATATAGTTTCATGTTCATAATAAAAATCATTTTCTCAGAATAACAACTTTTAAATCAAAGTTTATCATATTTTTTAATTAACTAACCCAAAACAGCCCGCGGTGTTACTACGACGGCGTAAATCCGATTTTACGGTGTTTTTCGCGTTTCCAGGTTTTAAATCATTAAGTTAGCATATCATATAGATATAGAACATGTGTTTAGTTGATTTTAAAAGTCAAGTTAGAAGGATTAACTTTTGTTTGCGAACAAGTTTAGAATTAACTAAACTATGTTCTAGTGATTACAAGTTTAAACCTTCGAATAAGATAGCTTTATATGTATGAATTGAATGATGTTATGAACATCATTACTACCTTAATTTCCTTGGATAAACCTACTGTAAAAGAGAAAAATGGATCTAGCTTCAATGGATCCTTGGATGGCTCGAAGTTCTTGAAGCAGAATCATGACACGAAAACAAGTTCAAGTAAGATCATCACTTGAAATAAGATTGTTATAGTTATAGAAATTGAACCAAAGTTTGAATATGATTATTACCTTGTATTAGAATGATAACCTACTGTAATAAACAAAGATTTCTTGAGGTTGGATGATCACCTTACAAGATTGGAAGTGAGCTAGCAAACTTGAAAGTATTCTTGATTTTATGAAACTAGAACTTTTGGAATTTATGAAGAACACTTAGAACTTGAAGATAGAACTTGAGAGAGATCAATTAGATGAATAAAATTGAAGAATGAAAGTGTTTGTAGGTGTTTTTGGTCGTTGGTGTATGGATTAGATATAAAGGATATGTAATTTTGTTTTCATGTAAATAAGTCATGAATGATTACTCATATTTTTGTAATTTTATGAGATATTTCATGCTAGTTGCCAAATGATGGTTCCCACATGTGTTAGGTGACTCACATGGGCTGCTAAGAGCTGATCATTGGAGTGTATATACCAATAGTACATACATCTAAAAGCTGTGTATTGTACGAGTACGAATACGGGTGCATACGAGTAGAATTGTTGATGAAACTGAACGAGGATGTAATTGTAAGCATTTTTGTTAAGTAGAAGTATTTTGATAAGTGTATTCAAGTCTTTCAAAAGTGTATAAATACATATTAAAACACTACATGTATATACATTTTAACTAAGTCGTTAAGTCATCGTTAGTCGTTACATGTAAGTGTTGTTTTGAAACCTTTAGGTTAACGATCTTGTTAAATGTTGTTAACCCAATGTTTATAATATCAAATGAGATTTTAAATTATTATATTATCATGATATTATCATGTATGAATATCTCTTAATATGATATATATACATTAAATGTCTTTACAACGATAATCTTTACATATATGTCTCGTTTAAAAATCATTAAGTTAGTAGTCTTGTTTTTACATATGTAGTTCATTGTTAATATACTTAATGATATATTTACTTATCATAGTATCATGTTAACTATATATATATCCATATATATGTCATCATATAGTTTTTACAAGTTTTAACGTTCGTGAATCACCGGTCAACTTGGGTGGTCAATTGTCTATATGAAACATATTTCAATTAATCAAGTCTTAACAAGTTTGATTGCTTAACATGTTGGAAACATTTAATCATGTAAATATCAATCTCAATTAATATATATAAACATGGAAAAGTTCGGGTCACTACAGTACCTACCCGTTAAATAAATTTCGTCCCGAAATTTTAAGCTGTTGAAGGTGTTGACGAATCTTCTGGAAATAGATGCGGGTATTTCTTCTTCATCTAATCTTCACGCTCCCAGGTGAACACGGGTCCTCTACAAGCATTCCATCGAACCTTAACAATTGGTATCTTGTTTTGCTTAAGTCTTTTAACCTCACAATCCATTATTTCGACGGGTTCTTCGATGAATTGAAGTTTTTCGTTGATTTGGATTTCATCTAACGGAATAGTGAGATCTTCTTTAGCAAAACATTTCTTCAAATTCGAGACGTGGAAAGTGTTATGTACAGCCGCGAGTTGTTGAGGTAACTCAAGTCGGTAAGCTATTGGTCCGACACGATCAATAATCTTGAATGGTCCAATATACCTTGGATTTAATTTCCCTCGTTTACTAAATCGAACAACGCCTTTCCAAGGTGCAACTTTAAGCATGATCATCTCTCCAATTTCAAATTCTATATGTTTTCTTTTAATGTCAGCGTAACTCTTTTGTCGACTTTGGGCGGTTTTCAACCGTTGTTGAATTTGGATGATCTTCTCGGTAGTTTCTTGTATAATCTCCGGACCCGTAATCTGTCTATCCCCCACTTCACTCCAACAAATCGGAGACCTGCACTTTCTACCATAAAGTGCTTCAAACGGAGCCATCTCAATGCTTGAATGGTAGCTGTTGTTGTAGGAAAATTCTGCTAACGGTAGATGTCGATCCCAACTGTTTCCGAAATCAATAACACATGCTCGTAGCATGTCTTCAAGCGTTTGTATTGTCCTTTCGCTCTGCCCATCAGTTTGTGGATGATAGGCAGTACTCATGTCTAGACGAGTTCCTAATGCTTGCTGTAATGTCTGCCAGAATCTTGAAATAAATCTACCATCCCTATCAGAGATAATAGAGATTGGTATTCCATGTCTGGAGACGACTTCCTTCAAATACAGTCGTGCTAACTTCTCCATCTTGTCATCTTCTCTTATTGGTAGGAAGTGTGCTGATTTGGTGAGACGATCAACTATTACCCAAATAGTATCAAAACCACTTGCAGTCCTTGGCAATTTAGTGATGAAATCCATGGTAATGTTTTCCCATTTCCATTCCGGGATTTCGGGTTGTTGAAGTAGACCTGATGGTTTCTGATGCTCAGCTTTGACCTTAGAACACGTCAAACATTCTCCTACGTATTTAGCAACATCGACTTTCATACCCGGCCACCAAAAATGTTTCTTGAGATCCTTGTACATCTTCCCCGTTCCAGGATGTATTGAGTATCTGGTTTTATGAGCTTCTCTAAGTACCATTTCTCTCATATCTCCAAATTTTGGTACCCAAATCCTTTCAGCCCTATACCGGGTTCCGTCTTCCCGAATATTAAGATGCTTCTCCGATCCTTTGGGTATTTCATCCTTTAAATTTCCCTCTTTTAAAACTCCTTGTTGCGCCTCCTTTATTTGAGTAGTAATGTTATTATGAATCATTATATTCATAGATTTTACTCGAATGGGTTCTCTGTCCTTCCTGCTCAAGGCATCGGCTACCACATTTGCCTTCCCCGGGTGGTAACGAATCTCAAAGTCGTAATTATTCAATAATTCAATCCACCTACGCTGCCTCATATTCAGTTGTTTCTGATTAAATATGTGTTGAAGACTTTTGTGGTCGGTATATATAATACTTTTGACCCCATATAAGTAGTGCCTCCAAGTCTTTAATGCAAAAACAACCGCGCCTAATTCCAAATCATGCGTCGTATAATTTTGTTCGTGAATCTTCAATTGTCTAGACGCATAAGCAATCACCTTCGTTCGTTGCATTAATACACAACCGAGACCTTGCTTTGATGCATCACAATAAATCACAAAATCATCATTCCCTTCAGGCAATGACAATATAGGTGCCGTAGTTAGCTTTTTCTTCAATAACTGAAACGCTTTCTCTTGTTCATCATTCCATTCAAATTTCTTCCCTTTATGCGTTAATGCAGTCAAGGGTTTTGCTATTCTGGAAAAGTCTTGGATGAACCTTCTGTAGTAACCAGCTAGTCCTAAAAACTGGCGTATGTGTTTCGGAGTTTTTGGGGTTTCCCACTTTTCAACAGTTTCTATCTTTGTCGGATCCACCTTAATACCTTCTTTGTTCACTATGTGACCGAGGAATTGAACTTCTTCCAACCAAAATGCACACTTTGAAAACTTAGCGTACAATTCTTCCTTCCTCAATACTTCTAACACCTTTCTCAAATGTTCACCGTGTTCTTGGTCATTCTTTGAGTAAATAAGTATGTCATCAATGAAAACAATGACAAACTTGTCAAGGTATGGTCCACACACTCGGTTCATAAGGTCCATGAACACAGCTGGTGCATTAGTTAAACCAAACGGCATGACCATAAACTCGTAATGACCGTAACGTGTTCTGAAAGCAGTCTTTGGAATATCATCTTCTTTCACCCGCATTTGATGATACCCGGAACGTAAGTCAATCTTTGAATAAACAGACGAGCCTTGTAGTTGATCAAATAAGTCGTCGATTCTCGGTAGTGGGTAGCGGTTCTTGATGGTAAGTTTGTTCAACTCTCGGTAGTCGATACACAACCTGAATGTACCATCTTTCTTCTTGACAAACAAAACAGGAGCTCCCCACGGTGATGTGCTTGGTCGAATGAAACCACGCTCTAAAAGTTCTTGTAATTGGCTTTGTAGTTCTTTCATCTCGCTGGGTGCGAGTCTGTAAGGAGCACGAGCTATTGGTGCAGCTCCTGGTACAAGATCTATTTGAAATTCAACGGATCGATGTGGGGGTAATCCCGGTAATTCTTTCGGAAATACATCAGGAAATTCTTTTGCGACGGGAACATCATTGATGCTCTTTTCTTCAGTTTGTACTTTCTCGACGTGTGCTAGAACAGCATAGCAACCTTTTCTTATTAGTTTTTGTGCCTTCAAATTACTAATAAGATGTAGCTTCGTGTTGCCCTTTTCTCCGTACACCATTAAGGGTTTTCCTTTTTCTCGTATAATGCGAATTGCATTTTTGTAACAAACGATCTCCGCTTTCACTTCTTTCAACCAGTCCATACCGATTATCACATCAAAACTCCCTAACTCTACTGGTATCAAATCAATCTTAAATGTTTCGCTAACCAGTTTAATTTCTCGATTCCGACATATATTATCTGCTGAAATTAATTTACCATTTGCTAATTCGAGTAAAAATTTACTATCCAAAGGCGTCAATGGACAACTTAATTTAGCACAAAAATCTCTACTCATATAGCTTCTATCCGCACCCGAATCAAATAAAACGTAAGCAGATTTATTGTCAATAAGAAACGTACCCGTAACAAGCTCCGGGTCTTCCTGTGCCTCTACCGCATTAATATTGAAAACTCTTCCACGGCCTTGTCCATTCGTGTTCTCCTGGTTCGGGCAATTTCTAATAATGTGGCCTGGTTTTCCACATTTATAACAAACTACATTGGCATAACTTGCTCCGACACTACTTGCTCCGCCATTACTCGTTCCGACACCATTTGTTCCTTTCGTTCTATTAACCCCTGGTCCGTAGACCTCACACTTCGCCGCGCTATGACCATTTCTTTTACACTTGTTGCAAAATTTGGTGCAGAACCCCGAGTGATTCTTTTCACACCTTTGGCATAGTTGCTTCTGATTGTTGTTGTTGTTGCGGTTATTATTGTTGTTGGGATGATTGTTGTAGTTGCTGTTGTTGTTGTTGTTGTTGTTGTTGTTGGGCCGTTTGTTGTAGTTGCGATTGATGTTGCGATTGTTGGGATAATTGTTGCGATTATTGTTGTAATTGCTGTTGTTGTTGTATTGGTGATTCTTATCACCGTTTTCCTCCCACTTTCTTTTGACTTGCTTCACATTGGCCTCTTCAGCAGTCTGTTCTTTAATTCTTTCTTCAATCTGGTTCACTAGTTTGTGAGCCATTCTACATGCCTGTTGTATGGAGGCGGGCTCGTGTGAACTTATATCTTCTTGGATTCTTTCCGGTAATCCTTTCACAAACGCGTCGATCTTCTCTTCCTCATCTTCGAATGCTCCCGGACACAATAGGCACAATTCTGTGAATCGTCTTTCGTACGTGGTAATATCAAATCCTTGGGTTCGTAACCCTCTAAGTTCTGTCTTGAGCTTATTGACCTCGGTTCTGGGACGGTACTTCTCGTTCATCAAGTGCTTGAATGCTGACCACGGTAGTGCGTACGCATCGTCTTGTCCCACTTGCTCTAGATAGGTATTCCACCATGTTAACGCAGAACCTGTGAAGGTATGCGTAGCGTACTTCACTTTGTCCTCTTCAGTACACTTACTTATGGCAAACACCGATTCGACCTTCTCGGTCCACCGTTTCAATCCGATCGGTCCTTCGGTTCCATCAAATTCCAAAGGTTTGCAGGCAGTGAATTCTTTGTAGGTGCATCCTACACAATTTCCTGTACTGCTAGATCCAAGGTTATTGTTGGTATGTAGCGCAGCCTGTACTGCGGCTATGTTTGAAGCTAGAAAAGTACGGAATTCCTCTTCATTCATATTCACGGTGTGTCGAGTAGTGGGTGCCATTTCCTTCAAAATAGTTAAATGGAACAAGTTAATCATACAGAATATTAAGAGTAGTTAATAGTATTTCGTAGCATAATATGAACTCATTTATAAAAGCTTTTTCTTCATATTAGCATTTTATAAGTTTAAATTCGGGTAGTACCTACCCGTTAAGTTCATACTTAGTAGCTAATATACAATTCAACTACTACAATTCTATATGAAAAACTGATTGTAATAATATTTCGCGTTCAAACTTTTATACAATATTTTACAAACTTACAATACCGCTTATTTTACATAAAGCATGAAATATAGCACACAATAAATTTGATACAAGATGGTTGTGAATATAATTCTAGCTAGTACACAAGTCGTTCAGCAAAGGCAATAAAGACACGTAATTCATACGTCCAGAAACAAGTCATGCATTCTGGTTTTACTAGGATTACTTCCCATCCTTGGTCTTGTGGAACATAACCGTTATGGCCGTTGATAAGACAGCGTGTTGTAACATCGTCAAAGGGACGAGGGTTACGTAATGTCCAACAGTCCCGTAATAATCTAAAAACCTCATTTCTTACCCCAATTACCGACTCCGTCACTTGTGGAAACGTTTTGTTTAATAGTTGTAGCCCGATGTTCTTGTTCTCACTTTGGTGAGAAGCGAACATTACTAATCCGTAAGCATAACATGCTTCTTTATGTTGCATGTTAGCCGCTTTTTCTAAATCACGAAGTCCAATATTCGGATATATTGAGTCAAAATAATTTCTTAACCCGTTGCGTAAAATAGCATTTGGGTTCCCCGCAATATATGCGTCAAAGTAAACACATCGTAACTTATGGGTTTCCCAATGTGATATCCCCCATCTTTCAAACGAAAGTCTCTTATAAACCAAGACATTCTTGGAACGTTCTTCGAATGTCTTACAAACTGATCTCGCCTTAAATAGTTGTGCAGAAGAATTCTGGCCGACTCTAGACAAGATTTCATCAATCATGTCTCCGGGTAGGTCTCTTAAAATATTGGGTTGTCTATCCATTTTGTGTTTTTAAACTGTAAAATAGACAAGAGTTAGATTCATAAAAAAATACTTATTAATACAAGCAATTTTTACATATATCATAAAGCATACGAACACTATATTACATATATTACACCACACGAATACAACTATCTTATTCCGACTCGCTCGTTTCTTCTTCTTCGGTTTTGGTTCGTTTTGCCAAGTTTCTAGGGATATATGATGTTCCCCTAATACGAGCCGTCGTTGTCCACATTGGTTTAGAAAAACCTGGTGGTTTAGAGGTTCCCGGGTCATTGTTACAACTTAAGGACTTCGGGGGTTGACGATACATATAAAGTTCATCGGGGTTGGAATTAGATTTCTCTATTTTTATGCCCTTTCCCTTATTATTTTCTTTTGCCTTTTTAAATTCAGTTGGGGTAATTTCTATAACATCATCGGAATTCGCGTCGGAATCCGATTCATCGGAGAATTGGTAATCCTCCCAATATTTTGCTTCCTTGGCGGAAACACCATTGACCATAATTAACTTTGGTCGGTTGGTTGAGGATTTTCTTTTACTTAACCGTTTTATTATTTCCCCCACCGGTTCTATTTCTTCATCCGGTTCCGATTCTTCTTCCGGTTCCGATTCTTCTTCCGGTTCCGACTCTTCTTCCGGTTCCTCTTCGGGAACTTGTGAATCAGTCCACGAATCATTCCAATTTACATTTGACTCTTCATTATTATTAGGTGAGTCAATGGGACTTTTTCTAGAGGTAGACATCTATCACATAATATCAAACGCGTTAAGAGATTAATATATCACATAATATTCACATGTTAAAAATATATAGTTTCCAACAAAATTTGTTAAGCAATCATTTTTCAAGTAAACACGGTCGAAGTCCAGACTCACTAATGCATCCTAACAAACTCGATAAGACACACTAATGAAAAATTCTGGTTCTCTAAGACCAACGCTCGGATACCAACTGAAATGTCCCGTTCTTATTGATTAAAAACGTTCCATATTAATTGATTTCGTTGCGAGGTTTTGACCTCTATATGAGACGTTTTTCAAAGACTGCATTCATTTTTAAACAAACCATAACCTTTATTTCATCAATAAAGGTTTAAAAAGCTTTACGTAGATTATCAAATAATGATAATCTAAAATATCCTGTTTACACACGACCATTACATAATGGTTTACAATACAAATATGTTACATCGAAATCAGTTTCTTGAATGCAGTTTTTACACAATATCATACAAACATGGACTCCAAATCTTGTCCTTATTTTAGTATGCAACAGCGGAAGCTCTTAATATTCACCTGAGAATAAACATGCTTTAAACGTCAACAAAAATGTTGGTGAGTTATAGGTTTAACCTATATATATCAAATCGTAACAATAGACCACAAGATTTCATATTTCAATACACATCCCATACATAGAGATAAAAATCATTCATATGGTGAACACCTGGTAACCGACAATAACAAGATGCATATATAAGAATATCCCCATCATTCCGGGACACCCTTCGGATATGATATAAATTTCGAAGTACTAAAGCATCCGGTACTTTGGATGGGGTTTGTTAGGCCCAATAGATCTATCTTTAGGATTCGCGTCAATTAGGGTGTCTGTTCCCTAATTCTTAGATTACCAGACTTAATAAAAAGGGGCATATTCGATTTCGATAATTCAACCATAGAATGTAGTTTCACGTACTTGTGTCTATTTTGTAAATCATTTATAAAACCTGCATGTATTCTCATCCCAAAAATATTAGATTTTAAAAGTGGGACTATAACTCACTTTCACAGATTTTTACTTCGTCGGGAAGTAAGACTTGGCCACTGGTTGATTCACGAACCTATAACAATATATACATATATATCAAAGTATGTTTAAAATATATTTACAACACTTTTAATATATTTTGATGTTTTAAGTTTATTAAGTCAGCTGTCCTCGTTAGTAACCTACAACTAGTTGTCCACAGTTAGATGTACAGAAATAAATAGATAAATATTATCTTGAATCAATCCACGACCCAGTGTATACGTATCTCAGTATTGATCACAACTCAAACTATATATATTTTGGAATCAACCTCAACCCTGTATAGCTAACTCCAACATTCACATATAGAGTGTCTATGGTTGTTCCGAAATATATATAGATGTGTCGACATGATAGGTCGAAACATTGTATACGTGTCTATGGTGAATCAAATTGCTATGGTTTCATATTGAACTCTATTTTATGAATCTAAACAGAAAAAGTATAGTTTTATAGTCAGAAAAATAAGTTACAAGTCTTTTTTGTAAAGGTAGTCATTTCAGTCGAAAGAACGACGTCTAGATGACCATTTTAGAAAACATACTTCCACTTTGAGTTTAACCATAATTTTTGGATATAGTTTCATGTTCATAATAAAAATCATTTTCTCAGAATAACAACTTTTAAATCAAAGTTTATCATATTTTTTAATTAACTAACCCAAAACAGCCCGCGGTGTTACTACGACGGCGTAAATCCGATTTTACGGTGTTTTTCGCGTTTCCAGGTTTTAAATCATTAAGTTAGCATATCATATAGATATAGAACATGTGTTTAGTTGATTTTAAAAGTCAAGTTAGAAGGATTAACTTTTGTTTGCGAACAAGTTTAGAATTAACTAAACTATGTTCTAGTGATTACAAGTTTAAACCTTCGAATAAGATAGCTTTATATGTATGAATTGAATGATGTTATGAACATCATTACTACCTTAATTTCCTTGGATAAACCTACTGTAAAAGAGAAAAATGGATCTAGCTTCAATGGATCCTTGGATGGCTCGAAGTTCTTGAAGCAGAATCATGACACGAAAACAAGTTCAAGTAAGATCATCACTTGAAATAAGATTGTTATAGTTATAGAAATTGAACCAAAGTTTGAATATGATTATTACCTTGTATTAGAATGATAACCTACTGTAAGAAACAAAGATTTCTTGAGGTTGGATGATCACCTTACAAGATTGGAAGTGAGCTAGCAAACTTGAAAGTATTCTTGATTTTATGAAACTAGAACTTTTGGAATTTATGAAGAACACTTAGAACTTGAAGATAGAACTTGAGAGAGATCAATTAGATGAATAAAATTGAAGAATGAAAGTGTTTGTAGGTGTTTTTGGTCATTGGTGTATGGATTAGATATAAAGGATATGTAATTTTGTTTTCATGTAAATAAGTCATGAATGATTACTCATATTTTTGTAATTTTATGAGATATTTCATGCTAGTTGCCAAATGATGGTTCCCACATGTGTTAGGTGACTCACATGGGCTGCTAAGAGCTGATCATTGGAGTGTATATACCAATAGTACATACATCTAAAAGCTGTGTATTGTACGAGTACGAATACGGGTGCATACGAGTAGAATTGTTGATGAAACTGAACGAGGATGTAATTGTAAGCATTTTTGTTAAGTAGAAGTATTTTGATAAGTGTATTCAAGTCTTTCAAAAGTGTATAAATACATATTAAAACACTACATGTATATACATTTTAACTAAGTCGTTAAGTCATCGTTAGTCGTTACATGTAAGTGTTGTTTTGAAACCTTTAGGTTAACGATCTTGTTAAATGTTGTTAACCCAATGTTTATAATATCAAATGAGATTTTAAATTATTATATTATCATGATATTATCATGTATGAATATCTCTTAATATGATATATATACATTAAATGTCTTTACAACGATAATCTTTACATATATGTCTCGTTTAAAAATCATTAAGTTAGTAGTCTTGTTTTTACATATGTAGTTCATTGTTAATATACTTAATGATATATTTACTTATCATAGTATCATGTTAACTATATATATATCCATATATATGTCATCATATAGTTTTTACAAGTTTTAACGTTCGTGAATCACCGGTCAACTTGGGTGGTCAATTGTCTATATGAAACATATTTCAATTAATCAAGTCTTAACAAGTTTGATTGCTTAACATGTTGGAAACATTTAATCATGTAAATATCAATCTCAATTAATATATATAAACATGGAAAAGTTCGGGTCACTACATGAACTCACATCCTCCCGAATCCTTTCTGGTAACCCTTTTACAAATGCGCCGATATGCTTTTCTTCATCTTCGAACACTCTTGGACATAATAGACACAACTCTGTGAACCGTCGTTCATATGTGGTAATATCAAATCCTTGCGCTCGTAACCCTCTAAGCTCTATCTTGAGCTTATTAACCTCATTTCTGGGACGGTACTGCTCAGTCATCATATGTTTGAATGCTGACCACGGTAGCGCGTAAGCAGCATCTTGTCCCACCTGTTCGAGATAGGTATTCCACCATGTTAATGTCGTACCTGTGAAGGTATGCGTAGCGTACTTTACCCTGTCTCCTTCATCACATTTACTTATGGCAAACACCGATTCGACCTTCTCGGTCCACCGTTTTAATCCGATTGGTCCTTCGGTTCCATCGAACTTAAGGGGTTTACAGGCAGTAAATTCTTTGTAGGAGCATCCTACATGATTTCTTGTGGAATTTGTTCCATTGATGGACTCTGAATTATTGTTGTTGTTTTGCATCGCAGCTTGTACTACGGCTATGTTCGCAGCAAGGAAAACACGTAATTCTTCCTCGCTCATATTCAAGTTCTGACGAGTAGTCGGTGCCATTTCCTTCAAAAATAGCCAAAGAATTTAGTTAATCATATAGAATATTAGGAGTAGTATTTCGTAGCATAATATGAACTTATTTATAAAAGGCTTTTCTTCATATTAGCATTTTATAATTTTAATTCTGGGAGTACCTAACTGTTAAAGTTCATACTTAATAGCTAGCATAAAAATTAACTACTACCATCGAAATAATATTCTATCATGAAAAACTTAATTCATTAATACTTCATGCTTACATTTTTGAAACAATATCTTACAATCATACCATACCGCTATTTTACATACAGCATAAAAGCACAAGCACGTTATCATACATATATTACAAGCCATGGTAAGAGTAAATGACTTCAACTCTTTTATTCAGACTTGTTTGCTTCATCTTCCTCGGACTCGGTTTGTTTTGCTAATTTCCTAGGGATAAACGTGCCAGTACTCATACGAAGAGGTCTTTTCACAAATGGTTTGGAAAATTCTGGTTCCTTAGATGTTCCCGGGCTATAGTTAAAGTTTAAGAAATACGGGTGTTTACGGTATATTCCATCAGAGTATTTCATGTTAACATATAGTTCCTCGGGTTTGGGATCGGTTTTCTCTATTTTGATAGATTTTCCCTTATTGTTTTCTTTTTCTTTATTAAATTGGGCCTGTGTAATTTCTATCACTTCATCAGAATCCTCATCGGGTTCCGATTCATCAAAAAATTGGCAATCTTCCCAATATTTTTCCTCCTCAGCGGAGACACCATAAACCATTTTTAACTTTGGTCCATTGGTTGAGGATTTCTTTTTTTTTTTCTAACCGATTTTCTGTGATTTTTAACATTTCCTCCTCCGGATCTTCTTCTTCCGGTTCTTCCTCTTCCGGTTTCTCTTCTTCCGGTTCCTCTTCTTCTGGTTCCTCTTCTTCCGGTTCCTCTTCTTCTGGAATTTGTGAATCTTCTAAAAATATATCCGACTCATCATTGTTATTAGGTGAGTCGATGGGATTGATACCAGAAGTAAACATCTATCACACAATAGCAAGTACGTTAAGAGATTAATATATCACATAATATTTACATGTCAAAAATATATAGTTTCCAATAAAAGTGTTAATCAATCATTTCTAAACAAACACGGTCAAAGTCCAGACTCACAAATTCATCCTAACAAACTCGATTAGACACACTAATGCAATTTTTCTGGTTCTCTAAGACCAACGCTCTGATACCAACTGAAATGCCCCGTTCATATCGATTATAAACATTTCATATTAATTGGTTTCATTACGAGCTTTTGACCTCTATATGAGACGTTTTTCAAAGAATGCATTCATTTTTAAAACACACCATAACCTTTATTTTATCGACAAAGGTAATGAAGACATAACATAGATTATCAAGTAATGATAATCTAAAATATAACGTTTACATACGACCATTACATAATGGTTTACAATAATAATATGTTACAACAACATAAGTTCTCGAATGCACTTTTTAAACAATATTAAACAAGCATGCAGACTCCGATTCTTGTCTTTATTTAGCATGCGACAGCAGAAGCTCTTAATAATCACCTGAGAATAAGCATGATTTAAACGTCAACAAAAATGTTGGTGAGTTATAGGTTTAACCTATATATATCAAATTGTAATAATAGACCACAAGATTTCATTTATAAATTCGCACACAGATATAAGGCAATCTGTGACGACCCGGAAATTTCTGACCAAATTTAAACTTAATCTTTATATAATTTCGACTTGATAAGAAATGAATTTTAATAATTCTTGAACCTCCGGAAAGAGTTTTACACAAGCTTTTGGTCACCCTTTTATTCCGACGATTCACGAACGTCATAACTTGATTTAATTGTTTAATTGTTTAATTATTGTGTGTATATATGGATTTATATATATTTAACTTGAAAATATGATAATTAAATATCTCATTAAGTATATTAACAAAGTATTATATATATATATTTTCATACTACTAATTTAAAGTGTTTTCAAACAATATATATGTTACTATTTAAACGACGTAATTAACTTATGTTAAAATGTATTTACATATAATGTATTACGAGTGTAAATATATCCTTACAAGTATTGAATACACTTTATAATATACCAATACATACAAAGGATAGCTATACTCGTATTTCTGTTCAATTTCCTCAAGAATTATACTTGCATTCATACGGTATTTTTACCCGTATTATACACAGCTTCTAGAAGTATTTACTATTGGTATATACCAATAGAAATCTATAATTATTTGTATAATATATCATCCATGACCTAATCAATTTAATATATCATGCATGACTTAATACAATTTAACTTATCTTAGATATTTTCACTAAAAGCCAAAATTATAAGCTTATAAATAAGGACCATTTTAACTCATTTTTATTCCACATTTTCTTAAATTAAAAACACACACTTGAATGCTCTCATATCATACTTTAATCTCAGCAAGTTTTCTCTTCATAATCAAGGTAAAATACTTCTCAAAATCCTTATTCAATTCCTTGTATAGTTGCTATCTTATTATACTTATAAAACTTGTAAAAACTAGAACTTGTTTTGGTGAACACCAAGCTTGTTTGAAAAACTAATCTAATATTTCTAACATAACTCTAATAACACTTATTTATATGTATTATGATGTTATATTAAGTTAATATAAGAACTTATAACTTGTACATATGAAGAACACCTTGAAACTTAACATATATCCTTTAATCTCCATTCGGTAAAAAGCGGGTTGTTTTGGGTTGGGAATTAAAAACCTATCTTAGACTTTGAGTTCGAGGCTAAGACTTTGGAAATATGTTAATATATGTAAATAAGACTTCCAGTATTTTTTTCATGATTTTAGACAAAGTGAAAGTATTTTATCAAAAATCATATATTGGGTGGATGCCGGAATTTTTCCAAATCTGTCCACCGACACAAAAAGAGGGTAAAGCTCTACAAATTATTACTTGGGATGAACTTTTAGAATTGTTTTTGTAAAATTTACTTCTTAATGAATCCATAGCAATTTGATTCACTTTAAACGGAGTTGTAATGAATATTTGGCGAGCAAAACAAAATTTGCTAAAATTAACGTTGTATGGACGAAATTTATATTATAAAAACTATATTAACCATATCCTTGTTAAGTTCTCCTATATCCTATATATATTTAGACATGTTATCAGTAGTATAACAAAATATTATAATCTTGGTTAATTCTGTGATTGTATATATGTATAATAATATTCTTGGTACGTCCTAACACAATAAGTATACAATACGTTTTGATAAATCCTAAGACAATACGTACACAATACGTCTTAGTTAATTCTAAGACAATACGTATACAATATGTCTCTGAGTTGATGCAAAGACATTATGTATACAATACGTCGTGCGGTAATTCTAAGATTTTATATATATATATATATATATATATACCGATTATTGGACTGTTGGACTTTTTGGACTATTTTGGACTACTAACAAATGACTACTAACAATGGACTACTAATATAAAATGTTAAAAATTACTATATAAGTATTCTATGAACTTGCTTTATTTTATTCATATGTCGTATTATTATCTGAATCGTTATTATTGTTATAGGTTCGTGAATCCAAGGACGACGGTCATATTTTTAATAAGTTGAAAACTTATTATTAATATACTTTTACTACTGTGAGTATATAGTCCCATTTTTTAAATTCTAAAAACATTTTGGGATGAGAATACATGCATTTTATGTTTTACGCCATGGACACAAGTACTTAAAATATATTCTACGTTGAGTTGTACAACCTTGCATATCTTCCCTAATAGCTTGGTAACTAATATTTACATGTTGTAAGAACATGTATATACGAATCCTATTGATAGATCTATCGGGTTTGACAACCCCAACCTGGCTACTCGTTCTAGTATCGTAAACGGTTGCATAGTACTTCGTTTTTACTACACTTGGTACAGTGTAGGGAGATTTCATAATAAAGGGAATATGTTACATTAATTGTTAAGTATGGATACCAAAGAGCTCAACAACTTATAGAATACTTTTATACACTTGCGAGTGTACATATATTTATAACTATGAAATCTTGTGGTCTATATTTATATCGATGATAAACCTATATATCTCACCAACCTTTGTGTTGACTGTTTACGCATGTTTATTCTCAGGTCCTTAAGAAAGTCTTCCGCTGTTGCATTATCTGAGCAAGTTGTGCATGGAGTCTCATACTTTTGTTTAAATAAAGTGTTGCATTCAATAAAACCTTTCTCATGTATTATATTCGACTGTTACGTCACGTGTGTAGTATTTGGAAACCGATGTATTTTGGGGATTATTTCTTAAAGAATCGCCCACTTGTTTAAAACATGCATTATGTATAATAATGGTGTGCTTTTTATGAAACGAATGCAATATTTTCTAAAACGTATCATATAGAGGTCAAATACCTCGCTATGGGACCAATGAATAACGTACCGCGTTTATAGTAATATGGATGGGTCGTTTCAGTTAGAATCAGAGCGGTGGTCTTCGCGAACCAGGTCTTGCATTAGTGTGTCTAACTGATAGTTGTTACGATGCATTAGTGAGTCTGGACATCGACCTTAACTGCATGCCAAAAGTTTTGCTTATCATTTCTAGTCGGAAATCATCTACTTATCACCCTTAGAAAATTACATGCTTATCATTCTTAGTCTAGACACATCTTACTGCATTGATTACATGAACAGTGTATAGACTAAATTCATATCTTAGCGTATCTGTTACTGTAAACTTTTCCTAACATATTCCATAAATTCCTCCGTAATCTATGAAATCTTTTGCTCTATATATATAGATATCCTATGTAATTAGAATACCATCCGATAGCCGGAAATCATTTCATATCGAAAAATCCTTTATTCAATCGTACGAAATGGAACTCTCCACTAGTTCAAGTCCCTCGAATTTCGATATGGAGTTTCACTCGAACTCTGAAAGCAGTGTGAACGGAATGGATCAACCAATTAGCCATCATCTATTTTGGATAAATTGGGGATGGGTTCGTAGACTACTTAATCATTGGAGACAAGAAGAAGGTGATCCCTTCCATCCACCACATTGCCCTCTTGGTGAAGAACATGAGGCACTTACTGGCGAACCCGTTCGTAACACTATTTTCTCTCATCATCTATACTCACATCAAACCACTACCAGCACCAGCACCAGCAGTATCAAAAACATCCCAAGCCGCATTACGAGCATCAACATCATACGCACCGCAGACACTGAGGGATACCAACAATAATGAGTGATGAAGTATTAATTCATTATTTCATTTACGTTGAAGAAATATTCCGCGAAGATTATGTAATCTCTAAAGTTTTAGGGATTATTCATTTATAGTTCCAACCGTAAACCAAATGAGATTAATATAATATTAACTCATTAAATCCATATTACATCTGAAGAAAATATACATACATATATTTTCATAAAGACTGTAATAAAAATTCTTTTGTACAAAATATTACTTGTGAAATTTTATTTTAACGGGTAGGTAATACCCGAGAAATACTTAAGTTCACATTAATATGTTACACTGTACATTTTCAATGATGTTTCGACAATCGTTAATTATACGCTCTCCTTTCATAGCAATATACATCATTTCACAAAATTTAAGACAACCATTTTCCATACCAATTCAATTACATATTCTGATTTTGACAGATCAAAATCCAAGTCAAGATTTAAGAAGTTCCATCAATCTTAAATTCCTACATCCTTCAAAATTATACTTTAAATTCAAACTATACTAGAACATCACTTTCATTCACAGAACTCATAAAGATATTCGTATCATTTAAGATTCAAGACGAATTCATTATACGGATATTGATGATGACAACCTGCGTCTAAACCCTTCAAAATTCTTGAAAACATCTCAACTAAGGAACAATCGAGAGAATTAACCAATCACATGATACATACGAAGAATATATGCATATAGATATGCATTCGGAGGACACTTGAACATAAGCAATGGTTCAACACGTATCCATGTCATATCCTTTAGCATTATTATTACCTAAAATAACTTTACAATCCCTTTTCAAAATAGCAAATTTTGTCACAGCTCCAAAAAGAAAACTTCGACTTTTCATCCGGAGTAGCCTTATTATAACCTTGATATATACGTTGTCTTCTCGCCATCGTTACCGGAGAACCTTTTATATTCCACCACATTAGTAGTAAGCTTACCAGCAACTTTATTGCTCTTTGAATTAAATCTCTCTGAAAGATCACTATAAAACCTTATCATGTACCCATCTACATCTTGTAACAATAATTGTCATACCAAACCCCAGGAAGCATCAATAATTATTCTTGAATCTCACATCATTTCTGCATATACATATAACATTATCCCCTGGAATTATAATTCTGAAATCCGAAATTGCACTTCAGCCTATGAATCAGTACTATGAAGTTTTGAAAAAGCTGAATGAAGCAGCAGAAACTGTAGACAACCGTAACAGTCAAAAGTTGATGATAAAGAATACTGTGTTAGCAAAGCACAGAAAAAGAGAAGGTTTGGAACTGAAAAACGGATTGAGCAAACCCTGAAGGAGGCTGTGGACAAATTACAAGGACTAAATCTACCTTCAAAGAATGCAAATGATTCAGTGTCTGCTGAACTCTTTAGCGAATACCTTGCTCCTTACTCTAAACCCTTATGGACAATATTCTTCATCATCCTCTGATATTAGATATTCTAAGATATCATCATATCTTTCATTATAAATATCCTCCATATTTTTAAAGATATTTTCATAACTATTCTTATCTGAAATAATTCATCTTTTCGCACTATCTATGTTACATCTTAAAAGAAACTATTTTAGTTTCTAAATTCTGGAACCTTCGAGTTTAAAATATGAATGTTTTGAAGTAGTGTTAGGAACTGAAGCATGAGTTAGTATAATATAATGACACTTGATCAACGTGATTATATTACAGTAAGTCATGCTGAGTTTCTAAATGGAACGTAATGATTCACAGACCATAGCGTCATCATGTGCCATGTTACATGACTCTTACATTCAATCTAATATCTAAACATATCAAGAACATATTCTATTGATAGTTCTATCTTTTCCTTTGGATTCTGGTAATTTCACAAGTCAAATTGTGCTATTACAATTTCTCTCTTAGAGCATTAGCTATGTTCATTTCGAATTTCATATCTATGATATCTAGACCATTATTCGCTTGACTTGAAGTCGGGAAAAGAAGACGGAAGCATGAAACTCTAAAATATAAGAAAAAATATAAGCACGAAGACAATGCAGAAATTACAAACCGTGTATATCGATGCGTATAGCAATATAAAGACACGGGAAAACTAAGAACACTATAAACCCAAGAGCATAGTAGAAATTAACGGATTCCTCCGGTGGAAGATGAAAAAGAAGAATGACAGATGTGATAGTCAAGAATATATCAAGAATTAAAACTGGATGAAGCATATTGACGAATGTTTTAGAAGTACGAAGAAAGGAAGAAAGTACAAAAGATGGGAGATGTGGAAATAAGGAAACGTAGGAGGTTGATTTATAGTAAAATATCCGATAGAGAAATCGAGACAGATTATTGCATTAAATCGAAGAGGATCATAATTTCCTTAATCGCCGAAGAATCAAATCTTATATAGATTACAAAGATTTTCTTTAATCCGGAGATCAACCGTGATGACGTCAAAAGATAAGACGAATCCCTATTTTCTCATTTCACTCTTTTACGATAGCTTCACTCATACGTTTTGTGTAATCGAATTATTTTATCCATATTTCTCAATCATGATAAAACCAAATGAATCAACTTATATTTGTCATAATAACATTCTTATTGTTAGCCATGACGACCTCGATCAAATTTCGGGACGAAATTTCTTTAACGGGTAGGTACTGTGACGACCCGAAAATTTTCGACCAAATTTAAACTTAATCTTTATATAATTCCGACTTGATAAGCAATGAATTTTAATAAATTTTGAACCTCCGGAAAGAGTTTTACACAAGCTTTTGGTCACCCTTTTATTCCGACGATTCACGAACGTCATAACTTGATTTATTTGTTTAATTGTTTAATTATTGTGTATATATATGGATTTATATATATTTAACTTGAAAATATGATAATTAAATATCTCATTAAGTATATTAACAAAGTATTATATATATATATATATATTTTCATAATACTAATTTAAAGAGTTTTCAAACAATATATATGTTACTATTTAAACGACGTAATTAACTTATGTTAAAATGTATTTACATATAATGTATTACGAGTGTAAATACATCGTTACAAGTATTGAATACACTTTAAATATATACCAATACATATAAAGAATAGCTATACTCGTATTTCCGTTCAATTTCCTCAAGAATTCTACTCGCATTCATACGGTATTTTTACCCGTATTATGCACAGCTTCTAGAAGTATTTACTATTGGTATATACCAATAGAAATCTGAAATTATTTGTGTAATATGTCATCCATGACCTAATCAATTTAATATATCATGCATGACTTAATACAATTTAATTTATCTTAGATATTTTCACTAAAAGCCAAAATTATAAGCTTATAAATAAGGACCATTTTAACTCATTTTTACTCCACATTTTCTTAAACTAAAAACACACACTTGAATACTCTCATATCAAACTTTAATCTCAGAAACTTTTCTCTTCATAATCAAGGTAAAATACTTCTCAAAATCCTTGTTCAATTCCTTGTATAGTTGCTATCTTATTATACTTATAAAACTTGTAAAAACTAGAACTTGTTTTGGTGAACACCAAGCTTGTTTGAGAAACTAATCTAATAATTCTAACATAACTCTAATAACACTTATTTATATGTAATATGATGTTATATTAAGTTAATATAAGAACTTATAACTTGTACATATGAAGAACACCATGAAACTTAACATATATCCTTTAATCTCCATTCGGTAAAAAGCGGGCTGTTTTGGGTTGCGAATTAAAAACCTATCTTAGACTTTGAGTTCGAGGCTAAGACATTGTAAATATGTTAATATATGTAAATAAGACTTCCAGTAGTTTTTTCATGATTTTAGACAAAGTGGAAGTATTTTATCAAAAATCATATATTGGGTGGATGCCGGGATTTTTCCAAATCTGTCCACCGACACAAAAAGAGGGTAAAGCTCTAAAAATTACTACTTGGGATGAAGTTTTCGAATTGGTTTTGTAAAATTTACTTCTTAGTGAATCCATATCAATTTTATTCACTTTAAACGGAGTTGTAATGAATATTTGATGAGCAAAACAAAATCTACTAAAATTAACGTTGTATGGACGAAATTTATATTATAAAAACTATATTAACCATATCCTTGTTAACTTTTCCTATATCCTATATATATTTGGACATGTTATCAGTAGTATAATAAAATATTATAATCTTGTTTAATTCTGGGATTGTATATATGTATAATAATATTCTTGGTACGTCCTAACACAATAAGTATACAATATGTTTTGATAAATCCTAACACAATACGTACACAATACGTCTTAGTTAATTCTAAGACAATACGTATACAATATGTCTCTGGGTTGATGCAAAGACAATACGTATACAATACGTCGTGGGGTAATTCTAAGATTATATATATATATATATATATATATATATATATATATATATATATATATATATATATATATATATATATATATATACCGATTATTGGACTGTTGGACTTTTCGGACTATTTTGGACTACTAATAAATGACTACTAACAATGGACTACTAACATAAAATGTTAAAAATTATTATATAAGTATTCTATGAACTTGCTTTATTTTATTCATATGTCGTATTATTATCTGAATCGTTATTATTGTTATAGGTTCGTGAATCCAAGGACGACGGTCATATTTTTAATAAGTTGAAAACTTATTATTAATATACTTTTACTACTGTGAGTATATAGTCCCATTTTTTAAAATCTAAAAATATTTTGGGATGAGAATACATGAATACTATGTTTTATGCCATGGACACAAGTACTTAAAATATATTCTACGATGAGTTGTACCACCTTGCATATCTTCCCTAATAGCTTGGTAACTAATATTTACATGTTGTAAGAACATGTATACGCGAATCCTATTGATAGATCTATCGGGTTTGACAACCCCAACCGGGCTAGTCATTCTAGTATCGTAAACGGTTGCATAGTACTTCAGTTTTACTACACTTGGTACAGTATAGGGAGATTTCATAACTAAGGGAATATGCTACATTAATTTTTAAGTATGGTTACCAAAGCGCTCAACAACTTATAGAATACTTTTATACACTTGCGAGTGTACATATATTTATAACTATGAAATCTTGTGGTCTATATTTATATCGATGATAAACCTATATATATAACGACCCATCCTAATCCATCTGGACGAATACATTACATTTGGTTACATCGCGAGGTACTTGACCTCTATATGATACATTTTACAAACATTGCATTCGTTTTTAAAAGAGAAACTTTCATTACATCGAAAGTTGACGGCATGCATACCATTTCATAATATATCCAACTATAATTGACTTAATAATAATCTTGAAGAACTCGATGACTCGAATGAAACGTCTTTTGAAATATGTCATGAATGACTCCAAGTAATATCTCTAATATGAGCAAATGCACAGCGGAAGATTTCTTTCATATCTGAGAATAAACATGCTTTAAAGTGTCAACCAAAATGTTGGTGAGTTCATTAGTTCATCATAAACATTTATTTCCATCATTTTAATAGACCACAAGATTTTCATTTCTCATAAATATACGTCCCATGCATAGAGACAAAAAATAATCATTCATATGGTGAACACCTGGTAACCGACCTTAACAAGATGCATATAGAATATCCCCATCATTCCAGGACTCCCTTCAGACATAATAAATTCAAAGTACTAAAGCATCCGGTACTTTGGATGGGGCTTGTTGGGCCCAATAGATCTATCTTTAGGATTCGCGTCAATTAGGATGTCTGTTCCATAATTCTTAGATTACCAGACTAAAAAGGGGCATATTCGATTCAATAATCCAGCCATAGAATGTAGTTTTAAGTACTTGTGTCTATTACGTCAAACATTTATAAAAGCAGCGCATGTATTCTCAGTCCCAAAAATATATATTGCAAAAGCATTTAAAAAGGGAGCAAATGTAACTCACAATACTGTATTTTGTAGTAAAAATACATATGACGACATTGAACAAGTGTAGGGTTGGCCTCGGATTCACGAAGCTATATTAATCATATATATATTAAAACATATAATCGTAATTGAAAAAAAAAATTCATATTTTATATCTTAAATTAAATATTATATATATATATATTTAATTTGTGCATATGTTTGAAATGATTAATACTTTTATAGCTGTATTGGTATATATATCTGATTAGTATTTTATATAAAAAAAAATACCTAGTTTGTTATATATGAATATTTATACGAAATTTGTTAATATGATTAATATATACTTACATGTAATATTACTTATAAGTATATTTTTATATACATAATAATAATATTAGTAAAAATTTGTATTTGATTATAATGATAATATTACCAATAACAATACTGATAATAATAATAATAATTATAGTAATTTTACTGTTATTTATAGTTAGGATAATAATTTTAATAGTATAATAATAATGATACTCATAATATTAATAATAATACTTATAATAATCTAATAACATTAATTATAATGATAATTAATGATAAGAATACATAATGATAATTCTAATAATTATAAAATGATATTAATACTAATATTTATGAAAATGATAATAAATTGTATTATTTTAATTATAATAATAATAATAATAATACTTACACTAGTAATACTTATAATAATAATAGTGAGAGTAATAATAATAATTATAATAATAATGATAAATAATAATTATAATGTTAACATTACTTAATAATAATCTTCATAATAACAATCTTAATAATCATAATAAGATTAATACTCATAATTCTAATATTCATATTCTTAATATATAATAATAATAATAATAATAATAATAATAATAATAATAATAATAATAATAATAATAATAATAATAATAATAATAATAATAATAATAATAATTAGCTACTTTAAGAAGAAAAGCTTCAAAAAGAAACTAAACCGCCCCAATCCAGACTCGAACTCGCATCCTCTTGCTTAAATACAACACATCGAACCATCGATCTGTTTTGGTTTTTCCTGACATAGCTACGATTTTAATTCTTTTTAACTAGTTTTCTGCTTTCATCTCCTTCTTCCTAATTTTCTTTATCATGATTTCGTTTTATCGGTAATATACACAAAAACGTACTGCAGCATCGTCTGTAAACAATGAATTCATCCCTACACCATCTTAATCATCATCAAACATCTTATTCATCATCATCGATCTT
Source organism: Rutidosis leptorrhynchoides (assembly GCF_046630445.1). Classification (NCBI taxonomy): domain Eukaryota; kingdom Viridiplantae; phylum Streptophyta; class Magnoliopsida; order Asterales; family Asteraceae; genus Rutidosis; species Rutidosis leptorrhynchoides. The sequence goes on from NC_092341.1 coordinate 112,990,009, forward strand.
AATCTAATCGTCATTACGTATTCTCTATCATCATTGTTGAATAACAACAATAACAACAAAAGCATTCGAATTGTAACAGGTAATAATGTTAATCGAACTAGAAGGTGATATCGTTTGTTCCCTCATCATAGAACTCAAGTGGTTTCGTATATCAAAGCAGCCCGATTAGTTTTAAAAGAGCCCAATTCATAACCTGAACAGTCCAATCATAATCGACTAGTGTAAATCGTTTCCCATTTGTTGGCTACAAAAAAAATGAAGTTAATTGGTTTTGCAACTTAAATACATCGTGTATATGGATGTAAAATCTAAGGGTTCTCCAAGGCCCACACTAGCAAAAATCAAACTCCACTTGATAAATATCATGTTAGTAAATAAGGTGCAGGTGGGAGTCGACTTTCTTTTCATACTCGATTATAATGATATTTGTTACATAAAAGAACTAGTAAGTGTTGAGGTGGGGTTGGTTAATTGAGTAAGTGTCGGCCATTATTAGAAATAAAAGGAAGTGTGGACTTATCATTAGTCTTTAATAATTCATTACCACAACATTATCATTATATATTTTCGACTGAAATAGAAACCGTATAGCAGCTGTGGTTCGAGCAATAGTACATCATAATGGCGGTGATGGTTGATCAAAGAAATGATGAAGGTTGTGGTGATTGTTTTTAATGATCGAAAAAGTAAAGAATATATATAGCAGCAGAAAACAAAACAGTTAGGCAGAAGCACATACGGCAGGTTGGATCCGTGATTATTGGTTGCAAAACTAGCTGTAGACAGGCTCAATAGCAGCAGCAATAACAGTTACAAGTGATTGTGGGTTTCGGTTAGAATATGATAGAAACGTTTTCATGTGATGGTGGTAATCTGGGAATCAAAAGTGTTAGTTCTTGGTAATCAAGTTTAAGTGTGGTTGTGATCTTTGGCAGATGGAAAACGTATATATAAATGTATGTGATGGAAGGTTGTTGTTGATGTTGATTTAAGATCGAAGGTTGAAGGTGATAATGGGTTTAAGGTGATAGAACTATGGTGTCATGGAGATAATCCATGAAGGAGGTGGTTATGGAGGTGGTCATGGTGGTAGAGAGATTGAAAGAATTTAATCCATATCGTAGAAGGATCATGTATAATATATTGGTAGTATTATCGACATGAAGAATCAAGCCCAAGAGTAAACAAACAAGAGAAATTAAAGTAGATTAAGACACACAACTGATTTTGTAACCTTCCTGATAGTATTCGATTCTCCAATATATCACAAGCAATCAGTAATTCAGGGGACAAGATTAAAAAGCTGATCGTGAGTCCTAACAGATTTTGGTTGCTACTGATAAAGAGATCGAATAATTGGAGTTTAGCAATCAAAAACAAATATTGAAAAGAAAAAAATAGGACTGATAGTGATACAGCAATGATTCAGATAGTATATATCTATATTTAATTTCATTAACATTAATAATTAATATTAATATTAATAATGATAATACATTAATATTATAACAAAAATATTAATAATAATGATAATAATAATAGAACTAATAATAATAATGTTAACAAATACTAGTCACAAAATAATACTACTAATAAGATGAATGATAAAAGTAATAATAATCTTAAATAGAAATGATAATTTTTAGTAATTATGTTAATAATGATAGTAATAACTATAAAATTTATATTAATAATATTATTAATGATAATAATAATAATACCAATTATAATAATATTAATATTATTAATGATAATAATAATAATATGAGTAATAATAATACTATAACAATTATGAGTAATAATATGAGTAACTATATAATATCCATTATGTAATAACTTATATTGAGTATTAATTTCTTATACATTTTAATGCATATACATTGTTCATATAATAATTATGTACAAAAATCATATATAGATTTATTATATTAATTTACTTATTGAATTCAGATGATTAAACCGCATTCTAATATTCTAAGTCATTATATATACTTATTTTTATATTTACTTGTACATATATATACATATTTACTTACAAACAAATGTTCATGAATCGTCGGGATCAGTCAAAGGTCAAATGATATTATTTAAATAGTTCGAAAATTTTGAGTCTCAACCTCACAGACTTTGCTTATCATGTCAAAATCATATACAAATTTAAGTTTAAATTTGGTCGGAAATTTCCGGGTCGTCACAGTACCTACCCGTTAAAGATATTTCGTCCCGAAATTTGAGTGGGATCATCATGGCTAACAATAAGAATGTTTTCATGGCGAATATGAGTCGATAAATAGAGTTTTATTGCTATAGAGTAATATGAATAAGACAATTCGATTACTCGAAGAGTACGAATGAAACTATTACTAAATAGTGAAATGAGAAAGACAAGTTTCATCATAACTTTTGATTAGTCATGGTTGAATTCCGAAATTTAAGAATAAAGAAAATCTTTGAAATCTAAAAGATTTGATTCTTCATGATTTAAGGAAATTAAAGTCCCCTTTGGTTAAATGCGATGATTTGTCTCGATTGCTCTGTCTGATATTTCACTATAAATCAACTTATTCCGTTCCATTACTTTTGTTTTCTCTTCCCGACTTCAAGTCAAACGAATAATGGTCCAAAATTCGTAGATATGAAGTTTCGAATGAACATGACTAATGTTCTAAGAAAGAGATTGTAATAGCACGGTCTTGATTGGTCGATTTACCAGAATTCAAGAGAAAAATATAATTATCAAGAGAACATGTTCTTGTTATGCTTAGAGATTAGATTGAATGTAAGAGTCGTGTACATGGTACATGATGACGTTATGGTCTGTGAATCATCACGTTCCATTTAGAAACTCAGCATGACTTACTGTAATATAATCACATTGATCAAGTGTCATTATATTATACTAACTCATGCATCAATTTCCAACACTACTTCAAAATCATTCATAATTCAAATTCGAATTTTTCAGAGTTTTAGAAACTAAAACAGTTTCTTTTATGTTATAACACATATAGAGCGGAGAGATAATTAATATCGGACAAGAATATTTATGAAGATATCTTCAGAAATATTGAGGATATTAATAAAGAAAGATACGATGATATCTTAGAATTTCAGAATCAAATTGTGATGAAGAAATTCATTCACGATGATTTAGAGCGATTAAGGAGCAAGGTATTCGCTAAATATTTCATCAGAATCAGAATCATCAGGATTCTTTATGTACAAGTTTAGTCCTTGTGATTTGTCCACAGTCTCCTTCATAATTTCGCATAATCCGCTTTTTGGTACTAAATTTTCTATTAAGCGTTTCCAACACTTCATTCTTTATTATCATACCTTCGACTGTTATGGTCGTTTACAGTTTTTGCTGCTCCATCAACAATTTACAAAATTTGAAGTATTGATTCGTAGATTGAGTGCTTTTCAGAATTTCAGAATGGAAGATCATAATTCTAAGAGATAAAGATTATATGTATACATATAACTGTTGACGTAGACATGCTGCGAGATTTCTAAATACTGATCGCTAATTCTTAGTAGTTGGTATGGAAATTCTCGTTATCAGATGCGGATGAGTAGATGCTAGGGTTTCAATGAGCATAATAACTTTTCAGAAAGTCACGGATCAATGAAGTTGCTGGTAAGTTCACTAATGTGGTGGAATATAAACGGTTCTCTGGTAACGATGACGAAGGGCAATCGTATACATCAAGGTAATAATAAGACTAGTACGATTGAAAAGTCGAAGTTGCCTTGCTGGAGCTGTGACAAAATTGGCTATTTTGAAAAAGAATTGCAAAGTTATTCTCGGTAATAATAGCACTAAAGGAATTAGCACAGCTACGTGTTACACGTTTACTCAGTTTCTGAGAGTGTTTCAGGTGCATAACTATATGCATCAATCTTTTCTTTCGTAGATGAAGTGTGATTGGTTCATTCTCTCGATTGAGGTGTTTTCAAGAATCGTGAAAGGTTTAAACGCAGATTGTAATCATCAAGATACAAATAAGGTTTAAGATGAAATCAAGTGGAAAACTTGAAGAAATGTTTAGTTTCATATGTTATAATCAATATTTTATTTCATTTTAATTGTCCAATATTATTAGTCCACAGTCGATAGTCCACAGTTATAATTCATATATATAGTTTAACATATAATATTCGAATTAATTAATACGTATCGTGACCCGTATACATGTCTCAGACTCGATCACAACTCAAAGTATATATATTATTGTAGAATCAACCTCAACCCTGTATAGCGAACTCGATCATTACAGCATATAGAGTGTCTATGGTTATTCCAAATATTATATATAGATGCGTCGATATGATATGTCAAAACCTTGTATACGTGTCCCGATATTTAAAGTGCGTAAAATAAATAACAAAAAATAAATGATGATAAATAAAATTGCGAGAATATAAATTGCGATAATTAAATTGCGATAAATAAAATGTAATCAGTTAGCTAGGAACAGTTAGCTAGGAATAGTTAGCGTGGATTCTTAACAAAATTTCTCATAGTTAATTTGTTTGTTTCTAACAAATTTTATTTTGTCAAATATTTTCTTCATTATGCCACTTGTTGGATTCTGGTATGTCAAAATCCAAATATGAAATTGGAAGAAAATGGTTATTCTGCGGTGAACGGATACGTATATCTGTGGATGTAAGTAGGATAGTAAATGATTGTTGAATTAGATTCGAAGAATGTACAGTATACTTATTAATGTGAAATCTAAATATTCCTCGGGTATTACCTACCCGTTAAAATATTTTCACCATTAACAGTTCGTACTTAAGAATTTTTAATTACAATCTTTATGAAAACATATATACATATATATTTTCTTCAGATGTAATCATGGATTTAATGAGTTAATATGATATTATTCTCATTTGATTTACCATTAGAACTAGAATAGATAATCTCTAAGACTTTAGAGATTACATAATCGCCATGAAGAACGAAGATAGTTGATGTAGAACGATACGTAGAACGATGATTATACTCGAGATACAGAATGAGATGTTGAGGCATGGATTGTTGATGGTACTGGTGCTGTTATTGATGGTACTGTTGGTGCCGGTGATGTTGCTGAAGCTGGTAAATTTTGCATCATATACTCCAAAGTCACTACTCGAGCGCGAAATTCGTTGACTTCTTCTATTATTCCGGGATGATTGTCGATCAGAACGAACGGATGAATAAGGTTTAGAATTTTAGATAGAATATAATCGTGACAAGATATTCGAGAAATAAGAGTGAAAATGGTGTTTCGGATTGGTTTGCCGGTGAATACTTCAGGTTCTTCGCCCAGAGGACAATATGGTAGATGAAAGGGATCGCTTCTTCTTGTCACCAATGATTAAGTAGACTACGAACCCATCAGATGAATTGGGGATGGCTGATTGGTTGATTCATTATGGTGACACTACTTTCGGAGCTTAGGTGAAACTCCATATCGGAATAGCTGTCGGAATCCGAGGAATTCGAACTGGTTGAGGGATTCATCTCGTACGATCAGATGAAAAAATTTCGATAAGAAATAGATTATAGGATGTAGATTAGTACCCTGCAATACATGATTTACATATGCATATATAATACTAAAATCCCATAAATTACGGAGGAATCTACGAAAGCTGTCAGGCAAAGGTAACAATAACAGATATGCTAAGATATGAATTTATCTATTCACGGTCTATGCAATAGAGGCAATAAGACGTGTCTAGACTTTAAGGATGATAAGCAAATAATTTTTTGACACAAAATGATAAGTAAAACTTATGACATGCAGACATGGTCGAAGTCCAGACCCACTAATGCATCTAAACAACTATCAGTTAGACACACTAATGCAAGACCTGGTTTGCTAAGACCACCGCTCTGATACCACCTATAACATAGTTGGGGACAACCACCGTCCCACCCAGTGCCTTCCCAGCTAACCGCCTGGTAACCACTGAGTGTACCTCAGATACTGATTTTAGGGCCTGCCTCTCAGCTACTGCCAACCAGTTCGAGTTCCTCGGATTCCGACAGCTATGCCGATATGGATTTCCACATGAGCTCCGAAAGCAGCGTGACCGGAATGGATCAACCAATTAGCCATCATCTATTCTGGATGAATTGGGGATGGGTTCGTAATCTACTTAACCATTAGAGACAAGAAGAAGGTGATCCCTTTCATCCACCACATTGCCCTCTTGGCAATGAACCAGAAGCACTTACCGGTGAACCTGTCCGAAACACCATTTTCTCTCTCATTTCCAGAGTATCTCGTCATGATTATATACTACACCAAATTCTAGATCTTATTTATCCGCTCGTCCGAACCGACAATCACCCCGGTGTAATAGAAGAAGTCAACGAGCTTCGCGCTCGGGTAGTGGCTTTGGAGAATATGGTGCAAAGGTTACAAACACCCGCAGCAGCACCAGCAGCATAACCAGTACCACCATCAACAACATCAACAGTACCATTACCACCACCAACAACAACAACCGCATCGCAAACCTCAACTTCACAATCTGTCCCACGAGCATCGACGTCATACGCCATGTAGATACCAAGGAATACCACAACGATGAAGTATTGATTCATAACTTCATTGGGGAAACATTCTACGGTGATTATGTAATTTCTAAAGTTTAGAAATTATCTATCCTAGCCTTAACCATAAATCAAATGAGTTTAATTTAATATTAACTCATTAAATATATATTACATCTGAAGAAATATACACATATATATTTCCATAAAGACTGTAATAAAATTCTTTTGTACAAAATATTAATTGTGAAATTTTTTTTAACGGGTAGGTAATACCCGAGAGATATATAAATTCACAATTAATATATTACATTCTTCGAATCTGATTCAGCAAGTCATCCATTATACTCCCTACTTTCACAACAATATACATTCTTTTATAGAAATCAAAACAACCATACTCATTCCAAATCTAATTACATATTCTGATTTTGAAATCTCAGAATTCGATTCAAGATATAACCGAAATCATCACTCTTAGATTCCTACATCTTTCAAAACTATACTTTGACTTCAAAACTGTCCTAGAACCTCATTTCTATTCATGGAACTCACAAAAATATTTGTATCATTCAAAATCTTAGAACATCATATGTATATTAACAATTACAATATGTGTTCAAACACTTCGAAATTCCTAAAGACATGCGAGATGATGATCCAACCACACATTACCCACTGTCATGCACCTGAAAAGCTCTCGAAACCAAAGTTATAGTTTAACACGTATCCGTGTCAGATCCTTTGATATTTATTACCAAATATAATTTTTCAATCTCTTTCCAAAATAGACAGTTTTGTCACAGCTCCAGCAAATCACCTTCATTTGTTTATACGAATAAACCCTTCATCATGGTTACCGGGGAACCTTTCATATCTCGCCACATTAGTAGTAAACTTATCAACAACTTCATTAACCTTCGAATTAAGCCTCTCCGAAAAGCCACTATACTTATTCATTAAAACCCCATCATGTACTCACCTACATCCTGTAACAATAATTGTCACACCAACTACTGGGAATTAGCAATCAGTATTTTGAATTTCGCGACAATTTTACATCAAAAGTTATATGTATACATATAACGTCTATCTCCTAGACTTACATACTTCGAATGTGAATTTTCTGAAAAACATCCCAAACTATGAACTAGTTCTCCGAAATTGGGAAAATGCTGATGAAGCAGCAAAAACTGTAAACGACTTTAACAGTCAAAAGTTTGAAGATAAAGAATAGTATGGTGGTAAAGCTGAGAAAAAAAGAAGGTTTGAAACTGGATAACGGATTGAGCAGACCATGAAGGAGGTTGTGGACAAATCATAAAGACTAAACCTGCCTTCAAAGGATCCAAATGATTTAGTGTCTACTGAAATAGTTAGCAAACACCTTACTTCTTATTCTAAACCTTCACAGACAAATCTTCTTCATCATCTATCTATGTTAAGAATTCTAAGATATTATCGTAACTTTTATTATAACTATCTTCGATATTCCTGAAGATATTTTCACAACTATTCTTATCCGAAATCTTTTATCTCTTCGCAATATCTGCGTTACAACATAAAAAGAAACTGTGTTAGTTTCTAAATTCTGAAGAAAAAAAATTCAAATTTAAAATAGGAATGTTTTTAAAGTAGTGTTGGGACCAGAAGCATGAGTTAGTATAATATAATAACACATGATCAACGTGATTATATTACAGTAAGTCATGCTGAGTTTCTAATGGAACGTGATGATTCACAGAACATACCGTCATCATGTACTATTTACACGACTCTTACATTCTACCCAATTTCCAAACATATTAAGAACATATCATCTTGATAGCTCTATATTTTCGAATATTCTGGTAATTTGCCGAATCAAGATCGTGCCATTATGATTTTCTTCTTGGAACATTAACTATGTTCATCCAAAAATTCATATCTACGAATTCTGGACCATTATCCGCTTGACTTAAGGGGGGGAAGAGAAAACGAAAGCATGAAGCTCCGAAATATAATGGAGAATATAAAGCCCGATAACAACCCCGAAATTACAAACCGTGTATATCAATGCGTATAGCAATATAAAGACACGGGAGAATAAAAAACACAATAACCCCAAGGTAATGGTAGAAGAAAATAAATTCCTCCGGTGGTAGATGAAAAAGAAGAATGACAGATATGAAAGTTAAGAGTATATCAAGAATCAATACTGGATGAAGCATATTAACGAATGCTTTAAAGTATGAATTGGGGAGAAAGACTAGAAGGTGTGAGCTGTGGAAATAAAGAAACGAAGGGGGTGGATTTATAGTAAAATATCAGACAGAGAAATTGAGACAGATTATCGCATTTAAAAGTAAGAACAAATGTGTCAATTAACGGAAACTAGACAAGGGTTAGTGGAAATTCCTGTTTAATTTCCAAGGCATGTTTTATAATATTTTCCTCGTGACCTTGATAAGATAACTATGTTAACTTTCATTTTATTTAATATGAAAATAAGAACGTGGAGTGTAAATAACTTAGATGTTGGATATCAACAAGTTAAGTAACTCGACATTTTTCATTAAGATGATTTCATAAATTTATTTAACCTTTGGACTTTATCCCATGCTTCACCAACAGACCGTAATTTAAAAACTTGAATCCTATTATGAATATATATAATTCTACTTTTCTAAAATGTTTTATGATATAACGATTTCCATTATTTTAACCTTTTAACAAAATGATTCTTAAATATATTTAGTTTTGGAAAACAAAATTATCATATTTATTTGATTTAGTTTCAAAAGTACAAAAAACGTTTTCAGTTTAAAAAGAACTTTATTATTAAAATGAATATATCTTTTATAAATATCTAGAACCACTTTTGACAACTCATTACTTAACCAGTATGATAAAGATAACGATATTTATATTTTATTTTATTAAATATATATAATAATTTAAATTAATATTATATATATTTATACGCGTATTATACGTACATAGTTTTATACTTTTACTATACTTTAACTTTACCTTTACTTTACTTTTACTTTACTTTAACTTTAATAATTCATACTTTAATAATTCACTTTAATAATTCATACTTTAATAATTCACTTTAATAATTCATACTTTAATAATTCACTTTAATAATTCACTTTAATAATTTATACTTTAATAATTTACTTTAATAATTCATACTTTAATAATTCACTTTAATAATTCATACTTTAATAATTCACTTTAATAATTCAAAAAACTATTATAAATAGAATTCAATAGGTTTCATTATTTCATAGAAACTTGAAAATATATTTCTCTAAACTCTCTCAATCGAATTACATATATATATTTTCTTTGTATTATTTTAAAATATTATTAGTATACATAAAATAATACGACGGAGTTATATTCAGACGATTTCAAAATAAGTTTTCAAACGGGATAGAGCTAAGGAAATTATGGGTTATAGCTATGGAGGTTATGGGCATTGATCGAGGGTATTGCTCGTGAGGTCAACCTAACGTTTATCATTTTCGTTGCGTCTACGTACTTTCCTGCAATATTGAATCACAATATTGATACGTTCGTGAATCCGAGACAAACCCTGCACTTGTTCAGTGCCGTCATATACATAATTTCTACGAAATACAGTATTGTGAGTTTCATTACTCCCCTTTTATATATATTTTTGGGCTGAGAATACATGCACTGTTTTATAACTGTTTTATGAAATGGACACAAGTACTAAAAACATATTCTACGTTGTGTTGTACCACTTTGCATATTTTTCCCTAATAGCTTGGTAACTAATATTTACATGTTGTAAGAGCATGTAAGCGCGAATCCTATTGATAGATCTATCGGTTTTGACAACCCCAACCGGGCTAGTCACTCTAGTATCGTAAACGGTTGCATAGTACTTCGTTTTTACTACACTTGGTATAGTGTAGGGAGATTTCATAATAAAGGGAATATGCCACATTAATTGTTAAGTATGGTTACCGAAGCACTCAACAACTTATATAATACTTTTATACACTTACGAGTGTACGGATATTTATGGAAACTGAAATCTTGTGGTCTATTACTATTACGGAAATGATTGATTATGATAAACTAATGAACTCACCAACCTTTTGGTTGACACTTTAAAGCATGTTTATTCTCAGGTATTAAAGAAATTTTCCGATGTGCATTAGCTCCATTAGCTCATTTTAAGGATATTACCTGGAGTCATTCATGACATACTTTGAAAGACGTTACATTCGAGTCATTGAGTTCATCAAGATTAATATTAAGTCAATTATAGTTGGGTGTAATATGAAATGGTATGCATGCCGTCAATTTTTTATGTAAAGAAAGTCTGTCTTTTAAAAACGAATGCAATGTTTGTAAAACGTATCATATAGAGGTCAAATACCTTACGATATAATCAACTATTGTGAATCGTTTATAATGTATATGAACGGGTCCTTTCAGTTGGTATCAGAACGGTGGTCTTAGAGAACCAGGTCTTGCATTAGTATGTCTAACTGATAGTTGTTAAGATGCATTAGTGACTCTGGACTTCGACCGTGTCTGCATGTCAAAAGTTTTGCTTATCATTTTTAGTCAGAAAACATCTACTTACCATCATTAGGAAATTACCTGCTTATCATTCTTAAGTCTAGACGCGTTTTCCTACATTTATTGCATAATAGTGTATAGACGAATTCTTATCTTAGCATATCTGTTACTGTGAACTTTGACTGACATCTTTCAAAGATTCCTCCGTTATTTATGGGATTTTGGTATTATATATACATATGTAAATTATGTATTGAAGAATACCAAATCTAAATTCTACAATCTATTACATACAAAAAATTCCTTCCCTGATCATACAAGATGGATCCCTCAACCAGTTCGAGTTCCTCGGATTCCGACAGCTATGCCGATATGGATTTCCACATGAGCTCCAAAAGCAGCGTGACAGGAATGGATCAACCAATTAGCCATCATCTATTCTGGATGAATTGGGGATGGGTTCGTAATCTACTTAACCATTGGAGACAAAAAGAAGGTGATCCCTTTCATCCACCACATTGCCCTCTTGGCAATGAACCTGAAGCACTTACCGACGAACCTGTCCGAAACACCATTTTCTCTCTCATTTCCAGAGTATCTCGTCATGATTATATACTACACCAAATTCTAGATCTTATTTATCCGCTCGTCCAAACCGACAATCACCCCGGTGTAATAGAAGTCAACGAGCTTCGTGCTCGGGTAGTGGCTTTAGAGAATATGGTGCAAAGGTTAAAAACACCAGCAGCAGCACCAGCAGCATAACCAGTACCACCATCAACAACATCAACAGTACCATTACCACCACCAACAACAACAGCATCGCAAACCTCAACTTCACAATCTGTCCCACGAGCATCGACGTCATACGCCATGTAGATACCAAGGAATACCACAACAATGAAGTATTGATTCATAACTTCATTGGGGAAACATTCTACGGCGATTATGTAATTTCTAAAGTTTAGAAATTATCTATCCTAGCCTTAACCATAAATCAAATGAGTTTAATTTAATATTAACTCATTAAATCTATATTACATCTGAAGAAATATACACATATATATTTCCATAAAGACTGTAATAAAATACTTTTGTACAAAATATTAATTGTGAAATTTTTTTTTTAACGGGTAGGTAATACCCTAGAGATATATAAATTCACAATTAATATGTTACATTCTTCGAATCTGATTCAGCAAGTCATCCATTATACTCCCTACTTTCACAACAATATACATTCTTTTATAGAAATCAAAACAACCATACTCATTCAAAATCTAATTACATATTCTGATTTTGAAATCTCAGAATTCGATTCAAGATATAACCGAAATCATCACTCTTAGATTCCTACATCTTTCAAAACTATACTTTGACTTCAAAACTGTACTAGAACCTCATTTCTATTCATGGAACTCACAAAAATATTTGTATCATTCAAAATCTTAGAACATCATATGTATATTAACAATTACAATATGTGTTCAAACACTTCGAAATTCCTAAAGACATGCGAGATGATGATCCAACCACACATTACCCACTGTCATGCACCTGAAAAGCTCTCGAAACCAAAGTTATAGTTTAACACGTATCCGTGTCAGATTATTTGATATTTATTACCAAATATAATTTTTCAATCTCTTTCCAAAATAGACAGTTTTATCACAGCTCCCGCAAATCACCTTCATTTGTTTATACGAATAAACCCTTCATTATGGTTACCGGGGAACCTTTCATATGTCGCCACATTAACAGTAAACTTATCAACAACTTCATTAACCTTCGACTTAAGCCTCTCCGAAAAGCCACTATACTTATTCATTAAAACCCCATCATGTACTCACCTACATCCTGTAACAATAATTGTCACACCAACTACTGGGAATTAGCAATCAGTATTTTGAATTTCACGACAATTTTACGTAAAAAGTTATATGTATACATATAACGTCTATCTCCTAGACTTACATACTTCGAATGTGAATTTTCTGAAAAACATCCCAAACTATGAACTAGTTCTCCGAAATTAGAAAAATGCTGATGAAGCAGCAAAAACGGTAAACGACTTTAACAGTCAAAAGTTTGATGATAAAGAATAGTATGGTGGTAAAGCTGAGAAAAAGAGAAGATTTGAAACTGGAAAACGGATTGAGCAGACCATGAAGGAGGCTGTGGACAAATCACAAAGACTAAACCTGCTTTCAAAGGATCCAAATGATTCTACTGAAATCGTTAGCAAACACCTTACTTCTTATTCTAAACCTTCACAGACAAATCTTCTTCATCATCCATCTATGTTAAGAATTCTAAGATATTATCGTATCTTTTATTATAAATATCTTCGATATTCCTGAAGATATTTTCACAACTATTCTTATCCGAAATCTTTTATCTCTTCGCAATATCTGCGTTACAACATAAAAAGAAACTGTGTTAGTTTCTAAATTCTGAAGAAAAAAAATTTCGAATTTAAAATAGGAATGTTTTTAAAGTAGTGTTGGGAACTGAAGCATGAGTTAGTATAATATAATGACACTTGATCAACGTGATTATATTACAGTAAGTCATGCTGAGTTTCTAACGGAACGTGATGATTCACAGAACATACCGTCATCATATACTATTTACACGACTCTTACATTCTATCCAATTTCCAAATATATTAAGAACATATCATCTTGATAGCTCTATATTTTTGGATATTCTGGTAATTTTCCAAATAAAGATCGTGCCATTATGATTTTCTTCTTGGAACATTAACTATGTTCATCCAAAAATTCATATCTACGAATTCTGGACCATTATCCGCTTGACTTAAGGCCGGGAAGAGAAAACGGAAGCATGAAGCTCCGAAATATAATGGAGAATATAAAGCCCGATAACAACCCCGAAATTACAAACCGTGTATATCAATGCGTATAGCAATATAAAGACACGGGAGAATGAAAAACACAATAACCCCAAGGTAATGGTAGAAGAAAATAACTTCCTCTGGTGATAGATGAAAAAGAAGAATGACAGATATGAAAGTTAAGAGTATATCAAGAATCAATATTGGATGAAGCATATTAACGAATGCTTTAAAGTATGAATTGGAGAGAAAGACTAGAAGGTGTGAGCTGTGGAAATAAAGAAACGAAGGGGGTGGATTTATAGTAAAATATCAGACAGAGAAATTGAGACAGATTATCGCATTTAATCAAAGAAGTTCATGATTTTCTTAATCGTCGAAGAACCAAATCTTATTGCAAAGATTTTCTTTAAATCCCATGAATTCCGTAAATCAATCATAACTACGTCATCGGTTAAAACAAATATACGTTTACTCATTTCACTCTCTTGCGATAGCTTCACTTATAATCTTCGCGTAATCAAATTGTTTTATCTATATTACTCAATGATGATAAAACTCTATTTATCAACTCATATTCGTAATGAAAACATTTTTATAGTTAGCCATGACGACCTCGATCAAATTTCGGGACGAAATTTCTTTAACGGGTAGGTACTGTGACGACCCGGAAATTTCCGACCAAATTTAAACTTAACCTTTATATGTTTCCGACACGATAAGCAGAATTTGTAATGTTGAATCTCAAAAAGTTTGGAACTACATTCATGTAATCAATTACCCTTTGACCGTGTTTGACGATTCACGAACAATTATGAGTATACAGATATGTATATATAATATATAATATTAACTGAAAACATTAACAAAGTATTAGATATATGATACTTTACATGAACGTATTTGTTTCGATATATTTATTGACAGAATTAAGAGATAATATCAAATGATTGAATTATCAGATACATTATGATATGATTACGGGCCTATGTTATGAGGTCCACTGTGATTTAAGAAATCTATTCTTTTTGACAACATTCAGAAAATGGTAAAGTGATTTAAAAGTAAGAACAAATGTGTCAATTAACGGGAACTAGACAAGGGTTAGTGGAAATTCCTGTTTAATTTCCAAGGCATGTTTTATAATATTTTCCTCGTGACCTTGATAAGATAACTATGTTAACTTTCATTTTATTTAATATGAAAATAAGAACGTGGAGTGTAAATAACTTAGATGTTGGATATCGACAAGTTAAGTAACTCGACATTTTTCATTAAGATTATTTCAAACGTTTATTTAACCTTTGGACTTTATCCCATGCTTCATCAACAGACTGTAATTTAAAAACTTGAAACCTATTATGAATATATATAATTCTACTTTTCTAAAATGTTTTATGATAAAACAATTTCCATTATTTTAACCTTTTAACAAAATAATTCTTAAATATATTTAGTTTTGGAAAACAAAATTATCATATTTATTTGATTTAGTTTCAAAAGAAAAAAACGTTTTCACTTTAAAAAGAACTTTTTTATTAAAACGTATATATCTTTTATAAATGTAACAACCCAACCCGTTAACCAACCAATAACGCAGAATAAAAAAAATTTCTTTGTGCAGCAAATGGCGCGGCGCGCCATGACCCCGCGCGGCGCGCAAAAGTTCATGGACAGGCTGCTGTCCCAAAAAGTCCCAAATGCGAAAATGTTTGACCACTTCCCGACACATTTAGACTTAACGGTTTTCACAACATATTATAATAGTTAAAACTAACACGTTCCATCAATAAAAAGGGTTTTATGACACCGGGCCCACATATGCCCAAATTACCCTTTAAGTACCAATTTCAAGTTTTCGACCACACGACTTTTAACACAAAATAAAGCCGAGCATGGCGATTGGGGATACGCTACCCAATCCTAATCAATCCAAAAGCAAGCCTTCTAAAGCAACAACGCGAGTCCACTAGTCCCACGCTTACCCGAGCCACCGCATCCATACAAATCTATAAAAAGGTAAACAACGAGAGGGTAAGATAACGCTTAGTGAGTGAGAATATACTACATACATATATATGCATAAAATGGACACGCCACACAAAACCAAATACCGCATACTGAAGCATCCAAGCATAAAGGCAAGCTAGTCTAAGCATACCGTAAGATCACTAAGCAACGAGCTAAAGATACATCAACAAAATATAAGTTCACCAACAACGATGTGAACAATGCCAATAAGCTACACCCGGAGGGTTAGCTACATCAGGACAATACAACATTATATGTATACTATATATATATATATATATATATAATATATATATATATATATATATATATATATATATATATATATATATATATATATATATATATATATATATATATATATATATATATATATATATCGAATAACATAATTTGCTTACGCTTACAACACAATAACCATGGTTAACCAAATCTTTGCAAGGGAATGACTTCGCGAAACAAGTCATCGATGTTCATAACAACCATTAGTGCACTTAACACTTCGTACACTAACCCCACGGGTGGCATCTTAACACTTCGATACTTCAACCCGGGTGGCATCTTAACACGTCGACACTTCACCACGAGTAGTGTCTTAACACTTCGACACTTCACTCTTCATTTTACTTGAGGCGGCATTGATAATGCTAAAAACGAACATATATTTCATAGCATTATCCCTCAAGAAAGAAAAGCTTTTAGTTGCAAGTGTTCTATTTACAAGTGATATTTGTTTAAATAATAAAAGGTGAAGACAAAAGACAGATTCGACGAATTGAAGACTCAAACGACCAAAAAGCTCAAAAGTACAAAGTACAATCAAAGTGGTTCCAATTATTGATGAGAAACGTCTCAAAATTACAAGAGTACAAGATACAAAACGGAAAATACAAGAAATTAAATTGTACGCAAGGACGTTCGAAAATCCGGAACCGGGTCCTAAGTCAACTTTCAACGCACGACGCAACGGAGAAAAAATTACAAGTCAACTATGCATATAAATATAATATAATATATAAATAATTATATATATATATTATATTTATTTATTAAAAAATCCGTCGACAAGCTAGGAGCCAAACTTGGATGAGCTGTAATCCACCACTCCGCGATCTCGGAGCTGTGAAGGAGAAACCCTTGGAGATCGCGGAGCACACCAAAACTGAAATGGGGCCTATAAAAGGCAACGCATTCGATCGATATTTTTACACCTTTTTTCCATTTCATATACGTAAAAGATATATATATATATATATATATATATATATATATATATATATATATATATATATATATATATATATATATATATATATATATATATATATATATATATAATTTATAATTTTAATTTAAGATTAATAATAATAAGGTTATGTTAGCGAATGTTGTAAGGGTGTAAGTCGAAATTCTGTCCGTGTAACGCTACGCTATTTTTAATCATTGTAAGTTATGTTCAACCTTTTTAAATTAATGTCTCGTAGCTAAGTTATTATTATGCTTATTTAATGCCGAAGTAATCATGATGTTGGGCTAAATATTAAAATTGGGTAATTGGGCTTTGTATCATAATTGGGGTTTGGATAAAAGAACAAAACTTGTGGAAATTAGACTATGGGCTATTAATGGGCTTTATATTAACTAAACGAGACCTCGTTAATTTAATATATAGACTTATAATTTGACGTATTTATATATAACCACATACGCTTGACTGGGCACAGTGGGCGGGATATCTATAAATACCAATAATTGTTCATTTTACCAGACACGGAACTGGATTAATAGTTAATAGACTTGTTGAAACAGTGGTGGATTACATTCAAGGGTAATTGGTGTAGTTGTTAACAAAGTAGTAAAACCTTGGACTACACGTAGTCGATAACCTGGTGTATTCATTAAACAAAGTATTAAGACCTTGTTACAATTCGAATCCCCAATTAGTTGGAATATTTGACTTCGGGAATAAGAATAATTTGACGAAGACTTCTGCGTTTTATGATTATGACTGATGGACTATTATGGACAAACCCGTATGGACATATCAAATAATCCAGGACAAAGGACAATTAACCCATGGGAATAAACTAAAATTAATACGTCAAACATCATGATTACGGAAGTTTAAATAAGCATAATTTCTTTATTTCATATTTAATTGCACTTTTAATTATCGCACTTTTATTTACTGTCATTTTATTTAATTGCATTTTTAATTATCGTACTTTTTAATTATCGCAATTTTATTTATCACAATTTCATTATCGTTATTTACTTTACGTTTTAAATTAAGTCTTTTATATATTTAATATTTTACATTAGGTTTTAACTGCGACTAAAGTTTTAAAATTGACAAACCGGTCATTAAACGGTAAAAACCCCCTTTTATAATAATAATACTACTTTTATATATATATTTATATTTTTACAAATATAGTTTTAAAAATATAGCGTTAAACTTGGCTAAGATCCCTGTGGAATGAACCGGACTTACTAAAAACTACACTATTGTACGATTAGGTATACTGCCTATAAGTGTTGTAGCAAGGTTTAGGTATATCCACTCTATAAATAAATAAATAACTTGTATAAAATTGTATCGTATTTAATAGTATTTCATAATAAATATATAACTATTTCGTATACACCTCTACGCACATCAAGTATTTTTGGCGCCGCTGCCGGGGATACTAAAACGCCGAAAGCTCAACGCTATAAAAAAATATATGTTTTAAATATTAAAAATTCAAAAATATAAAAACAAAAAACAAAATTTATATATTTTTAAGAGTTTGTTTAAAATATATAAAATTATAAAGTATTTTTATTCCTATTTTAGTTTTTTTTTTTAAATTAAAGTTTTTATTTAAGTTATATAAATATTTTATATAAAACAGAAAAAAAATATAAAAAATCGAATTGGGCCGAAACCCGTCGAAGCCCAACACTGTTTTTAATAAAATTTTGAATTGGGCTGAACTGTTTTAGCCCAGTTTTAATCCGGTAATATTCATCTCCGCGATCTCGGAGGAGAAAAGGCAGAGAGCTACGAGATCGCGTAGCACCATCTGACACGCCTGGTTTGACCTAATTCTGCATTAATTATGGAGTTTTAATTATTATTATTAATTCTAAACCCTAATTAGTTAATTATTATTATAATTTAGTTTTAGTTTTTAAATTAATTTGTATTTTAAGTTATATTTAGTTTTATTATATATAAAAATTAATACTTTTATAAAATAAATATAAAGATAATATTTTTATAAAAATAAATAATTTTATTATTATTTTCTTTTTATAAATTGTATATTTTTATTGTTTAATTCGTAATATTGTATATTTTTATCGTTCGTAACTAGTTTTAAGGTCTAGTATTTTGCCGTAATTTATTTTTATTTCTAGATTTTTAGGCTTTGCCGTAAAATCTCTTAAGTGCTTTTTCTTTAGACTAAGATTTAGGTGCTTTAGAATTTTGCGACGTTGTTTATAAATTTTAGTGTCTTTTAAGTTACGACGCGCTACTTTCTTTTTATTTTTCGACCTTTTATTTTTCGACATTTTTCGACGCGCAATCTTTTTCTTTCTTATTTCTCGACGCTCTAGTTTATAGGACATAGAATTTTTTCTATTTCTTCTCTAAAATTTCAAAACGAAAAATTATTTTAAGTGGTTAAATTGATAGACATCCATTTTCTGGTTCGTAGTAATAGTTGGATTTGTACGTGGACCGGGTTATTGGAGCCAAACAGTACTCAATTATATTGAGACCAAACGAATTCTGCCCCTCTGCTGCATCTTTTGGCTATTCGAAACGTGGGCAAAATCAGAAAAGTCTATTAATTTGATAACTTATATAATTTTTCTTATTTTTATAACTAATAGGATATTCAGTGAATGCACCGAGCAAAACGTTCACCACCTGTAACTCGATCAAGACATCTAGCAAATATTGTCTCCGTTGATTTTTCTTTAGAATCGTCATCCAGTCGACCAAGTACTCCAATTCAAATTTCTGATAATTCATTTTTTGAACCCGACCTCACAATTGAGAATCCGGAGGATCTTCAGGGACAATTCAGAGATCCTAAACCATTAATCTTTCCTCCGAAACCACCAATCATTCAAATGGTGATTGTCGAGGAACAACACATTAAATCAAAATACTCTAGTGATTCAGATTCAACAAATTCAATCATGGAGAATCTGGAACCTCTAATTATGGAAGACCGAATGAGAGCTAAACGCACTGGCCAAGGTCACGCAATTACTCAACCTGACATTAATGCGCCAGGTTATGAAATCAAAGGACAAATCCTACACATGGTAACTAATCAATGCCAATTTAGTGGTGCGCCGAAGGAAGATCCAAATGAACATCTTTGTACATTTAATAGTATCTGCACTCTATTTAAAATAAGAGAAGTGGAGGATGAACAGATATATCTCATGTTATTTTCCTGGACTTTAAAGGAAGAAGCCAAAGATTGGTTGGAATCGTTACCTGAAGGGGCGATTGATACATGGGACGTCTTAGTTGAAAAATTTCTTAAACAATTCTTTCTGGCATCTAAAGTCGTGAGGCTTCAAGGAGAAATAGTTACGTTCACACAAAACCAAATGAAACTCTATATGAGGCGTGGACAAGATTTGGAAAGTTGTTAAGAGGATGTCCGCAACATGGTTTAGACACTTATCAAATAGTACAAATATTCTACCAAGGATGCGACATCACTACAAGAAAAGACATAGATATAGCAGCTGGTGGTTCTATTATGAAGAAAACCGCAACTGACGCTTACAAAATTATTGATAACACTGCTTCCCACTCACATGAGTGGCACCAAGAAAAAGATATCGTTAGATCATCTAAAGCGGCTAGAGCCGATTCTAGCCATGACTTAGATTCCATTTCCGCAAAGATAGATGCTGTCGAGAGACGAATGGAAAAGATGACTAAAGATATTCACTCAATACGAATTAGTTGTGAGCAGTGTGGAGGACCACATTTGACAAAAGATTGTCTCAGTATTGAACTAACAATGGAACAAAGAGAGAATATTTCATACATAAACCAAAGGCCTGGAAATAATTATCAGAATAATTATCAACCGTCAAGACCAATCTACAATAAAAACCATAATTATAACCGAAATATTCCATACAATAACCAACAAGGTCCTAGTAATCAACAAGTATCTAATAATACTTACAATCAGCAAAGACCTATTTTTCAAAACAAACCACCACAAACCGATGATAAAAAGCCAAATTTAGAAGACATGATGACAAAGCTAGTTGAATCTCAAACTCAGTTTTTCACATCTCAGAAACAAACGAATGAACAAAATGCTCAAGCATTTAGAAATCAACAAGCTTTGATTCAAAATTTGGAACAAGAAGTGAGCAACCTAGCAAGGTTGATAGGTGAAAGAAAACCGGGAAGTTTACCTAGCAATACAAATGCTAACCCCCGGAATGAAACAGCTAAAGCCATTACCACAAGAAGTGGTATTACACTTAAACCACCTGAAATACCTGTAATTTCTGATGAAGTTATTCCTACTCCACAAGAACCATAACCTGAGCAAGATAAGGAAACAGAACCAGTAGTTGAAAAGGTTAATGAAGATAACACAGTTAAGGCTAAACCTTATGTTAAACCATACCAACCACCACTTCATTACTCGAGTAAAATGAGAAAAGAGAGACTTGAAGCCGAGCAATCCAAATTCTTGGATATGTTTAAACAGATAAATGTCAATCTTCCTTTCATTGATGTGATTTCAGGAATGCCTAGATATGCTAAATTTCTGAATGATTTAATCACAAATAGAAAGAAAATGGAAGAACTCTTGGCTATTACTATGAATGCTAATTGCTCTACAGTACTGTTGAATAAGATACCAGAAAAATTATCAGATCCAGGAAGTTTCACGATTTCATGTTTTCTGGGTAGTCTTAGTTTAATAGAAGTATTGGTAGATTTAGGTGCTAGTATAAATCTAATGCCGTATTCACTATACGCTAAACTAGACCTTAGAGAATTGAAACCAACACGAATAAGCATACAACTAGCCGATCGATCAGTAAAATATCCTAGAGGGATAATGGAGAACATGCTAGTTAAAGTTGGTACTTTAGTATTCCCAGTAGATTTTGTTATTCTGGACATGGAAGAAGACTCTCGAGTTCCTCTCATATTAGGGAGACCATTCTTAAACACAGCTAAAGCAATAATTGACGTGTTTGGAAAGAAACTGATCTTAAGTATAGAGGAAGAGAGTGTTACCTTTTCAGTTGATAGAGCAATGCAACAACCGCAATATGCAGATGATACATGTTATTATATTCAAACTATAGATTCACATGTAGAATTGTTAGAAGAATTTCCAAAATTACAAGGAACAGGAGGATGTTCTTTAGGAGAAGGAACTGAACCAATTGATGAAACTGAAATGTTAGCTACACTTATGGCTAATGGATATGAGCCAACAACAGAAGAAATTCAAATGCTAGAAGAGGAAGACAGATATCGATATAAATCATCGATAGAAGAACCACCGACATTAGAGTTAAAGCCACTTCCAAACCATTTGGAATATCCTTATTTACATGGTGAATCCGAATTACCTGTAATATTATCGTCTTCTCTTACTGAAAATGAAAAATCTCAACTCATTTCTGTGCTAAAAGCTCATAAACCAGCTATTGCATGGAAAATTCATGATATTAAAGGAATAAGTCCTTCGTATTGCACACATAAAATCCTTATGGAAGAAGGTCATAAAACATATGTGCAACGCCAACGAAGACTAAATCCTAATATGTAAGATGTTGTTAAGAAAGAAATTATTAAACTGCTAGATACAGGTTTAATTTATCCAATTTCTGATAGTCCATGGGTAAGCCCAGTTCAATGCGTACCTAAGAAGGGTGGCATGACTGTCATCACAAATGAGAAAAATGAGCTTATTCCTACTAGGACGGTAACAGGATGGCGTGTTTGTATTGATTATAGAAAATTAAATGACGCCACCAGAAAAGATCATTTTCCCTTACCTTTTATTGATCAAATGTTGGAAAGATTAGCCGGCAATAGTTACTATTGTTTTCTTGATGGTTTTTCCGGATACTTTCAAATTCCAATAGCACCCGAGGACCAAGAGAAAACCACATTCACGTGCCCTTATGGTACTTTTGCTTATAAACGCATGCCATTTGGACTTTGTAACGCCCCTACAACCTTTCAAAGGTGCATGATGGTGATTTTTCACGACATGATAGAAGAATGCATGGAAGTTTTCATGGATGACTTTTCAGTCTTCGGTGACACATTTGAATCATGTCTAGTTAATCTTGAACGAATGCTTATTAGATGCGAACAGTCAAATCTAGTACTTAATTGGGAGAAATGCCATTTCATGGTTAAAGAAGGCATCGTTCTTGGTCATAAAATTTCAAAGGAAGGAATTGAAGTGGATAGAGCTAAAGTAGATGTAATTGCTAAACTTCCACATCCCACCAATGTTAGAGGAGTTAGGAGTTTTCTAGGGCATGCCAGTTTTTACCGACGTTTCATAAAAGATTTTTCTAAAATTGCCACTCCTATGAATAAACTCCTTGAAATGGATGCTCCATTCATCTTTTTAGATGAATGTATCAAATCTTTTAATAGTCTTAAAGAAAAACTCACTAATGCGCCGATCATGATAACTACAAATTGGAATCTACCATTTGAACTAATGTGCGATGCAAGTGATTTTGCAATGGGAGCCGTTTTAGGACAAATGATTGAAACACGATTTCAACCTATATATTATGCTAGTAAGATGTTACAAGGAGCACAAATGAATTACACAACTTCTGAAAAAGAACTCCTTGCTATTGTCTTTGCTTTTGACAAATTTTGTTCATATCTCGTTCTAGCTAAAACGGTGGTCTATACTGACCATTCTGCTCTTAGATACCTATTTTCAAAACAAGATGCCAAACCATGATTAATCCGTTGGATCTTACTCTTACAAGAGTTCGATATTGAAATCCGAGATAAAAAGGGAGCAGAAAATCTCGCCGCTGATCATCTTTCTCGTCTTGAAAATCCTGAATTAGAAGTTCTAAATGAAGCGGCCACACAAGACAACTTTCCTGATGAATATCTATTGAAGATAGATTATAATGAAATTTCATGGTTTGCAGACTATGCAAACTACTTAGTATGTGGATTCCTTGAAAAAGAATTGTCGTACCAAAAATGAAAGAAATTCTTTAGTGATATAAAACACTATTTCTGGGAAGATCCACATTTGTTCAAAAGTTGTCCCGATGGAATAATACGCCGATGTGTATTCGGAGATGAAGCTAGTAAAATTTTAAACCATTATCACACAGGACCAACAGGAGGGCATTATGGGCCACAGTTCACAGCAAGAAAAGTTTACGATGCTGGATTCTATTGGCCAACAATTTTCAAAGACGCACACCTCCTTTGCAAATCCTGTAATGCTTGTCAAAGGGCCGGAAAAATAAGTCAACGTAATGAAATGCTACAAAATGTCATTCAAGTATGTGAAGTATTTGACGTTTGGGGTATTGACTTTATGGGTCCATTTCCAAAATCTCATAATAATCTCTACATTCTCGTTGCCATTGATTATGTATCTAAATGGGCGGAAGCACAAGCTCTCCCAACTAACGATGCACGAGTTGTAGTCAACTTTTTAAAACGTCTTTTTGCTAGGTTTGGAACACCGAAAGCTTTAATAAGTGATCGGGGTACTCATTTTTGTAATAATCAACTTGAGAAAGTTCTCAAAAGATATGGAGTAACTCATAAAATTTCCACTGCATATCATCCACAAACAAGTGGACAAGTTGAAAATTCCAACCGAGCTTTAAAACGTATACTAGAGAAAACCGTAGGATCAAATCTGAAGGAATGGTCCATGAAATTGGAGGATGCACTCTGGGCTTTTAGAACAGCCTACAAAACTTCAATTGGAACCACACCTTTTAAACTCGTTTACGGAAAAGCATGTCATCTTCCAGTAGAAATTGAACACAAAGGATTTTGGGCTTTGAAGACATGTAATCTTGATTTACATGAAGCTGGACGTCTACGATTAAGTCAACTAAATGAATTAGAAGAATTAAGACATGAAGCATACGAAAATTCGTTAATCTATAAAGAAAGAACGAAGAAATGGCATGATAAAAGAATCAGAAGTTCAAAAGAATTTAAAGAAGGAGACGGAGTTCTTCTTTTCAATTCACGATTCAAGCTATTTCCTGGAAAATTGAAATCAAGATGGTCTGGACCATTTATAGTCAAAAGAGTTTTCCCATACGGAACAATAGAGTTAATAAATTCAAATGGGATTGAATTTAAAGTTAATGGTCACAGAGTTAAACATTACATACATAGTCTGATGGAAGTTGACAATGAAGTCAATCATAATTTCACCACCCAAGAAAACCTTCAAAATGAAAACATAAATATGTTATCAACAACATATGGAAAATCAAAATTGGAAAATAGGTAGGATTTAAATTAGAGTGATGAAGAAGAATTCTTATACAAACCTCCCATTCCAAAAAACGAAGAAAAATGTGAACAAGAAGTTCAAATAGAAGTGAAAAAACCAAGAAAAGAACACCCGAAAAAGGTTTACAAACCAACTCGACTTACTAAAGTAGGTGACCCGGGTGAATTTATCATTTCTTTCTTGCTTAATGATGGTGTTGTATATAATGGACTCGCAGATTTAGAAGCAAGTGCAAATATTATGCCTCTTTCCTTATACAAAAGATTAGGTATGGGTAAATTAAAACCAACCAAAATAGGTGTTCAATCATTTGACCTAACCATTAAACACCCGGTTGGAATAGCAAATAATTTACTTGTTAACGTGGGAAGTTTGACCTTTGTTGCAAATTTCATAGTGATTAATATGGAGGAAAACCTTGATATTCCTCTAATTTTAGGTCGCCCATTTTTAGCAACCACCGAGGCATTCATTGATGTATGAGAAGGTAGAATGACACTTAGGGATGGTGATACATCGATCACCTTTGTGAACCGAAAGTTTAGATCTCCACCAACCAAAACTATTAAACCAATAAAAACGCATAAGTGTGGGGAAGATGAAGAAACACTTAATGGTGATCCGATCACAAAGAACACCGTTGATGATACGAAATTAGATGAACCCGTTTTTAACAGTTCAACGAAGAAACTTTATAAACGGATTTACGATGCTAGGATTAAGGGAAACTTTAAGTTATGTAACAAATTAGTATCCAATTTATCGCCAAAATAAAAGGCAATGTTAGTTGAATTTGTGAAAGTTACGGAGGAAATCAACAATTGGCTTGAAGCAAAAGTCAAAGATATACAAGTTGTTGATAGTCCAATTAAAAATGAAGTTAATCACAATTTCAACACCACATCTAACTAAGTGTGGGGAGGTTCGAATCTTTTTAGGGTAATATGTATTTCTGTTAGAGTTAGATATTCTGTTTTCGTGTAGTTCCTGAGAATGGAATCCGAATGGTCTTTCCCTGGCAGACCCTAAAGAACTAGTCTTCTCCCCCCATTCTGAATTTTTATTTTTTTAGGTTTTACATGATGAAGACTTCCTGTGAACTAAACCATTGTCTAATGCTACACACTTTGATCACTAAACGTAATAATGACACCCTTCCAAGTGAATTGGTATCATTAATCAGAGGTAAATTGGACGGAGTAAGAAAAGAATCCAGGAACGAAAATAATAAGTTACATTTTGGTAAAGGAAAATCAAAATCCGCAGCGAAAAGAAGAGCACGACACCTTGAAAGATGTCACAAATGCAGAAAATGGTCACACGAAGGAAAATGCTCGACGAATCAAACATATTCAAATACCGAATTCGTTACTTTATGCAGAGAAGGACTATTCATATGTTTCGAAGAAAAATCGTTGAATGCTCGAGGTTATGCCTATGTAGCTATGGAAAACCAATTAGTCCGACTATCTTATGAGTGGGCTAAAGCAGGTCACTAAGAATTCTATCGCACAGGTAAGTATGTACAGTTTTTATTTTTATTTTATTGCTTTTACCCTTTTGATAATAAACGCTAAATTGTTCGCTATAAAGTATTAAATTGATACTCAATAAAATTAGGTTTTGCGACCGAAATTATTGATATCATACAAAAATTTACATCACTGCGAAATTTACCGTTTATTTTTAAGGTATAAATATCTTTAATCAATTAACCCAAAATATTTCAGAAATTCGTCAGGAGTAAAACTATGTAATATAGCCGAAATTACTTTACCCAAAAGAGGGACGTATATTTTTGTAAATATTTGATTGATTAAAGTGGGATAAAATACAAAAAAAAAAGATTTTTAATTTTATTTTTACCTTGTTTTTAAAATATTAAATTAATATTGTAAATATTTTTAAATCAATATGTTTAAGTTTGTGAATATTTTAAAAACTAATATTTTTAATATGAGTTTGTAAAACTAAAATATATAAATATTAATAATATTAATATGAATTTTTAATTTTATGCATTTTAAATTTAAGTTTGTGTGAAGTTAAAAACAAAAATTTACTTTATTTCATTAAGTTAAAAATATGATTTCTAAAATTCGTCGTGAGTTGAAGACTAGGTCATTGAGCGGAAATTGCTTTACCCGAGGGCGGGACGAGAAATTTTGTTATCATCATTTTTAATCTTATTAATTTAAAGTATGCCAAAAAAATTAAAAAACCCAAAAATCTTTGCTTTTAAAACAGCGCTTAAAAACGACAAATTTTAAAATTTTGTCGAGGGACGGACTAGGATAACGATTCGAAATGACCTCGTCCTAAATAACAAGGAAAACAAAAATTTTAAATTATGTAATTTCTATTTTTATAAGTTAAAGGTTTTATTAAAAAAAAAAAAAGATCTTCGAGATCGCGGAGCCAGGGGGTGTACTCCTTCGAGATCGCGGAGCAGAGGAAAATCAGAAAGGATAAACTGGTCGAGACAGACCAGTCTCCATCCCCAATCCATTATATTTCTGCGAAAAACCCACAAAAAACACACACAAATCGCCATTTTGCACCGTTTTTCATCAAATTTGTTGCTAAAAATTGATGTGGAGATTCCTACCTAGATCCCTTTCAAGAAGAATGGTAATTCCTACATTCAAACACTCTTAAATTTAATTTTTTTTTTGTTCTTGAACTAAATTTACCTAATTTGATTTTGTTAATTTCTAGTGTAATTAGAGTTAAATTGATGATATATTATGCATGTATAACCTAGATTGATGCTATTTAACATGATTTGAAGCCAAAAACTTCAAAAAATTTAGAAATCTAGGGTTTGTGTTCTTGAGTAAAATTGGGGCTTTTTGATATAAACAGGTTATGACCGATTTTTGTCATGAATTATTGCTAAATTAAGTAGTGTAACATGTTTAGGTAGCTAAATGATCAACACTTTGATCCTAAACATGATTTTTGAGAATTAAAGTGGATTTTTTAAGTCTAAAATTCATGAACTTGATTAATTTGATATAAAAGCCATTTGAAACTTGTTTAATTGCTAGTAATGATTATTTTAACATGTTATTTGAGTAGAATGCTTATAAACTTGGTAAACATTTTCATATATGCTTATTTGAAAAAGTGTAGAATTGTAAAAAATATGAAAATGAGCATGAGTTTAATATGGATTAAATATGTCATGTTAGTTATTTTTAATTGTTATTTTGCAAATACCAATGCATTTTTGGATGCACGATTCCTTTTTGTTTAATGTGTTTAGCATAATGAACGAGGTGAATCTTCATCCGCGCCACAAAATTTAAATACTTATAATGAAAGTGACGAGGATCAAGATCTCAGTGAACAATACAAACAGAATCAACCGCGCCCTTTTATTTCATTGTCGCGAGCAGTTGAAGCAAATCTACACCCTAACTTACGATTTGACAGATTTTGGATAGACTTCCAAAATATCAGAGGAACTTGAGCATTCTTTATCCCAAAGATGTTGAAGTGTCCAGGGTGATAGATTGGGCACCATTAGAGATAGTGGGATTGGCCGAGCCAATAAGAGAATTACTTACACAAAGGTATGGTAATTCTACTTTCAATGATTGGATTAATCTATTCACTATACGTAGACATGTGTATAAGGAATGGTGCGTTGAGTTAGTAAGTACTATTGAACTAAATGATGAAGTAACTAGTTTAACGGATAGAAGTTTTATTAGATTTCTATTAGGAGGTGTGATGCACCGTATGTATTTATTAGATATGGCTGAAGCTTTGTGTATTTATACGGCTGAAGAATTATTAACTGATGATTGTAGACAGTTGATAAGTAATGGTAGAAGGGTTGATTATGATTTTGATAAGAATGAGTTGTGGAGTATAATGACTAGCCATAATCGTTTTCGTGGAGGTCATGATTCTTATACTGATATACATAGAGCTGAGCTTAGGGTAATCCATAGATTCATTTCCAACTCTATTACACAAAGGGGTAGAAATAAAGATAAAGTGACTGAAGATAATTTATTTTATCTGATGTGTATTAGAGACCCACAGAGCTTTGTAAATATTCCTTATTGTGTGGGCTATTATTTGTCGGATATGATAAAGGGAATGCGAAACAATAGTATTATAGGAGGTGGTATTTTTGTGACTTTAATTGCCTAGTAGCTCGGTGTGGATATTACTCGGGGAAGGGAGTTAGTACAAGTACCCATTCCTCGTGATCGGATTGATATGCGGGTATATGCTGGTGCAAAGGTTTTGTTGAAAAGAAATAATGTTGCACTTCCATATCAAGGGAATCATCCACAGGTAGAAAGAGGTCAACAACAAGGTAATGTGGGAGGAGGAAACCAAATGACCGATATACAAAGAATAATGTCCCAAACTAAATACCAACGGGCTATGCAACAAGAGTTTCAGGCTTGGCAATATCATCAAGAATATATCAAAGCCTATTTAGCCTCCCAAGGTAGGAACTACATTCCTACTGAGCCAGTCTATTTTCCTCCGTGGACCGAGGATACGAGACCACCTTTTCCTACCTATGACCCATTTCAAGCATATCAAGATAGATACAATGAACCATGGAACCCCTACTGGTTTCAGAATCAACCCTAGTTTACTTAGTCTTATTTATCTTATTTATTTGTAATGTTGCTATATTTAATACTTATGTTGGTATTGTATTAGTTTTTATAATTTTCTAACTTTTATTATTATATTTTAATAATTTTTGAATGTGGGGTAATATATCAAACTTCAAAAATATGTATATATGTTTGCAGTTTATCTTATGTACACAACAGGGTAAAACAACGCATTTTCAAAGACTGGCATTAAGTTCAGCAAAAGCTACTAATTTTGACGACAAGATGCAAAATAAATGTGATGAAACAACAAACGGAATGAACAAATGATGTGCACCATTTATCATTCAACAAACAAACAACAATATGTTTGGAAACTTTGGTAAAATTTAATCGTTTTTCTACGCTAATCACCCTCAATAATTTAAATTGTTACTGATTTCTTGCAAATGAGGGCATTGCAAGATCTTAAGTGTGGGAAGAGGTTTAATTCTTTCAGAATTTTAAAAAATTTAATTTAAATACTTGGTTACCATTAAAAATACTAGTAACGCAGTAGTTGAATTAGAATCTAGTGCTCTCTGATAATAAAGAACAGCCCTAGTCTTATATACTGCCTATAGTGGTAAGTATTCCCGCCTGTCACGCGGGTGACCCGGGTTCGATCCCCGGCAGCGGCGCCAAAAATACTTGATGTGCGTAGAGGTGTATACGAAATAGTTATATATTTATTATGAAATACTATTAAATACGATACAATTTTATACAAGTTATTTATTTATTTATAGAGTGGATATACCTAAACCTTGCTACAACACTTATAGACAGTATACCTAATCGTACAGTAGTGTAGTTTTTAGTAAGTCCGGTTCGTTCCACAGGGATCTTAGCCAAGTTTAACGCTATATTTTTAAAACTATATTTGTAAAAATATAAATATATATAAAAGTAGTATTATTATTATAAAAGGGGGTTTTTACCGTTTAATGACCGGTTTGTCGATTTTAAAACTTTAGTCGCAGTTAAAACCTAATGTAAAATATTAAATATATAAAAGACTTAATTTAAAGCGTAAAGTAAATAACGATAATGAAATTGTGATAAATAAAATTGCGATAATTAAAAAGTACGATAATTAAAAATGCAATTAAATAAAATGACAGTAAATAAAAGTGCGATAATTAAAAGTGCAATTAAATATGAAATAAAGAAATTATGCTTATTTAAACTTCCGTAATCATGATGTTTGACGTATTAATTTTAGATTATTCCCATGGGTTAATTGTCCTTTGTCCTGGATTATTTGATATGTCCATACGGTTTTGTCCATAATAGTCCATCAGTCATAATCATAAAATGCAGAAGTCTTCGTCAAATTATTCTTATTCCCGAAGTCAAATATTCCAACTAATTGGGGATTCGAATTATAACAAGGTCTTAATACTTTGTTTAATGAATACACCAGGTTATCGACTGCGTGTAGTCCAAGGTTTTACAACTTTGTTAACAATTACACCAATTACCCTTGAATGTAATCCACCCCTATTTCAACAAGTCTATTAACTATTAATCCAGTTCCGTGTCCGGTAAAATGAACAATTATTGGTATTTATAGATATCCCGCCCACCGTGCCCAGTCAAGCGTATGTGGTTATATATAAATACGTCAAATTATAAGTCTATATTAAATTAACGAGGTCTCGTTTAGTTAATATAAAGCCCATTAATAGCCCATAGTCTAATTTCCACAAGTGTCGTTCTTTTATCCAAACCCCAATTATGATACAAAGCCCAATTACCCAATTTTAATATTTAGCCCAACATCATGATTACTTCGGCATTAAATAAGCATAATAATAACTTAGCTACGAGACATTAATTTAAAAAGGTTGAACATAACTTACAATGATTAAAAATAGTGTAGCGTTACACGGACAGAATTTCGACTTACACCCTTACAACATTCGCTAACATAACCTTATTATTATTAATCTTAAATTAAAATTATAAATTATAAATATATATATATATATATATATATATATATATATATATATATATATATATATATATATATATATATATATATATATATATATATATATATATATATATATATATATATATATCTTTTACGTATATGAAATGGAAAAAAGGTGTAAAAATATCGATCGAATGCGTTGCCATTTATAGGCCCCATTTCAGTTTTGGTGTGCTCCGCGATCTCGAAGGGTTTCTCCTTCACAGCTCCGAGATCGCGGAGTGGTGGATTACAGCTCATCCAAGTTTGGCTCCTAGCTTGGGACGAATTTTTTAATAAATAAATATAATATATATATATATATATATATATATATATATATATATATATATATATATATATAATTATTTATATATTATATTATATTTATATGCATAGTTGACTTGTAATTTTCGCTCCGTTGCGTCGTGCGTTGAAAGTTGACTTAGGACCCGGTTCCGGATTTTCGAACGTCCTTGCGTACAATTTAATATCTTGTATTTTGCGTTTTGTATCTTGTACTCTTGTAATTTTGAGACGTTTCTCATCAATAATTGGAACCACTTTGATTGTACTTTGTACTTTTGAGCTTTTTGGTCCTTTGCGTCTTCAATTCGTCGAATCTGTCTTTTATCTTCACCTTTTATTATTTAAACAAATATCACTTGTAAATAGAACACTTGCAACTAAAAGCTTGTCTTTCTTGAGGGATAATGCTATGAAATATATGTTCGTTTTTAGCATTATCAGGCATCTTAACACGTCGATACTTCACCTCGAGTGGCGCCTTAACACATCAGCACTTCACCCGTTATTCTCTTGGAGTGGCATCTTAGCACATCGATACTTCACTCCGGGTGGTGTCTTAACACATCGACACTTCACCCCGGGTGGCGTCTTAACACATCGACACTTCACCCGTCACATTACTTTGAGTGGTGTCTTAGCACATCGACACTTCACTCGTCACGTGAAATGTGGTGTCTTAGCACATCGACACTTCACATCTCACGCTACAACAAATAAATACATTATATACCTACGCATATAATTATTCCACTCACTATATTAACCCTTCGTCATTGGGGTTATATAAGTCCACATCACACGCCCATGTGATAACGTACACACAAAGTGTGCACCTCGCCAAAGTGGTCAACCAAAATGCACAACCGTGCCAATTGGACCTATACACAAGTCCAACAATTCCACCTATACGACAAGCGAGCTCTATAAGCGAGAACCCCTTCACCCGACCCGCACCCATCCTACACATACATATGCATATAGGATATTAATACTCACCTTGTCACCTTGAAGAATGCTACCGAATAATCAGCAATCGCCGATGGAATGTACCTAATCCATTTATCACATAACAAGTAACACAATTAGGGTGGATATACAAATCAAACCAAATTGACAACTATTGCAATTTCGACCCAAATGCACTTCCAAGCACAAACCGCGCCCAAACTAATCAATAATCACTAACACAAGTGAGAATGGTCCTAATATGCCAATCAAACCCAATCATAGGTGTTAAACACCTATCTTGCCCAAAATGACACTTAAACCCTAATTTGACCCATAAGAAGTCAATATCACGCCATTAGCAAGTTTTGACACCAAAACATATTTAACTCGGTTCTATGCTTCAACTTAATTCATTTTAAGTTTATAAACCTTATTAAATCGGCAATTGAGTCATAATCATCAACAAACCCTAATTTTAACTCTAGTCAAAATTAGTCAACCATAAGAACCCTAATGGTTTCCAAAACACCAATAATCACTAACACTAGTGATTATACTCCATTTATAAGTCTTAAACATGGTTAAATCATTAACCAACCCAAAACCCGCCAAATATCAAAATAGCAAGTTTCCATAAACCCTCTTCATCAACCAAATGGGTTTTACAACTAACAATCTCAAACCCTAACTTGAATATCGAATCTAACAAATGAAATTCGGAGTTAGAACTTACCAATACTACCAAAACGTAGCTAG
This sequence comes from Rutidosis leptorrhynchoides, assembly GCF_046630445.1. Lineage (NCBI taxonomy): Eukaryota > Viridiplantae > Streptophyta > Magnoliopsida > Asterales > Asteraceae > Rutidosis > Rutidosis leptorrhynchoides. The sequence continues at coordinate 113,024,174 of NC_092341.1, forward strand.
GAGCGAGATGAACAACTTTAAAACCCGAGCTTTGGATAGAATTCGACTCCTTCTTCTCCAAATCAAGCTCTCTCACTCTAGAACTCTTCCTCTCTCTCTAAATATGGATGAGAGTGTTTGTGTGGGTGAGAAATGAGCTCCAATGGAGTTCTAGATCAGTTTTGGTGACCCTAAACCCACCCCAATTGAAAAGACCAAAGTACCCCTCATTTAAACCTTTTAAAAAAGCTGAAAATTGCTTCTGACGTGATCGGAGCGCCGCTCTATAAGGTGGAGCGCCGCTCCCACCTTCAGGTCAGTTTTCAGAAACTTGTTTTGGCCATAACTTTTTGACCGTAGCTCCGTTTTCGATGAATCAAATATCGTTGGAAACGTAATAAGATTTTATTTCCAATGGTAAGGCTTTGAAACATCAACTCAAACTTTATTTGGGGTCGAAAAGATACGTATACACCTTGTCACTTCAGACAACATCCAGTTTCCTTCGACGTTCGAGCAAAAAACACGTACATGCTTCGTACACTTCATACACGTATCGTACACCATAAATACATTATGTACAATAAATATTTGGGTCTTATAACTCTCCCCCACTTAAACTGGATCACGTCCTCGTGATCTTCTCCACTTAACCAATCCGGACCTACTCAACGGTCCTCAATCATAAGTCCCAATCCGAACTTTCCTAGACAATTCTTCCCAATGAATCACCTTTAACAACTAAAATCGCCACCCGCGATTTATCAAAACCACAATCCTAGCACTAAAACCTGCTCAAGTCCCCATATTGGGAAAAACTCAACCCATCTCGTACCGAGATATCCATTTCTTAGCGTACCTTTACCAAGGACAACGCTAAAAACGACCAAGTCTCAACCTAAAGTCAACAATCCGAACGTTGAAGATCGAACCACATGAATCCTTACGAATTACACTTACCACTAAACATCCTTTGTAGTGCGCAATACAACCAATACGCCACTATCCTAACATCATAAGCAATGGCTAAAACCAAAAGCGCTCAAAACGACTATGGCAACGCTAATCCTAAGGTGTCCAAAATCGACTATTGTCACACCCGTAACAACATGTGAGCGAAACACGGCTATCACATCACTAATCACACAACATGCTCCTCACGACCCCACCATCGGTGTATAAAACAACCGATAGATCACTCAACACCGGATGAAGTCAGCGGACCCCGTCAACGGTCATGCTTCACCGATATATCACTACTCCCATGATGAAGTCAGCGGACCCCGAACGGTCATGCTTCACCGATCAACAATACCATGATGAAGTCAGCGGACCCCGAAGGTCATGCTTCACCAATCAACAATACCATGATGAAGTCAGCGGACCCCGAAGGTCATGCTTCACCAATCAACAATACCATGATGAAGTCAGCGGACCCCGAAGGTCATACTTCACCAATCAACAATACCATGATGAAGTCAGCGGACCCCGAAGGTCATGCTTCACCAATCAATGCCCTTTTAGCCTCGAACAACGAGTAGCGTAACATCGCGCTCTGCTACGCCATAGTGAATCCTAACGGATACTACTAACCATTCACACAATCGAGCAAGAACCACCTATATCGAACATAGGCACAAAACAAAAATTCTCTAAAAGAGAATCCGACACACACATCCCTTAACCGAGGGATTTCACCTTGCTCGCCAAACACGTCCATTATCTCTCAACGAGATTTACCACATTACTACCTCGGTGATAATTTCCAAATCTAAAATCATAAGTACAATTTAACCAAAATTGTACTCTACCACAAATTGACCAAAACTAGGTCCCAACACAAGTTTCGGATCTACCATAAGCATTATCCGAATTCTCACCCTAAGGATCTCCTCTTGCGGGAGTGTAACTCCCCCACTTGGAACTACGTTCCATATCCACAACTCGTACAATGCTACCAAAGGTAGACTTTACCAACAATTGGGCTCACACGACCCATCACCACATCTTGCTCTAATCTTGGGCACACGAAGGATTTCAATCAATCCTTAAACACTTCGAATGAAAAGTGTACCACAATTACACAAACCATACCCTCGCAATCATCCAATTGCTTTAGTTTGTCAAATTCCACCCGATCACTCATGTACCTAAGGGTTTCACCTCGGTACCCTAAGTACAATGTAACCGTAACACAATCGGAGTCGAATACCACGCTAGTAGGTATAAAAGAGGCACCTAATGTCGCGTCACGTAGACTCCTTTACCAACATACATTGAGATCCAAAACACTCGATTTCTCGGGTTTCATCCCACCCGTTGAACCTCATGGTTCATCAACTTCAACACGAGAGCGAACACGCTCTAACATCCAAACACCAAAACTCATTTCCATGGCTTGGTAGAAACATTTCCCAAATAATAAGGAATGCTTGGTTACGCCAAGTCTTACGCCCTTCGCCCAATAATCAAAACTTCACCATAGGGTACTTCCATTAGGAACGTCACCCATGACGATAACATGCACAACACGATGCATTTAACATACTCCAACTCAAACTGCACATAATAAATAATCAAAGGACATATTTATTAAAACGAAACGTACCTTAACATCTCCTTGCCGCCCCTGTCCCCGCTAACTCGGGACATTCGGACTTACGATGTCCTTCTTCTTGGCAATTGAAACATACTATGCCATCACCCTTTGGCTCCGGACATTCCCAAGACTTGTGACCCCTCATGCCACAATTGTAACACCTAGACGCATTAGAGTCCGATATACCAGTCCGTGTACCACCCGTGCTCACACTCGGACCCTTAGTCCTCCTACTTGGAGCACCAAAAGAAACAACCCTTCTCTCACTTGAAGGTTCACCAACCTTCGATCGCGAATACGACTCGAAACCTCCAGCCACGGCGAATAACTCCGCAAACGATTTCGCCTGAACTCTGCTAATCTTACTCCTTAAGTCTTTATTCAAGGTTCGATAGAAATCTTGCATCAACAAATGAGCATTCCCCAAATACTCCGGGCAAAAACGAGCCTTCGCCATAAAGGTCGTCTTGAGAGTATTCAAGTCCATAGAACCTTGTTGCAAATTTCGCAACTCATTACGCATTTTCGACAAATCGGCTGAAATTCGGAACTCCTCGAAGAATTCCTTCTTAAATTCGTCCCACGACAAAGTCATAAACGTTTCGCCACCGACAAGATCAATCTTACCATCCAACCAATCCTTCGCCCTACCTCGCAACAAACTAGTAGTGAGTCTTGTCCTCTTCTCGGGAGGGCATTCAATAGTACGAAAACACCCTTCGACATCCGAGATCCAAGTTGTGCTCACCAAAGGATCCACTTTCCCGTCATACATTGGGTGTTTAGTCCTTATGAAGCTCTTAAGACAACGCTCCATTTCACCACTACTTTGAAGTTCGAAATACTTCCTATCCATTTCTTCTCGAAACGCACTCATTTGCTCCACAACGGTGGCCACAACTCTAGCGTTAAACTCCGCGTCGTTCGTCTCAATCCCATTTCCCGTCGCCATTCTAAGGAATGCAAAGCGATTAGATCACGAACGTATAAAACCACACACACAACACCGCCCCATCTTGCTAAACACTCTTCGTACATCACTTGTTAGACACGATTTTCACCCGTAATAAGGTTTGCAAGTCCTTATTACGCACACACACCGTATCAACTCGTTAGTACAATGACCGCCTCGCTCGATGATATAAACAAACACAAACAAAATTCTACGCGATATAAACACACGCGAGAATTATTATCACATCACAATAGCATATTAATAATATCCGCGTTACTAATATAAACGTTAGTCAACCTATAAACAAGGCACTAGCTAGAACCCATTCTGACCCGTAATCCTACAAGTCCCGCAACAATTAAGCACACACAAAAGTCTAAGTCTAGGTACCTATTCCAAGTCACCTAAATCCCTTAGACCATGCTCTGATACCACTTGTAACAACCCAACCCGTTAACCAACCAATAACGCGGAATAAAAAAAAATTCTTTGTGCAGCAAATGGCGCGGCGCGCCATGACCCCGCGCGGCGCGCAAAAGGGCCTGGACAGGCTGCTGTCCCAAAAAGTCCCAAATGCGAAAATGTTTGACCACTTCCCGACACATTTAGACTAAACGGTTTTCACAACATATTATAATAGTTAAAACTAACACGTTCCATCAATAAAAAGGGTTTTACGACACCGGGCCCACATATGCCCAAATTACCCTTTAAGTACCAATTTCAAGTTTTCAACCACACGACATTTAACACAAAATAAAGCCGAGCATGGTGATTGGGGATACGCTACCCAATCCTAATCAATCCAAAAGCAATCCTTCTAAAGCAACTACGCGAGTCCACTAGTCCCGCGCTTACCCGAGCCACCGCATCCATGCAAATCTATAAAAAGGTAAACAACGAGAGGGTAAGCTAACGCTTAGTGAGTGAGTATATACTACATACATATATATGCATAAAATGGACACGCCACACAAAACCAAATACCGCATACCGGAGCATCCAAGCATAAAGGCAAGCTAGTCTAAGCATACCGTAAGATCACTAAGCAACGAGCAAAAGATACATCAACAAAATATAAGTTCACCAACAACGATGTGAACAATGCCAATAAGCTACACCCGGAGGGTTAGCTACATCACGACAATACAACATTATATGTATACAATACAATAACCATGGTTAACCAAATCTTCGCAAGGGAATGACTTCGCGAAACAAGTCATCGATGTTCATAACAACTATTAGTGCACTTAACACTTCGTACACTAACCACACGGGTAGCATCTTAACACTTCGATACTTCACCTAGGGTAGCGTCTTAACACGTCGACACTTCACCCCAAGTGGTGTCTTAACACTTCGACACTTCACTCTTCATTTTACTTGAGGTGGCATCTTAACACGTTGATACTTCACCTCGAGTGGCGCCTTAACACATCGGCACTTCACCCGTTATTCTCTTGGAGTGGCATCTTAGCACATCGATACTTCACTCCGGGTGGTGTCTTAACACATCGACACTTCACCCCGAGTGGCGTCTTAAAACATCGACACTTCACCCGTCACATTACTTTGAGTGGTGTCTTAACACATCGACACTTCACTTGTCACGTGAAATGCGGTGTCTTAGCACATCGACACTTCACATCTCACGCTACAACAAATAAATACATTATATACCTACGCATATAATTATTGCACTCACTATATTAACCCTTCATCATTGTGGTTATTTAAGTCCACATCACACGCCCATGTGATAACGTACACACAAAGTGTGCACCTCGCCAAAGTGGTCAACCAAAATGCACAACCGTGCTAATTGGACCTATACACAAGTCCAACAATTCCACCTATACGAGAAGCGAGCTCTATAAGCGAGAACCCCTTCACCTGACCCGCACCCATCCTGCACATACATATGCATATAGGATATTAACACTCACCTTGTCGCCTTGAAGAATGCTACCGAATAATCCACAATCGCCGATGGAATGTACCTAATCCATTTATCACATAACAAGTAACACAATTAGGGTGGATATACAAATCAACCCAAATTGACAACTAGTGCAATTTCGACCCAAATGCACTTCCAAGCACAAACCGCGCCCAAACTAACCAATAATCACTAACACAAGTGAGAATGGTCCTAATATGCCAATCAAACCCAATCATAGGTGTTAAACACCTATCTTGCCCAAAATGACACTTAAACCCTAATTTGACCCATAAGAAGTCAATATCACGCCATTAGCAAGTTTTGACACCAAAACATATTTAACTCGGTTCTATGCTTCAACTTAATCCATTTTAAGTTTATAAACCTTATTAAATCGGCAATTGAGTCATAATCATCAACAAATCCTAATTTTGACTCTAGTCAACCATAAGAACCCTAATGGTTTCTAAAACACCAATAATCACTAACACTAGTGATTATACACCATTTACAAGTCTTAAACATGGTTAAATCATTAACCAATCCAAAACCCGCCAAATATCAAAATAGCAAGTTTCCATAAACCCTCTTCATCAACCAAATGGGTTTTACAACTAACAATCTCAAACCCTAACTTGAATATCGAATCTAACAAATGAAATTCGGAGTTAGAACTTACCAATACTACCAAAACGTAGCTAGGAGCGAGATGAACAACTTTAAAACCCGAGCTTTGGCTAGAATTTGACTCCTTCTTCTCCAAATCAAGCTCTCTCACTCTAGAACTCTTCCTCTCTCTCTAAATATGGATGAGAGTGTTTGTGTGGGTGAGAAATGAGCTCCAATGGAGTTCTAGATCAGTTTTGGTGACCCTAAACCGACCCCAATTGAAAAGACCAAAGTACCCCTCATTTAAACCTTTTAAAAAAGCTGAAAATTTCTTCTGACGCGATCAGAGCGCCGCTCCATAAGGTGGAGCTCCGCTCCAACCTTCAGGTAAGTTTTCAGAAACTTGTTTTGGCCATAACTTTTTGACCGTAGCTCCGTTTTCGATGAATCAAATATCGTTGGAAACGTAATAAGATTTTCTTTCCAATGGTAAGGCTTTGAAATATCAACTCAAAATTTATTTGGGGTTGAAAAGATACGTACACACCTTGTCACTTCAGACAACGTCCAGTTTCCTTCGACGTTCGAGCAAACAACACGTACATGCTTCGTACACTTCATACACGTATCGTACACCATAAATACATTATGTACAATAAATATTTGGGTCTTACAATAAATATCTAGAACCACTTTTGACGACTCATTACTTAACCAGTGTGATAAAGATAACGATATTTATATTTTATTTTATTAAATATATATAACAATTTAAATTAATATTATATATATTTATATGCGTATTATACGTACATAGTTTTATACTTTTACTATACTTTAACTTTACCTTTACTTTACTTTTGCTTTACTTTAACTTTAATAATTCATACTTTAATAATTCACTTTAATAATTCATACTTTAATAATTCACTTTAATAATTCATACTTTAATAATTCACTTTAATAATTCACTTTAATAATTTGTACTTTAATAATTCACTTTAATAATTCATACTTTAATAATTCACTTTAATAGTTCATACTTTAATAATTCACTTTAATAATTCAAAAATCTATTATAAATAGAATTCAATAGGTTTCATTATTTCATAGAAATTTAAAAATATATTTCTCTAAACTCTCTCAATCGAATTACATATATATATATATATATATATATATATATATATATATATATATATATATATATATATATATATATATATATATATATATATATATATATATATATATATATTTTCTTTGTATTATTTCAAGATATTATTAGTATACATAAAATACTACGACAGAGTTATATTCAGACGATTTCAAAATAAATTTTCAAACGGGATAGAGCTAAGAAAATTATGGGTTTTAGCTATGGAGGTTATGGATATTGATAGAGGGTATTGCTCGTGAGGTCAACCTAACGTTTATCATTTTCGTCGCGTCTACGTACTTTTCTGCAATATTGAATCACAATATTGATACGTTCGTGAATCCGAGACAAACCCTGCACTTGTTCAGTGCCGTCATATACATAATTGCTACGAAATACAATATTGTGAGTTTCATTACTCCCTTTTTATATATATTTTTGAGCTGAGAATACATGCACTGTTTTATAACTGTTTTACGAAATGGACACAAGTACTAAAAACATATTCTACGTTGAGTTGTACCACTTTGCATATTTTTCCCTAATAGCTTGGTAACTAATATTTACATGTTGTAAGAGCATGTAAGCGCGAATCCTATTGATAGATCTATCGGGTTTGACAACCCCAACAGGGCTAGTCGCTCTATTATCGTAAACGGTTGCATAGTACTTCATTTTTACTACACTTGGTACAGTGTAGGGAGATTTCATAATAAAGGGAATATGCCACATTAATTGTTAAGTATGGTTACCGAAGCACTCAACAACTTATAGAATACTTTTATACACTTGCGAGTGTACGGATATTTATGGAAACTGAAATCTTGTGGTCTATTACTATTACGGAAATGATTGATTATGATAAATTAATGAACTCACCAACCTTTTGGTTGACACTTTAAAGCATGTTTAGTCTTAGGTATTAAAGAAATCTTCCGCTGTGCATTAGCTCATTTTAAGGATATTACCTGGAGTCATTCATGACATACTTTGAAAGACGTTGCATTCTAGTCGTTGAGTTCATCAAGATTAATATTAAGTCAATTATAGTTGGATGTAATATGAAATGGTATGCATGCCGTCAATTTTTGATGTAAAGAAAGTTTGTCTTTTAAAAACGAATGCAATGTTTGTAAAACGTATCATATAGAGGTCAAATACCTCGCGATGTAATCAACTATTGTGAATCGTTTATAATGTATATGAACGGGTCCTTTCAAATATTTATGAAAATAATAATAAATTGTATTATTTTAATAATAATAATAATAATAATAATAATAATAATAATAATAATAATAATAATAATAATAATAATAATAATAATAATAATAATAATACTTACACTAGTAATACTTATAATAATAATAGTGATAGTAATAATAATAATTATAATAATAATGATAAATAATAATTATAATGTTAACATTACTTAATAATAATCTTCATAATAACAATCTTAATAATCATAATAAGATTAATACTCATAATTCTAATATTCATATTCTTAATATATAATAATAATAATAATAATAATAATAATAGTAATAATAATAATAATAATAATAATAATAATAATAATAATAATAATAATAATAATAATAATAATAATAATAATAATAATAATAATTAGCTACCTTAAGAAGAAAAGCTTCAAAAAGAAACTAAACCGCCCCAATCCAGACTCGAACTCACATCCTCTTGCTTAAATACAACCCACCGAACCATCGATCTGTTTTGGTTTTTCCTGACATAGCTACGATTTTAATTCTTTTTAACTAGTTTTCTGCTTTCATCTCCTTCTTCCTAATTTTCTTTATCATGATTTCGTTTTATCAGTAATATACACAACAACGTACTGCAGCATCGTCCGTAAATAATGAATTCATCCCTACACCATCTTAATCATCATCAAACATCTTATTCATCATCATCGATCTTAATCTAATCGTCATTACGTATTCTCTATCATCATTATCGAATAACAACAACAACAAAAGAAGCATTCGAATTGTAACAGGTAATAATGTTAATCGAACTAGAAGGTGATATTGTTTGTTCCCTCATCATAGAACTCAAGTGGTTTCGTATATCAAAGCAGCCCGATTAGTTTTAAAAGAGCCCAATTCATAACCTGAACAGTCCAATCATAATCGACTAGTGCAAATCGTTTCCCATTTGGTGGCCACAAAAAAAAAATGAAGTTGATTGGTTTTGCAACTTAAATATGTCGTGTATATGGCTGTAAAATCTAAGGGTCCTCCAAGGCCCACACTAGCAAAAATCAAACTCCACTTGATAAATATCATGTTAGTAAATAAGGTGCAGGTGGGAGTCGACTTTCTTGTCATACTCGATTATAATGATATTAGTTACACAAAAGAACTAGTAAGTGTTGAGGTGGGGTTGGTTAATTGAGTAAGTGTCGGCCATTATTAGAAATAAAAGGAAGTGTGGACTTATCATTAGTCTTTAATAATTCATTACCACAACATTATCATTATATATTTTTGACTGAAATAGAAACCGTATAACAGCTGTGGTTCGAGCATCGGTACATCATAGTGGTGGTGATGGTTGATCAAAGAAATGATGAAGGTTGTGGTGATTGTTTTTAATGATCGAAAAAGTAAAGAATATATATAGCAGTAGAAAAAAAACAGTTAGGCAGAAGCACATACGGCAGGTTAGATCCATGATTATTGGTTGCAAAACTAGCTGTAGACAGGCTCAATAGCAGCAGCAATAACAGTTACAAGTGATTATCGGTTTCGGTTGGAATATGACAGAAACGTTTTCATGTGATGGTGGCAATGTGGGAATTAAAAGTGTTAGTTCTTGGTAATCAAGTTTAAGTGTGGTTGTGATCTTTGGTCGATGGAAAACGTATATATAAATGTATGTGATGGAAGGTTGTTGTTGATGTTGATTTAAGATCGAATGTTGAAGGTGATAATGGGTTTAAGGTGATAGAACTACGGTGTCGTGGAGATAATCCATGAAGGAGGTGGTTATGGAGGTGGTCATGGTGGTAGAGAGATTGAAAGAATTTAATCCATATCATAGAAGGATCATGTATAATATATTGGTAGTATTATCGACATGAAGAATCAAGCCCAAGAGTAAACAAACAAGAAAAATTAAAGTAGATTAAGACACACAACTGATTTTGTAACCTTTCCTGATAGTATTCGATTCTCCAATATATCACAAGCAATCAGTAATTCAGGGGACAAGATTAAAAAGCTGATCGTGAGTCCTAACAGATTTTGGTTGCTACTGATAAAGAGATTGACTAGTTAGAGTTTAGCAATCAAAAACGAATATTGCAAAAAAAAAAAAAAATAGGACTGATAGTGATACAGCAATGATTCAGATAGTATATATCTATATTTAATTTCATTAACATTAATAATTAATAATTAATATTAATAATGATAATACATTAATATTATAACAAAAATACTAATAATAATGATAATAATAGAACTAATAATAATAATGTTAACAAATACTAGTCACAAAATAATACTACTAATAAGATGAATGATAAAAGTAATAATAATCTTAAATAGAAATGATAATTTTTAGTAATTATGTTAATAATGATAGTAATAACTATAAAATTTATATTAATAATATTATTAATGATAATAATAATAATACCAATTATAATAATATTAATATTATTAATGATAATAATAATGAGTAATAATAATACTATAACAATTATGAGTAATAATATGAGTAACTATATAATATCCATTATGTAATAACTTATATTGAGTATTAATTTCTTATACATTTTAATGCATATACATTGTTCATATAATAATTATGTACAAAAATCATATATAGATTTATTATATTAATTTACTTATTGAATTCAGATGATTAAACTGCATTCTAATATTCTAAGTCATTATATATACTTATTTTTATATTTACTTGTACATATATATACATATTTACTTACAAACATATGTTCATGAATCGTCGGGATCAGTTAAAGGTCAAATGATCTTATTTAAATAGTTCAAAAATTTTGAGTCTCAACCTCACAGACTTTGCTTATCATGTCAAAATCATATACGAATTTAAGTTTAAATTTGGTTGGAAATTTCCGGGTCGTCACAATATTTCTCACCAACCTTTGTGTTGACTATTTACGCATGTTTATTCTCAGGTCCTTAAGAAAGTCTTCAACTGTTGTATTATCTGAGCAAGCTGTGCATGGAGTCTCATACTTTTGTTTAAATAAAGTGTTGCATTCAATAAAACCTTTGTCATGTATTATATTCGACTGTTACGTCACGTGTGTAGTATTTGGAAACTGATGTATTTTGGGGATTATTTCTTAAATAATCGCCCACTTGTTTAAAACATGCATTATGTATAATAATGGTGTGCTTTTTATGAAACGAATGAAATATTTTCTAAAACGTATCATATAGAGGTCAAATACCTCGCTCTGGGACCAATGAATAACGTACCGCGTTTATAGTAATATGGATGGGTCGTTTCACAATCTGTATAAAAAATCAATCATATGATGAGCACTTGGTAACCGACATTCACAAAAATGCATCTAGCCTATCCTCATACAGGCACCTCGTCTGTATATAATATAAACCTCGAAGTATTAAAGCAGTTTAAATTCTCTGACTGGGGCTTGTCAAGGCCCATAGATCTATCTTTAGGATTCGCGTCAATTAGTGGCATTCACTAATTCTTAGGTTACCAGACTAAACAAAAAGGGATACGCGGTATAATAATTCAATCATAGAATGTAGTTCAAGTACTTGTGTCTATTTTGTAAAATACTTTCAAAACTGCATGTATTCTCATCCCAAAATATTAGATAGTAAAAATGGGACTATAACTCACTTTTACATATTTTTAATTCATCGAGAATTAGACTTGGCCATAGGTCGATTCACGAACCTATAACAAATATATACATATATATCAAAGTATGATAGAAATATATTCACATCAATATTTTTATTACGTGTTGATGATTTACGTTATCGACTTAGCAGTCCAACGTTAGTAGTCCACAATTAGTAGTCCACAGTTAGTAGTCCACAATTAGTAGTACATAATTAAATTGATATATCATCCCGAAATAATCAAGACGTATTACACTTTCTTAATATAATCAAGACCCATAATATGCATTTTATCTCGAATCACTCCACGCCCCATTGTATACATGTCTCAGGCTCGATCACAACCCATGGTATATTATTTTGGAATCAACCTCGACCCATTATATGCTAACTCGAGATTACCGCATATAGTGTCTTATGGTTGTTCCAAAAATAATATATACATGATGTCAATATGATATGTCAAAACATTGTATACGTGTCTATGGTTTATCGATGCATATTATGATGTCGTATTGTATAACTTGTCTTAACTAATCAAGATTAGTATATAATAAGGAAATACATAAAACATGTTAGAATACATGTATAATACAATAAAAGTTATCTAGAATATGGTTAGTATAGATTTTTGTAAAATCATCACGTAGTCATATTAACCATTTTTAACCAATTTTGTTTTACCCATAATTTCTTCATTACAAATCTGTTTTGAGTGAATCAAATTGCTATGGTTTCGTATTGAACCAAAATTTATTAATATAAACAGAAAAAGTATAGGTTTATAGTCAGAAATACAGGTTACAAGTCATTTTTGAGAGAGATAGTCATTTTCGTCGAAAGAACGACATCTTGATGACCATTTTGAAAAACATACTTCTATTTTGAGTTTAACCAAGATTTTTGGATATAGTTTCATGTTCATAACAAATATTATTTTACCAGAAGAACATCTTTTAAATCAAAGAATAACATAGTTTTTAATTATCCAACCCGAAACAGCCCCCGGTTTTACTACGACGGCGTATGTCCGATTTTACGGTGTTTATCGTGTTTTCAAGTTTTAACTCATTAAGTTAGCATATAATAAAGATATAACACATGTGTTAAGTTGTTTTTAAAAGTCAAGTTAGAAGGATTAACTTTTGTTTGCGAACAAGTTTAGAATTAACTAAACTATGTTCTGGTGATTACAAGTTATATTCTTCGAATAAGATAGTTATATATATACGAATCGAACAAGGTTATGAACATCATTACTACCTCAAGTATAGTAGGTAAACCTACTAGAAATGATGAAAAAATAACTTGAGCTTCAAAGGATCTTTTAATGGCTTGTAAGTTCTTGAAGTAGAATCATGACACGAAAACAAGTTCAAGTAAGATTACTACTTGAATTAAGATAGTTATGGTTATAGAAATTGAATCAAAGCTTGAATATGATTATTACCTTGATTTAGAAAGATAACCTACTGTAAATAACAAAGATTTATTGATCTTGGATGATTACTTGAAATGGATTTGAAAGCTTGAAAGTAATATAGTAAACTTGAAAGTATTTGTGAAGTGTTCTTGAGGTATTCTTAAATGATGATGTTTCTTGATTGTAATTGAAGCTAGATTGACCTAGATGATCAATGTTACTGAAGTAGAGACATTCTTGAGTTCAGAGAGAGTTAGGATGGAGAGAATTTGGATTAGAAAATCAAAGAAATGTGATGTGTGTGTTGTTTGAAAAAAATGCCTAATGCTTAGTCAATATATGGTTACTAGTTTTTGTTTTGATTCATAAATATCAAGTATAAGTTAAAACAAGTCATGATCATGGGTTATGACTCATTCATGGCTGATTATTGGAGTTTACTATTGGTATATACCAGTAGTAAATATATCTAGAAGCTGAGTATAATACGAGTACGAATACTGAATGAATACGAGTAGAATTGTTAATGAAAACAAATGGGAATGTAATTGTAACCATTTTTGTTAAGTATAAGTATTTTGATATATGTCTTGAAGTCCTTCAAATGTGTATTAATACATCTTAATACACTACATATATATACATTTTAATTAAGTCGTTAAATCATCGTTAGTCGTTACATGTATGTGTTGTTTCGAAACCTTCAAGTTAACGATCTCGTGTAATGTAATTAATCCATTGTTATAATATCTAATGAGATGTTAAATTGTTAAGTTATCATGATAACATAGTGTGTTAATATATCTTAATACGATATATAAATATTAAGACGTTATTACAACGATAATCATTACATATATATATATATATATATATATATATATATATATATATATATATATATATATATATATATATATATATATATATATATCGTTTCGAAATTTGTAAGTTAGTAGTCTCATTTTTCGTATAACGTTCATTGTTAATATATATAATGAGATACTTAATTATCATTATATCATGTTAAACATATATATATATATATATATATATATATATATATATATATATATATATATATATATATATATATATATATATATATATATATATATATATATATATATATATATCCATATATATATATATATCCATATATATTTAATCATGTCATTTACAAGTTATAACGTTCGTGAATCATTGGACAACTGGGTGGTCAAACGTTTCCATAAAAATCCGTTTCAATTAATCAAGTCTTAACAAGTTTGATTACTTAACATGTTGGAAACATTTATTCATGTAAATATTAATCTCATATAATATATAATCATGGAAAAGTTCAGGTCATTACACCAGGTATGAGTGGGTCAATAGACTCCAGGTGAAGCATGAACCTTGCCTTCCAAGGTTCATACTCATCTTCATAAAATTTAGGTGGTCTATTGGATGAACCATTTTCAAGATAAGCTATATTTGAATATGCAGCCATTAGAGAATTCAGATCCAAGATATTAAATTATCAAGACTGAAGCTCTGATACCAGTTATTGGTCCCTTGATAAACAACAGGAGTATTGTAGGGGGGTGAATACAATTTCTTTTAATTAACTTAACAGTTAAACACAACTTAGTATTCAAGCAAGTAGATTAAATAGAGTCAAAGGTAATTTTTCAACGATTATTCTTTATTGATTAAATCACAAAGAATTACAACTATCCTTGGTGGAATGATAGTTGGTTGATACAGATTTATCTAAGTATAGCTACAGAGGATGTTCTAAGCTATTACACGTTTTGGACCCTAAATAAACAAACCCACACCACTAGTTGTTACAATAGTGGATACATTAATTTATACTAGTCTTATTATCCGTGTAATTGTTCTATTGTCCATTGGTACATAGGATGTCTGTACTTGCGGGGACAACTGCATCAGAGAGCGTGCTCTCCTCTTTCCTCTTTGGTAGCTATTTGCAGGAATACCCCAATTCGATTTGGTACCACTATTTGTTTAAACAAATAGAAAGTTGTGTTCCCTAGGTGTTGACAAAGTATAACACATGTCTGCACATGCGTTAAACTTCTGCATTCCCACGTGGTCATGTAAGGTCACTTGTCAGTCGCCGACGCGTGTCCTTTTCTGTTCAATGTTGTCTTTGACTTCTGTTGAATAGTACAATTGATGTAGATCACTAAAGAAACTACTATGCTTGTAATGAAGCATAGCTGTCTTGTGTAGTAAGCTGCATTCCAGCTATGCTGGTTCTTCATTGCTGAGTCACTTAATATTTTTGAATTGTTGAGTACACATCCCGTGCTAATTGAAGAATACTGTCTACCTTGTGCTGGTAGACTAAGCAGCAAACTATACACTCGACACAGTAATATTTGCTGTTTATACATAAAAAAAAACTTGTGCTGGCTGCACATAACATTTTAGTGCAAATAAATTACAGTTTTGTCATAATTAAATCCTTAATTATTTTGGGGACTCAACAGTAAGTTATGGCTTTATTTGACCAAAAATTTTCACTTAATTCAACAAGTCACTATGGAAAATTTTTAAAATTTTGTGATAATCTTATAAAAAATAAGTCCACGATAATTTATCTCTCCCCCCACACTTGAGATCATGTAATGCCCTCATTACATGTATCGAAATAGCTTATAAATTTGAGAGGACAAAATGAAAAGTGAAAGAGAAATAAAGATACCCGAGAATAAAGGCCATTTCCATAAGTGATTATCAAATTGCATGAAGTTATCTTATCAAAACTGCATCACCAAACTTCCCTTTTTCTTTGATTTTGATTAACGAGTCTTTGTCTTAACTCGTCCCCGTCTTCTTAACATTCCTTATCGGGGTGGTCTTCTCCCACACTTTATCGGACGGTATGTGAAATCAGTGGAAAAAGTTCCACAAATCAAGAGAGTGATCCAATCATTAACCCCTC
Source organism: Rutidosis leptorrhynchoides (assembly GCF_046630445.1). Classification (NCBI taxonomy): domain Eukaryota; kingdom Viridiplantae; phylum Streptophyta; class Magnoliopsida; order Asterales; family Asteraceae; genus Rutidosis; species Rutidosis leptorrhynchoides. The sequence goes on from NC_092341.1 coordinate 113,040,691, forward strand.
TGATGGTGTATATGAAATCTAGGAGAATCTTCTTCGTTAGCATGAATAAGATTGAACCAACCCAAGAGTCAACAATTGACTCTCTTCTAAACATGGTTTTGAACACGAGGTTCACTTTCATAATCGGCTCACACAAACACGAATTATCAACCTCGGGTTGCAAAAACCTCCTTAAAATCATTAATACCATACCTGAGAGGATTGTTATACACTTTGAAAGTTTCAGGTATGATATTCTCAACCTCATCTCCTTCTTCATCATCATCTTCACTATCATCATCACTATCATACTTGCCATCACCAAGTGGATTATCATGGATTGTAAAAACGTTGGGTGTTGGCAAAGTTTCACTCACTTCATCATCTTCCTCATCACTTTCACTAACTTCTTCATCATACTCCTCACCATCATCTTCACCTCATCATTATCCTTATCATCATCTTCATTCTTCCCTTCATCATTGGTTATTGAAGATTCAGGTACTTGTGCAATCTCCACTACTTCGGTCTTGGCATAAAAGCTTACATCATCATTGTGATGACCTGGAAATTTCTGACCGAATTTAAACTTTAGTCTTATATGATTTCGACAGGATAAGCAAAGTCTGTTAGGTTGAGTCTCAAAATTTTTGAACTATTCCATATATTCAATTTAACCTCGACCAGTTTCGACGATTCACGAACAATAAATAGATATGTGTGTATATAAATGGTAAATTGAATATAATATTATACGTTGTTGTTATTAAAACGAATTATGTAAAATAAAATAAAAATAGGATATTATAATAATTATTATTTACAACATAACTATATATAAATAAAGTATATTAAAAATAAATATTAAATGATTGTAATACTCGTTAGATGTTTCAATTATTATTTAGAGAAGTTTAATTCGAACTTATGTGATTTTAAAATAAACGGTGATCCGAAAATAAGTGATATAAATTATAGGCTTATTGGAAATGTATTTAGGATCTAATTATCAAATTTTAACACTTTTTATATTTTACCTGGGATCGAGTGTGGACGGTGATTTAAATTTTATTTAATAATATTAAACTATTAATGACCATTTTTTTTCAATAATGACTAAAATAAATAAATATTATTATTGTAAAAATTTGGGATTTTTCTGAGAACTTTTTTATCCGTCACTGTTTAACAACAGAGTATGAAATCCAGTCCGTGAATTTAAAACTATTGAAGTGTCGGTATATACAAAAATATGGCTACTATATTTTTATTCAACATGTTTAAATAATTGTATTTAATCACTATATTACTCTAAATTCATTATTAGATGATTAATTTTATATGATACTTAATGCATACCATCTTGGGTTACAGCTCATAATATCACATATGCACAAGAAGTTAATTTGTTGATTAACTTCTTTCAAACCTCAACTTTCTTTACACGTCGATAATTTTGGATCAATTACCTATGATACTATTCTTGTTCTTTTCAATTCTTTGTTAATTAAGTATGCACATACATGCATGTCACTCTATTTACTATCCTTCCTTTTGTCCTCTTAATATGAAAAAGTATATGAATTATTAATAAACTATAATATAATATTCTAGGTTGTTAGCTGTCAAATATTTACAGTACGGAGTATATGCTTATCACTCACTAGAAGTTTTATCTTTCTCTTATCTCTTTTCTATAATATATTAGATATATACTATATGATATAGATCAATGTGAACCGTGATCATAAAACCATTTATCTTCTTCTACCTCACCATCACCAACCCTTATTATAACCACTACTATTAACTGATTTTTTATGCATCACTTTCTTGTTAGAACACCGTAAACCACTACCCATCGTGATCACCACTTTACATTAAGAAACCCACCAAGAAACATTATCAATACTTGTTACCTTTGTTTAAATACTTGTACGTTTATAACCATGTGACTCTTCGGGCTAGCTTGACCGGTCACCCTCACCCAACAAGCCACCCTCATCATCGGTTAACATCGGCTAAACACAACACTGCTATTATTAATCCTGCTGTATACTTGAACTAAACCAAAAAAACACTATATTCGACCTGCTGCTGCATTTGTTTTTCTCTTCTCTGTACGATCACAACAAACACCCTCATCTTTTCTTCTCTGTACTATATCTTCTTCGTGAATTACCATATATATCCACCCTCTTTATGGAACATGTTCATCAAAAACCTGCAACCTATTCTATTTATGTCCTCCGTCGAACAGCACCAAGAGCTACCATTTAACAACTATCTTCGAACAACCCATCACCATAACTATTGTGACCATCAAATTTTCTGTTGATATCGAGAACAAAAACCAGAACCAAACTAGACCCGTTTTGTTTTCCTGTTACTACCAATCGATCAAAACATACCACAACCTTTTCATCGAATATCATTATTACTAATCTTCTTTTACGTGACTCCTTGTTGTTAGCCGACAACCTCTAAACCAAAACTCCACTAATTGCAAGATTTTTTTTATATTAATTGTTATGGTGGGATACAAGAGAAAGAAGATGCAAATGGGAAACAAATTGGCATGTTGTGGCCTACCAAACTAGTTCATCAATTGTTACTGTCGCTGCTACTTTCTCTGTTCCAATACCATCTGGTCGACATGCTGTTGGGCTGCAGCATACAGTTGGGCCAGTTTAATTGTCACTTGAGCATATTTAGTGTGAAATTGGGCCGCTATTATTAAGTTTAGTGGACTGCTATGATTTTTGGGCTGTAACATTATGGGGTTGGGCCGAATGGGTCAAATTTTACATATTAATAACCATTAACATAATAACCGATGTTGCTCTTTTCTAATTAAAACGATTATGATAATTACACGATGATGATGAGCTGCATCATTATTTAATGAAGATGAGGATGGGAGTAATCATGATATAAGATGATGATAACGAAGGTGATATAATGCTCGATAATATTATTATGATAATGATGAATAACAATGATCTTGTTAAAGAAAGATGATGATAATTATGATCGTGAGAGTGATGATCATAATGAAAATAATTATGATGAAATCGAAAATGATGATGTTTAAATAATAATGATGATGATGATAATACAAGAGGATGAAGATGAAACAAACGGATATATATATATGGGATATATAGATATAGTTGGGTAGTAATTTAGAAAAACAGAATCAGAAGGATGGTCTATAGTGTTGATTGGCTAAGCGAGAGGTTGCGAGTTCGAACGCGGGCAGTGGCGTTTTATTCTTAAAAGCTTATTTTGAAAGGTATTATTATTATTATTATTATTATTATTATTATTATTATTATTATTATTATTATTATTATTATTATTATTATTATTATTATTATTATTATTATTATTATTAGTATTATTATTATTATTATTATTATTATTATTATTATTGTTGTTGTTGTTGTTGTTGTTGTTATTGTTATTGTTATTGTTATTTGTTATTATTATTATTAATTATTAAGTATTAAGTATTATTATTAAAAATATATATATATATATATATATATATATATATATATATATATATATATATATATATATATATATATATATATATATATATATATATATATATATATATATATATTATTTTTATTATCATTATTATTAAACTTATCATTTTATTAAAAACTACTATTATTATTAAAAGTATCTTTTTATTAGAATTATCCTTTTATTATAATTATTAACAATACTATTATTATCATTATTATTATTATTATAAATATTATTATTATTAATGTCATTATTATTAGCATTATTAGTAAAAGTACTATTATTATAAATATTATAGCTATTATTATTATTACTATTATTATTACCATTCTTATTATTAAAAGTATTAAAATTATTAAATATATTAAAATTATTATTTTTAATAAGACTACCTTTATTATTAAAACTATTATTATTATTATTATTATCATTAATAGAATCATTAATATTATTATCATTATCATTATTAATAGTAATATCATTATTATTATTTTTATCATTTCTAATATTATCTTAGTATTATTATAATTACTATTGTTACAAACAAATGATATATGTAAATATAAAGATATAATTAATACATATAACATAACAAGATTAAATATTTTTATTTATTTAAAAGATATAAAATAATTATATGAAACACATAAGTTATTAATATATAATGATATAATTAATAAACTTATATATATATAAAGTTATTCGATTACAATTATGTGTGTTAATATATATAAAAATGATATAGGTTCGTGAATCCGAGGCCAATCATGCACTTGTTCAGTGCCGTAGTATGCATATTTTTACTACAAAATATCGTATAGTGAGTTTCATTTGCTCCCTTTTTAAATGCTTTTGCAATATATATTTTTGGGATTGAGAATACATGCGCTGCTTTTATAAATGCTTTACGAAATAGACACAAGTGATCGAAACTACATTCTATGGTTGGATTATCAAACCGAATATGCCCCTTTTTAGCTTGATAGCTTAAGAATTGGTGTTTATGATAATTGCCACCAATTGATGCGAATCCTAAAGATAGATCTATCGGGCCCAACGAGCCCCATTCGGGTTACGGATGCTTTAGTACTTTGACTTTATCATGTCCGATGTGAGTCCCGGAATGATGGGGATATTCTATATGCATCTTGTTAAGGTCGGTTACCAAGTGTTCACCATATGAATGAATTTTAATTCGCGAGTTACGCGTGACAATATATGAAATCTTGTGGTCTATTAAAATGATGAAAATGAATGATTATGATACACTAATGAACTCACCAACCTTTTGGTTGACACTTGAAAGCATGTTTATTCTTAGGTATGAAAGAAATCTTCCACTGTGCATTTGCTCATATTAGAGATATTACTTGGAGTCATTCATGACATATTTCAAAAGACATTGCATTCGAGTCGTTGAGTTCTTTAAGATTATTATTAAGTCAATTATAGTTGGATATATTATGAAATGGTATGCATGCCATCAACTTTCGATGTAATGAAAGTTTATCTTTTAAAAATGAATGCAATGTTTGTAAAATGTATCATATAGAGGTCAAGTACCTCGTGATGTAACCAAATGTAATGTATTCATCCAGATGGATTAGGACGGGTCATTAAAGTTGGTATCAGAGCGGTGGTCTTAGCGAACTAGGTCTGCATTAGTGTGTCTAACTGATAGTCGTTAGGATGCATTAGTGAGTCTGGACTTCGACCGTGTCTGCATGTCAAAAGTTTTGCTTATCATTTTTGTCAAAAATTGCCTGCTTACCATTCTTAGTCTAGACACATCTTATTGCATTGATTGCATGAATAGTGTATAGATAAAAATTCATATCTTAGTGTATCTGATAATTCATATCTTAGCGTATCTGTTACTGTAAACTTAACCTGACATATTCCGTAAATTCCTCCGTAATCTATGAAATCTTTTCCTCTATATATATAGATATTCTATGTAATTAGAATACCACCCGATAGCCAGAAAATCACTTCATATCGAAAAATCATTTATTCAATAGTACGAAATGGAATTCGACATTAGTTCAAGTCCCTCAGATTCCGAAATGGAATCCCACTCAAGCTCCGAAAGCAGTGTGGCCGGCAAGGACCAACCAATCTGCCATCATCTGTTCTGGATGAATTGGGGATGAGTTCGTAGCCTCCTTAATCATTGGAGACAAGAAGAAGTCGATCCTTTCCATCCACCACATTGCCCTCTTGGCGAAGAAACTGAAGCACCTACAGATGAACCTGTTCGTAATACCATTTTCTCTCTCATTTCCAGAGTATCTCGTCATGATTATATACTATCTCAGATTCTAGATCTTATTCATCCGCTCATTCAAACCGACAACCACCCCAGTGTAATAGAAGAAATCAACGAGCTTCGCGCTCGAGTAATCAATTTGGAAAATATGGTGCAAAACCTACCAGCTTCAGTAACATCACTGGCACCAACAGTACCATCAATAACAGCACCAGTACCATCAACAATCCATGCCTCAACATCACATTCTGTACCTCGAGCATAATCATCGTTCTATGTATTGTTCTATCTATTTTATCTTTGTTCAACATATCAATCTACCTCGAGTATCTTCGTTCTACATGGCGATTATGTAATCTCTAAAGTCTTAAAGAGTATATATTCTCGTTCTAATGGTAAATCAAGTAAGATTAATATCTTAACGAGTAGGTAATACCCTAGAAATATTTAGATCTCACATTAACATGTTACCCTGTACATTCTTCAAATCTGATTCAACAAGTCATTTACTATCCTATATACAACCATAGATATACGTATTCGTTCACCAAAGAATAACCATTTTCATTCCTTCAATTTCATATACAAGTTTCTGCCGATCAAAATCCAAGTCAAGATTTGACAAGTGGAATAATGAAGAAAATAATGAATAAACTAAAATTGATTAGTAACCAATTAATTAACTATGTAAAATTTTCATCATCTTCAGATCTTAAATATTTGAAATTCTAAGATTATATATTGGACTATTGGACTACCTACCTTGGACAATTAAAAAGTGTTAAAAAGAGTAGGAAATGTTAATTATAACATTTTGACTTAAAATATCGTTAATAAGTTACACCTATTACAATTAAATAATTCTTCAAGGTTGCCACTTGATTTCATCTTAAACATCCTTCGTATCTTGACGATTACAATCAGCATTTAATCATCTAAAAACACAATTCTCTTGAAACCACTTCGAATTGATAACCGATGATTCAGATATGGTAGCATTAAATGCAGAGGAAACAACAAAATTGTAGATGGTCTAAATGGCCAAACGTTTGATGATAAAGAATGGAGTGTTGGGAATGCTCGATAGAAAATTTGGTACTGAAAAACGAATTGAGCTAACCATGAAGGAGACCAAGGATAAATACAAGGATCAAACCCTATATTCAAAGAATCCAGGTAATTCTGGATCCGATGAAACCTTTAGAGAATATATTGCTCTGTACTCATGATAAATCTTGTGGAAAATCTTTCTTCATCAACCTTCGATCTTAGAAATTCTGAAAATATCATCATAAATATCTTCGATATTTCTGAAGATATATTCATAAATATTCTTGTCCGAAATTATCTATCTCTTCGTGTTATCTGTGTTACATCATAAAAGAAACTGTTTTAGTTTCTATTCTTCTGTAAAATTTAAGTTTAATTTATGAATGAATTCTGGATAAAGGTAAAGAATTGATGCATGAATTAGTATAATATAATGACACTTGATCAACGTGATTATATTACAGTAAGTCATGCTGAGTTTCTAATGGAACATGATGATTCACAAATCATAACGTCATCATGTGTCATGTTACATAACTCTTTCATTCTGCCTAACTTCTGAACATATCAAGAAGATATATTCTTGATAGTTCTATTCTCAGTGATTCTGGTAATTTGACAAATCAAATCGTGCTATTACGTTCTTTCTTGTTTAGAACATTAAGTTCATTCAAAACTCCATACTTACGAATTCTGGACCATTACTCGCTTTACTAGAGATCGAGAAGAGAATAAAAAGGCAAAGAGCTCCAAAATATAAGAGAAAATATAAAGCCCAATAACAAAACGAAGGTTACAAACCGTGAATATTAATACGAATAGCAATATAAAGACACGGTAGAATTAAGAATAGTATCACTGATAATGCTAAAAACAAACATATATTTCATAGCATTATCTCTCAAGAAAGACAAGCTTTTAGTTGCAGTTGTTCTATTTACAAGTGATATTCGTTTAAATAATAAAAGGTGAAGACAAAATACAGATTCGACGAATTGAAGACGCAAACGACCAAAAAGCTCCAAAGTACATTCAAAGTGGTTCAAATTATTGATGAGAAACGTCTCGAAATTACAAAAGTACAAGTTGCAAAACGCAAAATACAAGATATTAAATTGTACGCAAGGACGTTCAAAAATCCAGAACCGGGACCAGAGTCAACTCTCAACGCTCAACGCAACGGACTAAAAATTACGAGTCAACTGTGCACATAAATATAATATAATATTTAAATAATTCTTAAAATTATTTATATATTATATATATTTATATAAACCGTCGGTAGAATGCAAACAAACTCTTGTGAGCTGGAAAAAGGGGCCATGCGATCGCATGGTGAACAATGACAGGTCAGGTCCTATAAAGTTCGCGAGTTTTGGACGAATTTTTACACCTTTATCTTTTCCATCTATCTCTCACTCAACGTATATATATATATATATATGTATATATATATATATATATATATATATATATATTAATTTTAAATTCTAATAATAAAGGTATGTTAGCGAATGTTGTAAGGGTGTAAGTCGAAATTCTGTCTGTGTAACGCTACGCTATTATTATTCATTGTAAGTTATGTTCAACCTTTTTAAATTAATGTCTCGTAGCTAAGTTATTATTATGCTTATTTAATGCCAAAGTAATCATGATGTTGGGCTAAATATTAAAATTGGGTAATTGGGCTTTGTACCATAATTGGGGTTTGGACAAAAGAACGACACTTGTGGAAATTAGACTATGGGCTATTAATGGGCTTTATATTAACTAAATGATACCTCGTTGATTTAATATATAGACTTATAATTTGAAGTATTTATATATAACCACATACGCTTGACTGGGTACGGTGGGCGGGATATCTATAAATACCAATAATTGGTCATTTAACCGGACACGGGGATGGATTAATAATCAATAGACTTGTTGAAACAGGGGTGGATTACTGTAACGACCCTGGATTTTCCAACGTTTATTTATTAATAATTATTATTAATACTTGTGATTTAATGAATGTATTGTTTATATACATTTACTTGTTACCATACTTGACTTTAAATGCCCGAAACGTCTTTGTGACACACGAAACTTTCACGAATAATATTTTGAATATTATTTACATTCATGATTAAGTTTTATTAATCATTTTAAGTAACTATGGCTACTAGTTAATTACTTGGAATTTTGTTTGGATTATTACTTAATTGGACATGGGCTCTTGATTTGTGGGCTTAGAAGCCCACCCTACTCACTTAATGGACTTATTAGCCCATTACTATCTTGCAAGTATCACCTTAAGACTTACTAGATAGATTAACTTAGTAAGAATCTAGTTACATGTTACTTGCACCTTATTCCCATGAACATACCCCTTGTAACCAACTTTTAAACCATACTTGTAAGAACCTTGTGGATATTTGTCTCCCCCTTGATTCCATGATGAACCGTCAGCCTCCAAGGCTTTTAGAGGAGTTTTGTGTTTTTTTTTTACTACTTCAATTACTAGTATTACTCTCTCATTTACACACACACAATTTACTTGCAAGTTCTCTCATCTTTTCTCTCATTTTCTCTCCTTTCTTGTAAGTAACATAGACTTTTCTTCTCCTCTTTTTCTTGTACTAAAATCGTAGCACACATACATATATCATCATCATTTGTTTGTTATTTACTTGTTCTTGTTGTTTAAATTACTTACTAGTTGTTGTTGTTGATTACTTACTAGTTACAAGAATCAAACTTCTTAGTTTGTTCTTCATTTATCTTGTTCATAACAAGAACATACAAGAGCTAAACTTGCTAGTTTATGTTCTACATTTAAATTTTTAAAAGATTAAAGTTCATGAGTTAAAACCATACTTGAAGTTCATGAAGTAAACTTAAAGTTTACTTTCTAAAGATCAAGACTTAGGCTTGAATCTTTAAAAGTATGAAACCCATGAACTTGTTACTTGTTTATTTAGATTATTTCTTCATTTTATGTACTTTAAAGTTGTGATTTGGTCAAGCATTACTAGTTAATCTTGATCTCATTTTTCTTGAACAAAAGTTAACTTGAAAGTTCAAGAACATGGAATTGTAACTCTTTAGTTATAACTTCATACACTTTTGTTAGATTTAACTTAATAACTTTAGACCTAGACTTTTGAGTCTTGGATCTTCAAGATCTAACTAAGAACTATGTTCTACATCTTAGGATCTTGATTAGTTAGTTTACTTTCTAGTTTGTAGTTCAATATTACTTTTATAGTTCATGTATGTGTTAAATCTAAGACTTTGATGTAACTTTGGTTCATCAAACTACATACAACACTTAATTGAGTTGTGCTACTTGTCTTAGACTTACACTTGGGTTATGATGGTCAAAACTTGGTAAATATGATGTAAACACATCAACGAGTTGTACACTTGAAGCTATATGCATCAAGGATGAGAACCGTCATAAGCATCGAGTACCAAGAAACCCCAGAACCTACTGTTTTACTGTTTCTGTGTCTGACCCGTACAACTTGGGCAAATGTAAAAATGATTTTCAGATAGCTCTATTCGAGTAGATAACTTTTCATTTAGGACTTGTCTTAATCCGAGTTACGGTTTAGGATTTATGGCCCTCCGATCGTCGGTATGTCCTTTTAACGTTGTGCTGAAAATTCTGACCTACTCGCACTTAGACCGTCGCCACGGTCAAACGAAGACGAGTTTGCTTCTGAGATTTTTTCCACAACTAAAGGACTCATATGCGGAGCCATGGCCACTAGTCTCACCTTATTTCAGTAGGTTTAGAGGCCGTGGTGACTGACCGAATCAGCCTTTGTTTTAAACTTCTTTCATGAACGAAACTTACTTTACACCTTTTGTTTGATGATGAATGATGATGACCTTTAAGACCTAATTTACATACATTTAAACCTATTGGGACAATTTAATGACTTAGTACTATTTGACTTAGGTTGAGGACTTTCCGGACCTACATACTTGCTTACTTTTCCCGAGTCATACTTTACCGCTACTTTATCATTGTGAGTTATAGCAATCCCTTCTTACTTTAACTATTTTGGGAACTGAGAATACATGCGCATTTTACATTTTACATACTAGGCACGAGTACTTAAACTTTATATATGTGTGGGTTATACAACGACATAAACATTCCCTTTAGCTCGGTAACGTTTAGTCATTGGTTTTTGAACCAGTGAACGCGAATCTTAGATATGGATCCATAGGGTTTGACATCCCCACTCGGGCTAGTCGCGCTAGCATTTAACGAGTTTTTAATACTTCGTAAACATACGCACTTTCCAAGTGTACTTTCAGGGGGTGATATATTATTAAACGTTAAGTTAGTTACCGAGTGCCCACGGTTGAACATATACTTTATCATACTGATTTGGATTACTGATTTAAACGCTTGTTGAAGCACTGAAATATCATGGCCTACCTTACATTACTGTTATACTTAAACTATAGCTCACCAACCTTTGTGTTGACGTTTTTAAGCATGTTTTTCTCAGGTGCTTAAGGTTGCTTGCTTCCGCTGTGTACTAGTCATGCCTCGTAGACTTCCGCTCTGCTTACTAGAGTTGTCACCGCATGAAACATACTATCTTGCATTCAAACTTTACTACTTTTGAACAATGATTTATAACTACCTAAGGGTCACGTACTATTGCTATTTGCTTCTGTTCGTTGAAGCATAATTTTGATTGTAAAACATTTGACGTTGGTTATGACGTCACCTTTTATCATGAATGCAAACTTGTTTTGAAAACGCATATAGTGTTTGACCTTGTAATGATCCGGTTGTTGATGGTCCGTACATGTTGATTTAGTACGGGGCGTCACATTTGGTATCAGAGCATTGGTTGTAGAGAATTGGGATGCATTAGTGAGTCTAAGACTGACCCGAATAGGATTCACTAATAGGACTAATGTACAACTTGCTAGTTTACTTGTTTCTGTGAAATCTGCTGCATGCTACTGTGTTATACTACTGCATGCCACTGCTTACTTGTACTACTGTATGAACTTACTGCATGCTACCGTTCTCTTTTACTGCTACGTAAACTCGCCGTATGCTTTTGTTTACTCTCGCTACTGCATGCTGCTATCTGCTTTTAGCATGTTACTTCGGTATGATACTGTTACTATCGCTATGCTACGTGCTGTTGTAAACGATCTAGGCTGCTGTAGTTGTTATGCCTGATTTCACTCTTGCTACATGCCTACTATTCGCTATACCGACGTGGAGAACTTATCCTTCCCAGTTCGGATGTTTTCCTGAACTACTTACCCACTCGTCTAACCCTAAGAACTAGTAGTGTAATCCACCTGTTACTACTGCTCCACCATTCCAGAGATCGAAACGTTACTTCACGCAATCTAGAAGATTGTTCAGATGACACATATCCGGTACGCTTGCATGACCGTCACTTATCTCTTTCATTCTTCACCACTACTCGACGATCTGATGACACTTTTGGACTTAAGTCCCTAACACTCCTAGACATTGGATAAGTCGGGAGGACATCTCCTTTCACAAGGTCATAGTATCTTCTACTGATGCTCAAACACATCATATTACTACTATCTACACGTACAACCTGACGCGAGACCCGGATTGAATATCTAGAAGGAACCTAACAACGTTACCTGAATCTGAACCTTTGAAGAAACTTCGGGACATTTAGGCATTAATGTATGATCTACGGAACCTACGTGAAATGTCCCGTTCTTATTGATTAAAAACGTTCCATATTAATTGGTTTCGTTGCGAGGTTTTGACCTCTATATGAGACGTTTTTCAAAGACTGCATTCATTTTTAAAACAAACCATAACCTTTATTTCATAAATAAAGGTTTAAAAAGCTTTACGTAGATTATCAAATAATGATAATCTAAAATATTCTGTTTACACACGACCATTACATAATGGTTTACAATACAAATATGTTACATCGAAATCAGTTTCTTGAATGCAGTTTTTACACAATATCATACAAACATGGACTCCAAATCTTGTCCTTATTTTAGTATGCAACAGCGGAAGCTCTTAATATTCACCTGAGAATAAACATGCTTTAAACGTCAACAAAAATGTTGGTGAGTTATAGGTTTAACCTATATATATCAAATCGTAACAATAGACCACAAGATTTCATATTTCAATACACATCCCATACATAGAGATAAAAATCATTCATATGGTGAACACCTGGTAACCGACAATAACAAGATGCATATATAAGAATATCCCCATCATTCCGGGACACCCTTCGGATATGATATAAATTTCGAAGTACTAAAGCATCCGGTACTTTGGATGGGGTTTGTTAGGCCCAATAGATCTATCTTTAGGATTCGCGTCAATTAGGGTGTCTGTTCCCTAATTCTTAGATTACCAGACTTAATAAAAAGGGGCATATTCGATTTCGATAATTCAACCATAGAATGTAGTTTCACGTACTTGTGTCTATTTTGTAAATCATTTATAAAACCTGCATGTATTCTCATCCCAAAAATATTAGATTTTAAAAGTGGGACTATAACTCACTTTCACAGATTTTTACTTCGTCGGGAAGTAAGACTTGGCCACTGGTTGATTCACGAACCTATAACAATATATACATATATATCAAAGTATGTTCAAAATATATTTACAACACTTTTAATATATTTTGATGTTTTAAGTTTATTAAGTCAGCTGTCCTCGTTAGTAACCTACAACTAGTTGTCCACAGTTAGATGTACAAAAATAATTCGATAAATATTATCTTGAATCAATCCACGACCCAGTGTATACGTATCTCAGTATTGATCACAACTCAAACTATATATATTTTGGAATCAACCTCAACCCTGTATAGCTAACTCCAACATTCACATATAGAGTGTCTATGGTTGTACCGAAATATATATAGATGTGTCGACATGATAGGTTGAAACATTGTATACGTGTCTATGGTATCTCAAGATTACATAATATACAATACAAGTTGATTAAGTTATGGATGGAATAGATTTGTTACCAATTTTCACGTAGCTAAAATGAGAAAAATTATCCAATCTTGTTTTACCCATAACTTCTTCATTTTAAATCCGTTTTGAGTGAATCAAATTGCTATGGTTTCATATTGAACTCTATTTTATGAATATAAACAGAAAAATTATAGGTTTATAGTCGGAAAAATAAGTTACAAGTCGTTTTTATAAAGGTAGTCATTTCAGTCGAAAGAACGACGTCTAGATGACCATTTTAGAAAACATACTTCCACTTTGAGTTTAACCATAATTTTTGGATATAGTTTCATGTTCATAATAAAAATCATTTTCTCAGAATAACAACTTTTAAATCAAAGTTTATCATAGTTTTTAATTAACTAACCCAAAACAGCCCGCGGTGTTACTACGACGGCGTAAATCCGGTTTTACGGCGTAATAAAAACATGTTAACTATATATATAACCATATATATGTCATCGTATAGTTTTTAAAAGTTTTAACGTTCGTGAATCACCGATCAACTTGGGTGGTCAATTGTCTATATGAAACATATTTCAATTAATCAAGTCTTAACAAGTTTGATTGCTTAACATGTTGGAAACATTTAATCATGTAAATATCAATCTCAATTAATATATATAAACATGGAAAAGTTTGGGTCACTACAGTACCTACCCGTTAAATAAATTTCGTCCCGAAATTTTAAGCTGTTGAAGGTGTTGACGAATCTTCTGGAAATAGATGCGGGTATTTCTTCTTCATCTGATCTTCACGCTCCCAGGTGAACTCGGGTCCTCTACGAGCATTCCATCGAACCTTAACAATTGGTATCTTGTTTTGCTTAAGTCTTTTAACCTCACGATCCATTATTTCGACGGGTTCTTCGATGAATTGAAGTTTTTCGTTGATTTAGATTTCATCTAACGGAATAGTGAGATCTTCTTTAGCAAAACATTTCTTTAAATTCGAGACGTGGAAAGTGTTATGTACAGTCGCGAGTTGTTGAGGTAACTCTAGTCGGTAAGCTACTGGTCCGACACGATCAATAATCTTGAATGGTCCAATATACCTTGGATTTAATTTCCCTCGTTTACCAAATCGAACGACGCCTTTCCAAGGTGCAACTTTAAGCATGACCATCTCTCCAATTTCAAATTCTATATCTTTTCTTTTAATGTCAGCGTAGCTCTTTTGTCGACTTTGGGCGGTTTTCAACCGTTGTTGAATTTGGATGATCTTCTCGGTAGTTTCTTGTATAATCTCTGGACCCGTAATCTGTCTATCCCCCACTTCACTCCAACAAATCGAAGACCTGCACTTTCTACCATAAAGTGCTTCAAACGGCGCCATCTCAATGCTTGAATGGTAGCTGTTGTTGTAGGAAAATTCTGCTAACGGTAGATGTCGATCCCAACTGTTTCCGAAATCAATAACACATGCTCGTAGCATGTCTTCAAGCGTTTGTATCGTCCTTTCGTTCTGCCCATCAGTTTATGGATGATAGGCAGTACTCATGTCTAGACGAGTTCCTAATGCTTGCTGTAATGTCTGCCAGAATCTTGAAATAAATCTGCCATCCCTATCAGAGATAATAGAGATTGGTATTCCATGTCTAGAGATGACTTCCTTCAAATACAGTCGTGCTAACTTCTCCATCTTGTCATCTTCTCTTATTGGTAGGAAGTGTGCTGATTTGGTGAGACGATCAACTATTACCCAAATAGTATCAAAACCACTTGCAGTCCTTGGCAATTTAGTGATGAAATCCATGGTAATGTTTTCCCATTTCCATTCCGGGATTTCGGGTTGTTGAAGTAGACCTGATGGTTTCTGATGCTCAGCTTTGACCTTAGAACACGTCAAACATTCTCCTACGTATTTAGCAACATCGGCTTTCATACTCGGCCACCAAAAATGTTTCTTGAGATCCTTGTACATCTTCCCCGTTCCAGGATGTATTGAGTATCTGGTTTTATGAGCTTCTCTAAGTACCATTTCTCTCATATCTCCAAATTTTGGTACCCAAATCCTTTCAGCCCTATACCGGGTTCCGTCTTCCCGAATATTAAGATGCTTCTCCGATCCTTTGGGTATTTCATCCTTTAAATTTCCCTCTTTTAAAACTCCTTGTTGCGCCTCCTTTATTTGAGTAGTAATGTTATTATGAATCATTATATTCATAGATTTTACTCGAATGGGTTCTCTGTCCTTCCTGCTCAAGGCATCGGCTACCACATTTGCCTTCCCCGGGTGGTAACGAATCTCAAAGTCGTAATCATTCAATAATTCAATCCACCTACGCTGCCCCATATTCAGTTTTTTCTGATTAAATATGTGTTGAAGACTTTTGTGGTCGGTATATATAATACTTTTGACCCCATATAAGTAGTGCCTCCAAGTCTTTAATGCAAAAACAACCGCGCCTAATTCCAAATCATGCGTCGTATAATTTTGTTCGTGAATCTTCAATTGTCTAGACGCATAAGCAATCACCTTCGTTCGTTGCATTAATACACAACCGAGACCTTGCTTTGATGCATCACAATAAATCACAAAATCATCATTCCCTTCAGGCAATGACAATATAGGTGCCGTAGTTAGCTTTTTCTTCAATAATTGAAACGCTTTCTCTTGTTCATCATTCCATTCAAATTTCTTCCCTTTATGCGTTAATGCAGTCAAGGGTTTTGCTATTCTGGAAAAGTCTTGGATGAACCTTCTGTAGTAACCAGCTAGTCCTAAAAACTGGCGTATGTGTTTCGGAGTTTTCGGGTTTTCCCACTTTTCAACAGTTTCTATCTTTGCCGGATCCACCTTAATACCTTCTTTGTTCACTATGTGACCGAGGAATTGAACTTCTTCCAACCAAAATGCACACTTTGAAAACTTAGCGTACAATTCTTCCTTCCTCAATACTTCTAACACCTTTCTCAAATGTTCACCATGTTCTTGGTCATTCTTTGAGTAAATAAGTATGTCATCAATAAAAACAATGACAAACTTGTCAAGGTATGGTCCACACACTCGGTTCATAAGGTCCATGAACACAGCTGGTGCATTAGTTAAACCAAACGGCATGACCATAAACTCGTAATGACCGTAACGTGTTCTGAAAGCAGTCTTTGGAATATCATCTTCTTTCACCCGCATTTGATGATACCCGGAACGTAAGTCAATATTTGAATAAACAGACGAGCCTTGTAGTTGATCAAATAAGTCGTCGATTCTCGGTAGTGGATAGCGGTTCTTGATGGTAAGTTTGTTCAACTCTCGGTAGTCGATACATAACCTGAATGTACCATCTTTCTTCTTGACAAACAAAACAGGAGCTCCCCACGGTGATGTGCTTGGTCGAATGAAACCACGCTCTAAAAGTTCTTGTAATTGGCTTTGCAGTTCTTTCATCTCGCTGGGTGCGAGTCTGTAAGGAGCACGAGCTATTGGTGCAGCTCCTGGTACAAGATCTATTTGAAATTCAACGGATCGATGTGGGGGTAATCCCGGTAATTCTTTCGGAAATACATCGGGAAATTCTTTTGCAATGGGAACATCATTGATGCTCTTTTCTTCAGTTTGTACTTTCTCGACGTGTGCTAGAACAGCATAGCAACCTTTTCTTATTAGTTTTTGTGCCTTCAAATTACTAATAAGATGTAGCTTCGTGTTGCCCTTTTCTCCGTACACCATTAAGGGTTTTCCTTTTTCTCGTATAATGCGAATTGCATTTTTGTAACAAACGATCTCCGCTTTCACTTCTTTCAACCAGTCCATACCGATTATCACATCAAAACTCCCTAACTCTACTGGTATCAAATCAATCTTAAATGTTTCGCTAACCAGTTTAATTTCTCGATTCCGACATATATTATCTGCTGAAATTAATTTACCATTTGCTAATTCTAGTAAAAATTTACTATCCAAAGGCGTCAATGGATAACTTAATTTAGCACAAAAATCTCTACTCATATAGCTTCTATCCGCACCCGAATCAAATAAAACGTAAGCAGATTTATTGTCAATAAGAAACGTACCCGTAACAAGCTCCGGGTCTTCCTGTGCCTCTACCGCATTAATATTGAAAACTCTTCCACGGCCTTGTCCATTCGTGTTCTCCTGGTTCGGGCAATTTCTAATAATGTGGCCTGGTTTTCCACATTTATAACAAACTACATTGGCATAACTTGCTCCGACACTACTTGCTCCGCCATTACTCGTTCCGACACCATTTGTTCCTTTTGTTCTATTAACCCCTGGTCCGTAGACCTCACACTTCGCCGCGCTATGACCATTTCTTTTACACTTGTTGCAAAATTTGGTGCAGAACCCCGAGTGATTCTTTTCACACCTTTGGCATAGCTGCTTCTGATTGTTGTTGTTGTTGCGGTTATTATTGTTGTTGGGATGATTGTTGTAGTTGCTGTTGTTGTTGTTGTTGTTGTTGTTGGGCCGTTTGTTGTAGTTGCGATTGATGTTGCGATTGTTGGGATAATTGTTGCGATTATTGTTGTAATTGCTGTTGTTGTTGTATTGGTGATTCTTATCACCGTTTTCCTCCCACTTTCTTTTGACTTGCTTCACATTGGCCTCTTCAGCAGTCTGTTCTTTAATTCTTTCTTCAATCTGGTTCACTAGTTTGTGAGCCATTCTACATGCCTGTTGTATGGAGGCGGGCTCGTGTGAACTTATATCTTCTTGGATTCTTTCCGGTAATCCTTTCACAAACGCGTCGATCTTCTCTTCCTCATCTTCGAATGCTCCCGGACACAATAGGCACAATTCTGTGAATCGTCTTTCGTACGTGGTAATATCAAATCCTTGGGTTCGTAACCCTCTAAGTTCTGTCTTGAGCTTATTGACCTCGGTTCTGGGACGGTACTTCTCGTTCATCAAGTGCTTGAATGCTGACCACGGTAGTGCGTATACATCATCTTGTCCCACTTGCTCTAGATAGGTATTCCACCATGTTAACGCAGAACCTGTGAAGGTATGCGTAGCGTACTTCACTTTGTCCTCTTCAGTACACTTACTTATGGCAAACACCGATTCAACCTTCTCGGTCCACCGTTTCAATCCGATCGGTCCTTCGGTTCCATCAAATTCCAAAGGTTTGCAGGCAGTGAATTCTTTGTAGGTGCATCCTACACGATTTCCTGTACTGCTAGATCCAAGGTTATTGTTGGTATGTAGCGCAGCCTGTACTGCGGCTATGTTTGAAGCTAGAAAAGTACGGAATTCCTCTTCATTCATATTCACGGTGTGTCGAGTAGTCGGTGCCATTTCCTTCAAAATAGTTAAATGGAACAAGTTAATCATACAGAATATTAAGAGTAGTTACTAGTATTTCGTAGCATAATATGAACTCATTTATAAAAGCTTTTTCTTCATATTAGCGTTTTATAAGTTTAAATTCGGGTAGTACCTACCCGTTAAGTTCATACTTAGTAGCTAATATACAATTCAACTACTACAATTCTATATGAAAAACTGATTATAATAATATTTCGCGTTCAAACTTTTATACAATATTTTACAAACTTACAATACCGCTTATTTTACATAAAGCATGAAATATAGCACACAATAACTTTGATACAAGATAGTTGTGAAGACAATTCTAGCTAGTACACAAGTCGTTCAGCAAAGGCAATAAAGACACGTAATTCATACGTCCAGAAACAAGTCATGCATTCTGGTTTTACTAGGACTACTTCCCATCCTTGGTCTTGTGCAACATAACCGTTATGGCCGTTGATAAGACAGCGTGTTGTAACGTCATTAAAGGGACGAGGGTTACGTAATGTCCAACAGTCCCGTAACAATCTAAAAACCTCATTTCTTACCCCAATTACCGACTCCGTCACTTGTGGAAACGTTTTGTTTAATAGTTGTAGCCCGATGTTCTTGTTCTCACTTTGGTGAGAAGCGAACATTACTAATCCGTAAGCATAACATGCTTCTTTATGTTGCATGTTAGCCGCTTTTTCTAAATCACGAAGTCCAATATTCGGATATATTGAGTCAAAATAATTTCTTAACCCGTTGCGTAAAATAGCATTTGGGTTCCCCGCAATATATGCGTCAAAGTAAACACATCGTAACTTATGGGTTTCCCAATGTGATATCCCCCATCTTTCAAACGAAAGTCTCTTATAAACCAAGACATTCTTGGAACGTTCTTCGAATGTCTTACAAACTGATCTCGCCTTAAATAGTTGTGCCGAAGAATTCTGGCCGACTCTAGACAAGATTTCATCAATCATGTCTCCGGGTAGGTCTCTTAAAATATTGGGTTGTCTATCCATTTTGTGTTTTTAAACTGTAAAATAGACAAGAGTTAGATTCATAAAAAAAATGCTTATTAATACAAGCAATTTTTACATATATCATAAAGCATAAGAACACTATATTACATATATTACACCACACGAATACAACTATCTTATTCCGACTCGCTCGTTTCTTCTTCTTCGGTTTTGGTTCGTTTTGCCAAGTTTCTAGGGATATATGATGTTCCCCTAATACGAGCCGTCGTTGTCCACATTGGTTTAGAAAAACCTGGTGGTTTAGAGGTTCCCGGGTCATTGTTACAACTTAAGGACTTCGGGGGTTGACGATACATATAAAGTTCATCGGGGTTGGAATTAGATTTCTCTATTTTTATGCCCTTTCCCTTATTATTTTCTTTTGCCTTTTTAAATTCAGTTGGGGTAATTTCTATAACATCATCGAAATTCTCGTCGGAATCCGATTCATCGGAGAATTGGTAATCCTCCCAATATTTTGCTTCCTTGGCGGAAACACCATTGACCATAATTAACTTTGGTCGGTTGGTTGAGGATTTTCTTTTACTTAACCATTTTATTATTTCCCCCACCGGTTCTATTTCTTCATCCGGTTCCGATTCTTCTTCCGGTTCCGATTCTTCTTCCGGTTCCGACTCTTCTTCCGGTTCCTCTTCGGGAACTTGTGAATCAGTCCACAAATCATTCCAATTTACATTTGACTCTTCATTATTATTAGGTGAGTCAATGGGACTTGTTCTAGAGGTAGACATCTATCACATAATATCAAACACGTTAAGAGATTAATATATCACATAATATTCATATGTTAAAAATATATAGTTTCCAACAAAAATGTTAAGCAATCATTTTTAAAGAAAACACGGTCGAAGTCCAGACTCACTAATGCATCCTAACAAACTCGATAAGACACACTAATGCAAATTTTCTGGTTCTCTAAGACCAACGCTCTGATACCAACTGAAATGTCCCGTTCTTATTGATTAAAAACGTTCCATATTAATTGATTTCGTTGCGAGGTTTTGACCTCTATATGAGACGTTTTTCAAAGACTGCATTCATTTTTAAAACAAACCATAACCTTTATTTCATAAATAAAGGTTTAAAAAGCTTTACGTAGATTATCAAATAATGATAATCTAAAATATCCTGTTTACACACGACCATTACATAATGGTTTACAATACAAATATGTTACATCGAAATCAGTTTCTTGAATGCAGTTTTTACACAATATCATACAAACATGGACTCCAAATCTTGTCCTTATTTTAGTATGCAACAGCGGAAGCTCTTAATATTCACCTGAGAATAAACATGCTTTAAACGTCAACAAAAATGTTGGTGAGTTATAGGTTTAACCTATATATATCAAATCGTAACAATAGACCACAAGATTTCATATTTCAATACACATCCCATACATAGAGATAAAAATCATTCATATGGTGAACACCTGGTAACCGACAATAACAAGATGCATATATAAGAATATCCCCATCATTCCGGGACACCCTTCGGATATGATATAAATTTCGAAGTACTAAAGCATCCGGTACTTTGGATGGGGTTTGTTAGGCCCAATAGATCTATCTTTAGGATTCGCGTCAATTAGGGTGTCTGTTCCCTAATTCTTAGATTACCAGACTTAATAAAAAGGGGCATATTCGATTTCGATAATTCAACCATAGAATGTAGTTTCACGTACTTGTGTCTATTTTGTAAATCATTTATAAAACCTGCATGTATTCTCATCCCAAAAATATTAGATTTTAAAAGTGGGACTATAACTCAATTTCACAGATTTTTACTTCGTCGGGAAGTAAGACTTGGCCACTGGTTGATTCATGAACCTATAACAATATATACATATATATCAAAGTATGTTCAAAATATATTTACAACACTTTTAATATATTTTGATGTTTTAAGTTTATTAAGTCAGCTGTCCTCGTTAGTAACCTACAACTAGTTGTCCACAGTTAGATGTACAAAAATAATTCGATAAATATTATCTTGAATCAATCCACGACCCAGTGTATACGTATCTCAGTATTGATCACAACTCAAACTATATATATTTTGGAATCAACCTCAACCCTGTATAGCTAACTCCAACATTCACATATAGAGTGTCTATGGTTGTTCCGAAATATATATAGATGTGTCGACATGATAGGTTGAAACATTGTATACGTGTCTATGGTATCTCAAGATTACATAATATACAATACAAGTTGATTAAGTTATGGATGGAATAGATTTGTTACCAATTTTCACGTAGCTAAAATGAGAAAAATTATCCAATCTTGTTTTACCCATAACTTCTTCATTTTAAATCCGTTTTGAGTGAATCAAATTGCTATGGTTTCATATTGAACTCTATTTTATGAATCTAAACAGAAAAATTATAGGTTTATAGTCGGAAAAATAAGTTACAAGTCGTTTTTATAAAGGTAGTCATTTCAGTCGAAAGAACGACGTCTAGATGACCATTTTAGAAAACATACTTCCACTTTGAGTTTAACCATAATTTTTGGATATAGTTTCATGTTCATAATAAAAATCATTTTCTCAGAATAACAACTTTTAAATCAAAGTTTATCATAGTTTTTAATTAACTAACCCAAAACAGCCCGCGGTGTTACTACGACGGCGTAAATCCGGTTTTACGGTGTTTTTCGTGTTTCCAGGTTTTAAATCATTAAGTTAGCATATCATATAGATATAGAACATGTGTTTAGTTGATTTTAAAAGTCAAGTTAGAAGGATTAACTTTTGTTTGCGAACAAGTTTAGAATTAACTAAACTATGTTATAGTGATTACAAGTTTAAACCTTCGAATAAGATAGCTTTATATGTATGAATCGAATGATGTTATGAACATCATTACTACCTTAATTTCCTTGGATAAACCTACTGGAAAAGAG
This sequence comes from Rutidosis leptorrhynchoides, assembly GCF_046630445.1. Classification (NCBI taxonomy): domain Eukaryota; kingdom Viridiplantae; phylum Streptophyta; class Magnoliopsida; order Asterales; family Asteraceae; genus Rutidosis; species Rutidosis leptorrhynchoides. The sequence continues at coordinate 113,063,763 of NC_092341.1, forward strand.
AAAAATGGATCTAGCTTCAATGGATCCTTGGATGGCTCGAAGTTCTTGAAGCAGAATCATGACACGAAAACAAGTTCAAGTAAGATCATCACTTGAAATAAGATTGTTATAGTTATAGAAATTGAACCAAAGTTTGAATATGATTATTACCTTGTATTAGAATGATAACCTACTGTAAGAAACAAAGATTTCTTGAGGTTGGATGATCACCTTACAAGATTGGAAGTGAGCTAGCAAACTTGAAAGTATTCTTGATTTTATGAAACTAGAACTTTTGGAATTTATGAAGAACACTTAGAACTTGAAGATAGAACTTGAGAGAGATCAATTAGATGAAGAAAATTGAAGAATGAAAGTGTTTGTAGGTGTTTTTGGTCGTTGGTGTATGGATTAGATATAAAGGATATGTAATTTTGTTTTCATGTAAATAAGTCATGAATGATTACTCATATTTTTGTAATTTTATGAGATATTTCATGCTAGTTGCCAAATGATGGTTCCCACATGTGTTAGGTGACTCACATGGGCTGCTAAGAGCTGATCATTGGAGTGTATATACCAATAGTACATACATCTAAAAGCTGTGTATTGTACGAGTACGAATACGGGTGCATACGAGTAGAATTGTTGATGAAACTGAACGAGGATGTAATTGTAAGCATTTTTGTTATGTAGAAGTATTTTGATAAGTGTCTTGAAGTCTTTCAAAAGTGTATGAATACATATTAAAACACTACATGTATATACATTTTAACTGAGTCATTAAGTCATCGTTAGTCGTTACAGGTAAATGTTGTTTTGAAACCTTTAGGTTAACGATCTTGTTGAATGTTGTTAACCCATTGTTTATTATAACAAATGAGATGTTAAATTATTATATTATCATGATATTATGATATATAATATATCTTAGTATGATGTATATACAGTTAAATGTCGTTACAACGATAATCGTTACATATATGTCTCGTTTCGAAATCATTAAGTTAGTAGTCTTATTTTTACATATGTATTTCATTGTTAATACACTTAATAATATATTTACTTATCATTTAACATAATTAACCAAGTGTATCAATATCTTAATATGATTCATATGTACCTAGTAAGACGTTGTTATAACGATAATCGTTATATATATCGTTTTCGAGTTTCTTAAATTAATAGTCTCATTTTTATGTATATAACTCATTGTTAAAATACCTAATGAGATACATACATATAATAAAAACATGTTAACTATATATATAACCATATATATGTCATCGTATAGTTTTTAAAAGTTTTAACGTTCGTGAATCACCGATCAACTTGGGTGGTCAATTGTCTATATGAAACATATTTCAATTAATCAAGTCTTAACAAGTTTGATTGCTTAACATGTTGGAAACATTTAATCATGTAAATATCAATCTCAATTAATATATATAAACATGGAAAAGTTTGGGTCACTACACTACGCACCCACATCGAGAAACTGTGAGATTAGATATGTAGATTCTGGTTTGAGATGACATAGATAAAGCACCATTAGATGAAATTGTGTATAATTGGAAGTGATCACGTTACATTGACCATATGGAATGATATTAGAATGAATGTACGATTTAGTACAATATAATGACGCCAGGCCAGCGTGATTATATTGAAGTAAATCATGCAGAAGTTCCAATGTTACTACATGAGGAATATGGGGTGATCCAGGGAAAATTTTTGCAGGGATCATTTGAGCATACGCATTATAGTCTGTCAAAGGTAGGGAAGGAATAACCACGTAGCCAAGATACTATACAAGAAGGGCTTTGATTGCAGAACTAATAACCCAAAAATTTGTTATAGATATCGACACCCTGGACATTTAAGGAAAAAGTTCCCATATAGGAAAAACATTAAACTTACCTGCGGTAAAGCAATCGTTATCTTAGTTATGGAAACTCACATGGAATTCTGATTTTAGTTAGGTTACGTTTCATCACAACGTTTTATTGTCTCAAGGTTGTTTAATACTGGGGCGATAGAAACCTTATATTTAAAGCACCTTAGTGTTATGACTAATAAGCCATTAACAACCATGAGGGTTAAGTATTCTATAAGACAAGCAAATGGTAAGCTGAGAAAGATAGAGGAATAATTTAAGGTAGTACTTTAAGATTAACAGGTGGGTCATTTGGAGATGACCTCATATTAACCAAACCTGGAAGTTTTAATGTAGTAGTTGAAAAGTATTAGTTACCTACGCATATGTTATTTGAGAAGATTGATAAAATTTTCACAGCAGCATAATAAGATTGGTTGGAATGAACCTTAAGATTAACCTAACACCCACCAATTTGGGAAATTGGATGCAATAGTGGGGATGAACTTTAAGATTAACTTAATACACATCAAATTAGAAAGTTTTGATAAAATAGTTGGAACGAACTGACTTTCAAGGATGAAAGTGGAATTTATTTATAATGAGGAAAATTTATTCGTATACCTCGCATGAAGGGTGAAACTATTATGGGAAGAGATGTAGCCCGAAAACTGAACCTTATTAGTTACATAACAACAACCCGTAATCCCACAATGGAAATCGGAAGAAATTCATCACTAAGCTACTAAAAATGGTAAGGCGGTTAGGACATCATCTAGGTTATTATTGACCATCTCGCCAAAACTGCTCACTTCCTAGCCATGAAAGAAACCGATACAATGGACAAAGTTGCACAACGTTACTTAAAGGAAATTGTATCCCGTCACTTCAGTAATTCAAATTCTATATTGAAGATTACCCAAGAACCTCATTTGATACTCATTCCTACGCAACTCTAATTCCTAACTTATTACGAGGAATTTCTTATTCGATGATAACCACAACATCATCCTTCTTACCTCGACATTAGTCAATCCAGTTCGAAATTTTCCTAAAATCAATGAGTGGTTAACTCTCATCCTCATGCCCTCCCATTCGTATCTCACTTGTAAGCAACAACTTCACACTTAAACATTTTGGGTCAAAGGACTTATGCTCTACTAATAGTCGTCAATCACATATAAATTCAACGATTTTTATTACCTCAAATATCACTCAAAATTTTCAAAAGTCTTTTACTCGATTCTCATCAACCTTTTCGAACTTGTAACCTCCGAAATATGAAAATTTTGTTTGCCAAAATTTTACACACATTATTTTACTGTGCTATCCTCTCAAAGCTAAAAAAAATAATAATAATAATAATAATAATAAACTTATTTTGTTTGCCATTCATGCAAATTTTTTAAATCGTACCCGTTATATAAAATAAAGTAAATAATTACTTATTTTTGACAAATACATATGAAACTTTACTTTCACTTTTACAAATCAAATCTTTCATTCAAAAGATATTATACTTTGAATGGTACGTGTTGTACATAACCCTAATTTACTAAGAACTTCGTTCCTTCTCTTACATTGTCACCATAAACAATTTCTATAAAACTTTCGTTGCTTATCATCTAAAACTTTTCGTGTTATTCGTATCCAAGTCATCATAAAGGCTTTATAACCGTCGAAATCGAGAGATTCATGTGCATGTGATAAAGGCACTGATTACCACATCATGCAAGGCCTTCGGGCATCTACTGACACTTAAACCATTCAAAACTATTGCGTTACCCCATGGATTTATTTCACCACACCTGTTGGAACAATACTCTTTCTTACATAACTCTAAGTCCTGACTCATTCCAAGGGATTCTCATTTAGTGGTATTAACACCATCATTATTTCGACTTTAATACTAGTCATAACCTGTTTGGCACTTTGCAAATTCAAGAAGCAATTAACATCTCATCCTCATGCTCTATCCTTCGTACCTCACTTTTAGCAACGGCTTCGCACGTAAATATTTGGCCTAAAGACTTGTGTCCTGATAATTACCAAAACTACATTTATTTCATTAGTTTTCACTACCTAGTAGCTGGTCACCCGATGATTTAAAGCTTTTCCACTCAATCTTTTTCAACTCGTAACCTTTGAAATACGAAAAACTATGTTTATCAAAATTTTTACACGTTGTTTATTGTGCGGTCCTCATAAGATTTACAGACAATGAAAGTACTAAAAACTTCCTGTCACTTATACGATTTATAAAACCGTATATGTATAAAATTATACTTACTTATTTTGATACTAAGTTATATCTTCAAATTATTTAAAAACCGTTCCTTTACCGAGTTATTCAACTTAAGTCAAATAGTTTTGTGCAAAATGGTACACATTGTACCTACTTCCAAATTTACTAGGAACTTCGTTCCGTTTACGTTGTCACAACAAACGGTTAAATGTTTTGTTTTTCAAAACTCCTTTAGTTGATTTGATTAAAGGTTTTCATATTAGACTACACCATGTATGGATCACACTTTTTCTCGCCCTCTGTTAGAGATGAAACTTACTATTAAGATCTTTGTTAAAAACTCTTGAGCCACTTTGGATGACGGTTTTATAAAATTTGTTAGAAAATCTTTGCACCGATAAAATGTTCTTTTTAAAGCTAGACGTGACAAAAACGCGGGCCGATAAATCAGTTTTCTGAGGTACACTCATTGGTCACCCTATTGTAGGAAAGGTACTAGGTGGGTTATTGTTCTCAATACTTCACAGCAAATCACAACACCCTCGTAAACCTCATCGCTATGAATCAGTATGTTGAGACACAAGAATCATTTTTAAGATTCTTTTCACTCGGAGTAAACCATTCGTTAGGACCAAGGGTTCACGTATCTTCTCATCCGCACATCCCCTTAAGTACACGGATAAATTCAGAACGAACCACTCGAAGGGCTCACTCTCGTTCAAAGACCACACCTTTCGTGCGACTTTCTTTTGGAAATGTAATATAAGATACCTTGAGAACCTATGAATCTTGTTATCCCTTGGGAGGGGACTACTTAAAACATTTACGACACTAATGTGAATACTCTATATAATTCTTCCTTCATTGGTTGCAACTGTGTGTTGCTCTAGTTAACGTTAACCCTAACTTCAACATGTAACTGAAAGGATGAAGCTACATTACGGAACTGTGTTTTAATTTCATCCAAGGATAGGTTCACCTGCAGTATGGTAAACCAGGTGATATCCCTCATTGTTCGTTCAGACCATTCTGAAGACACTACGAATAATTACAGTTTGCAAGTCCGATTGGTCACTTTTAGCTAAAATTTCAATTCACTTATTCAAATGAAACATTCTTAAATATCGGGTTCCTTATGCCTATGGCTTCCTTTTGAAATCAAGGGGTTTTGTAAAATCCGCGGCTAACACTATCCAGACATCTAAGCGCATGGTTGTGATCACCATGTTTTCCATTCTACCTGTCAGCTTCGTGTTTCGACATACGCACTCAATGTTTCAGAGGAGCTTAGAATCATTCATGATGCATTTCACACATCCAGCTTACCAAAGATGCCTGTAAGGCTAAAAACACCATCTTCCCTTTGTGGATATACATTCAGATGACATACTCATGTTAAACAGAAACAAAATCGAATTGTTGATCTCTTAGGACAAGAGACTTAATTAATGGCATGTACCCATTCTTACTTTCATACACCGAAATACCTTTCTAGGTAAATAACTTACTTTTGAGCCCACGAGACTCACGGAACTTTGATACGCCCCTTTTTATTCGAATACGGTACCAATGTTGGTCACTCCTTAAAATTTCGGGACGAAATTTTCTTTAACAGGTGGGTAATGTAACGACCCTGGATTTTCCAACATTTATTTATTAATAATTATTATTAATACTTGTGATTTAATGAATGTATTGTTTATATACATTTACTTGTTACCATACTTGACTTTAAATGCCCGAAACGTCTTTGTGACACACGAAACTTTCACGAATAATATTTTGAATATTATTTACATTCATGATTAAGTTTTATTAATCATTTTATTTAACTATGGCTACTAGTTAATTACTTGGGCTTTTGTTTGGATTATTACTTAATTGGACATGGGCTCTTGATTAGTGGGCTTAGAAGCCCACCCTACTCACTTAATGGACTTATTAGCCCATTACTATCTTGCAAGTATCACTTTAAGACTTAACTAGATAGATTAACTTAGTAAGAATCTAGTTACATGTTACTTGCACCTTATCCCCATGAACATACCCATTGTAACCAACTTTTGAACCATATTTGTAAGAACCTTGTGGATATTTGTCTCCCCCTTGATTCCTTGATGAACCGTTAGCCTCCAAGGCTTTTAGAGGAGTTTTGTGTTTTTTTTTTTCACTACTTCAATTACTAGTATTACTCTCTCATTTACACACACACAATTTACTTGCAAGTTCTCTCATCTTTACTCTCATTTTCTCTCCTTTCTTGTAAGTAACAAAGACTTTTCTTATCCTCTTTTTCTTGTACTAAAACCGTAGCACACATACATATATCATCATCATTTGTTTGTTGTTTACTTGTTCTTGTTGTTTAAATTACTTACTAGTTGTTGTTGTTGTTGTTGTTGATTACTTACTAGTTACAAGAATCAAACTTCTTAGTTTGTTCTTCATTTATCTTGTTCATAACAAGAACATACAAGAGCTAAACTTGCTAGTTTATGTTCTACATTTAAAGTTTTAAAAGATTAAAGTTCATGAGTTAAAACCATACTTGAAGTTCATGAAGTAAACTTAAAGTTTACTTTCTAAAGATCAAGACTTAGGCTTGAATCTTTAAAAGTATGAAACCCATGAACTTGTTACTTGTTTATTTAGATTATTTCTTCATTTTATGTACTTTAAAGTTGTGATTTGGTCAAGTATTACTAGTTAATCTTGATCTCATTTTTCTTGAACAAAAGTTAACTTGAAAGTTCAAGAACATGGAAGTGTAACTCTTTAGTTATAACTTCATACACTTGTGTTAGATTTAACTTAATAACTTTAGACCTAGACTTTTGGGTCTTGGATCTTCAAGATCTAACTAAGAACTATGTTCTACATCTTAGGATCTTGATTAGTTAGTTTACTTTCTAGTTTGTAGTTCAATATTACTTTTATAGTTCATGTATGTGTTAAATCTAAGACTTTGATGTAACTTTGGTTTATCAAACTACATACAACACTTAATTGAGTTGTGCTACTTATCTTAGACTTATACTTGGGTTATGATGGTCAAAACTTGTTAAAGATGATGTAAACACATCAACGAGTTGTACACTTGAAGCTATATGCATCAAGGATGAGAACCGTGATAAGCATCAAGTACCAAGAAACCCCAGAACCTACAGTTTTACGATTTCTGTGTCTGACCTGTACAACCTGGGCTACTGTAAAGATGATTTTCAGATATCTCTGTTCGATTAGATAACTTTTCATTTAGGTCTCGTCTTAATCCGAGTTACGGTTTAGGATTTATGGCCCTCCGATCGTCGCTATGTCCTTTTAACGTTGTGCTGAAAATTCTGACCTACTCGCACTTAGACCGTCACCACGGTCAAACGAAGACGAGTTTACTTCTCGGATTTTTACCACAACTAAAGGACTCATATGCGGAGCCATGGCCACTGGTCTCACCTTATTTCAATAGGTTTAGAGGCCTTGGTGACTGACCGAAATCAGCCTTTGTTTTAAACTTCTTTCATGAACGAAACTTACTTTACACCTTTTGTTTGATGATGAATGATGATGACCTTTAAGACCTAATTTACATACATTTAAACCTATTGGGACGATTTACTGACTTAGTACTATTTGACTTAGGTTGAGGACTTTCCGGACCTACATACTTGCTTACTTTTCCCGAGTCATACTTTACCGCTACTTTATCATTGTGAGTTATAGCAATCCCTTTTTACTTTAACTATTTTGGGAACTGAGAATACATGCACATTTTACGTTTTACATACTAGCCACGAGTACTTAAACTTTATATATGTGTGGGTTATACAACGGCATAAACATTCCCTTTAGCTCGGTAACGTTTAGTCATTGGTTTTTGAACCGGTGAACGCGAATCTTAGATATAGATCCATAGGGTTTGACATCCCCACTCGGGCTAGTCGCGTTAGCATTTAACGAGTGTTTAATACTTCGTAAACATACGCACTTGCAAAGTGTACTTTCAGGTGGTGATATATTATTAACCGTTAAGTTAGTTACCGAGTTCCCACGGTTGAACATATACATTATCATACTGATTTAGATTACTAATTTAAACGCTTGTTGAAGCACTAAAATCTCGTGGCCTACCTTACATTACTGTTATACTTGAACTATAGCTCACCAACCTTTGTGTTGACGTTTTTAAGCATGTTTTTCTCAGGTGCTTAAGGTTGCTTGCTTCCGCTGTGTACTAGTCAAGCCTCGTAGACTTCCGCTGTGCTTACTAGAGTTGTCACCGCATGAAACATAATATCTTGTATTCAAACTTTACTACTTTTGAACAATGATTTGTAACGACCTAAGGGTCACGTACTATTGCTATTTGATTCTGTTCATTGAAGCATACTTTTGATTGTAAAACATTTGACGTTGGTTATGACGTCACCTTTTATCATGAATGCAAACTTGTTTTGAAAACGCATATAGTGTTTGACCTTGTAATGATCCGGTTGTTGATGGTCCGTACATGTTGATTTAGTATGGGGCGTCACAATTACATTCAAGGGTAATTGGTGTAATTGTTAACAAAATAGTAAAACCTTGGATTACACGCAGTCGATAACCTGGTGTATTCATTAAACAAAGTATTAAGACCTTGTTACAATTCGAATCCCCAATTAGTTAGAATATTTGACTTCGGGAATAAGAATAATTTGACGAAGACTTCCGCATTTTATGATTATGACTGATGGACTATTATGGACAAATCCGTATGGACATATCGAATAATCCAGGACAAAGGACAATTAACCCATGGTACTAAACTAAAAACAACACGTCGAACATCATGATTACGGAAGTTTAAATAAGCATAATTTATATATTTCATATTTAAATGCACTTTTAATTATCGTACTTTCTAATTATTGCACTTTATTTATTGTCATTTTATTTATCGCAATTCCATTATCATTATTTACTTTACGCTTTAAATTAAGTTGTATTTATTTTTAATATTTTACATTAGGTTTTAACTGCGACTTAAGTTTTAAAATCGACAAACCGATCATTAAACGGTAAAAACCCCCTTTTTATAATAATAATAATATTACTTATATATTTTTGTATTTTTACAAATATAGTTTTAAAAAATATAGCGTTAAGCTTGTTTAAAAGATCCCTGTGGAACGAACCAGACTTACTAAAAACTACACTATTGTACGATTAGGTACACTGCCTATAAGTGTGGTAGCAAGGTTTAGGTATATCCATTCTATAAATAAATAAATCACTTGTGTAAAATTTTATCGTATTTAATTGTATTTTGTAGTAAAAATATAACTATTTTGTATACACCTCTACGCACATCAAGTATTTTTGGCGCCGCTGTCGGGGAACACTTAAACGCCGGAAGCGAAACGCTATATAAAAAAAAGATTTTTAGTAAGTTTTAGTTAATTTGTTGTAAAAATATACGTTTTTTATTTTAAAAAAAAATCTATATATTTGTTGTTAAGAGTTGTTAAAAATTTATAAAAGTATTTTTATTTTAGTTTTTAAAATTAAATTTTTATTTAAGTTATTTATATTTTATTTAATCTAAAACAGAAAACAGAAAAAAAAAATATAAAATTACTCGGCCTGGTACTGTAGCAGCCCAACCCATTTGGCCCGATTTCCTACTTCATGCGATCGCATGAATATATAACATACACTCCATGCGATCGCATGGAGTGATTTGACTCGCCTGATACCTTAGCTGTACGAAATTAGGGTTAATTATTATTATTATTTAATTAATACCCTAATTAGGGTTAGTGTATTTTAATATTTAGTTTAGTTTTATTTATTTAATTTGTATTTTTAGTTTAATTAGTTTTAATAAATATATAAAATTAATAGTTTTATTAAATAAATAATATAAAAATAATATTTTTATAAAAATTGTACTTTTTACAACTTTAAGTTTATTTTTATATTTTGTTTCTTTTTATTTGTTTTTAGCGTAATATTTGTATTTTTCGCTCGTATTTAGTTTTAAGTCATAGTTTTTGCCATAGTTATTTTTATTTCTAGATTTTTAGGCTTTGCCGTAAAATCCCTTCAGTGCTTTTTCTTTAGAATAAGATTTAGGTGCTTTAGATTTTTGCGACGCCGTTTTTATATTTTAATACCTTTTTAAGTAATTGCTGTTTTGGATATAGAAGTTATTTTAAGCTTTAATATTTTTAGACGCAACTTTTAATTCTTAGTTTTTAGACTTTTAAGTTTCGACGCGCTACATTCTTTTTATTATTTTTCGACCTTTTATTTTTCGACGTTTTCCGACGCGCTCTTTTTCTTTCTTATTTTTTGCCACTCTAGTTTTTAGGACATAGAATGTTCTATTTCTTCTCTAAAATCTCTTTAAATTTCAACGAAAAATTATTTTAAGTGGTTAAATTGATAGACATCCAAATTTTCTACTTCGTAGTAATAGTTGGATTTGTTAGTGGCCTAGTTGTGGGCTTCCGATTTAAAGGGTCCTGGCTCCCTGCTGCATCTATTGGCTATTCGAAACGTGGGCAAAAGCAGAAAAGTCTATTAATTTGATAACTTAAATAATTTTTATCTTTTATAACTAATAGGATATTCAGTGAATGCACCGAGCAAAACGTTCACCACCTTTTGTACGTTCACCACCTTTTGTACGTTCACCACCTGTAACTCGATCAAGACATCTAGCCAATATTGTCGCCGTTGATTTTTCATTAGAATCGTCATCCAGTCGACCAAGTACTCCAATTCAAATTTTCGATAATCCATTTTTTGAACCCGACCTCACAATTGAGAATCCGGAGGATATTCAGGGACAATTCAGAGATCCTGAACCACTAATCTTTCCTCTGGAACCTCCAATCATTCAAACAGAGATTGTTGAGGAACCTACCATTAAATCGGAATCCTCTAGTGATTCAGATTCAACAAATTCAATCATGGAAAATCTGGAACCTCTAAGTATGGAAGACCGAATGAGAGCTAAACGCACTGGCCAAGGTCACGCAATTACTCAACCAGACATTAATGCGCCAGATTATGAAATCAAAGGACAAATTCTATACATGGTAACTAATCAATGCCAATTTAGTGGTGCGCTGAAGGAAGATCCAAACGAACATCTTCTTACTTTTAATATGATCTGTACTTTATTTAAAATAAGAGAAGTTGAGGATGAACAGATATATCTCATGTTATTTCCCTGGACTTTAAAGGGAGAAGCCAAAGATTGGTTAGAATCATTACCCGAAGGGGCGATTGATACATGGGACGTTTTAGTTGAAAAATTTCTTAAACAATTCTTTCCGGCATCTAAAGCCGTGAGACTTCAAGGAGAAATTGTTACGTTCACGCAAAAGCCAAATGAAACTCTATATGAGGCGTGGACAAGATTTGGAAAGTTATTAAGAGGATGTCCGCAACATGGTTTAGACACCTATCAAATAGTACAAATATTCTACCAAGGATGCGACATCACTACAAGAAAAGACATCGATATAGCAGCTGGTGGTTCCATTATGAAGAAAACCGTAACTGACGCTTACAAAATTATTAATAACACTGCTTCCCACTCACATGAGTGGCACCAAGAAAAATATATCGTTAGATCATCTAAAACAGCTAGAGCCGATTCTAGCCATGACTTTGATTCCATTTCCGCAAAGATAGATGCTGTCGAGAGACGAATGGAAAAGATGACTAAAGATATTCATTCAATACGAATTAGTTGTGAGCAGTGTGGAGGACCACATTTGACAAAAGATTATCTCAGTATTGAACTAACAATGGAACAAAGAGATAATGTTTCATACATAAACCAAAGACCTGGAAATAATTATCAGAATAATTATCAACCACCAAGACCAATCTACAATCAAAACCAGAATTATAACCGAAATGTTCCATATAACAACCAACAAGGTCCTAGCAATCAACAAGTATCCAATAATACTTACAACCAGCAAAGACCTATTTTTCAAAATAAATCACCACAAACCGATGATAAAAAGCCAAATTTAGAAGACATGATGACGAAGCTAGTTGAATCTCAAACGCAGTTTTTCACATCTCAGAAACAAACCAATGAACAAAATGCTCAAGCATTTAGAAATCAACAAGCTTCTATTCAAAATCTGGAACAAGAAGTAAGCAACCTAGCAAGGTTGATAGGTGAAAGAAAATCAGGAAGTTTACCTAGTGATACAAATGCTAACCCCCAGAATGAAACAGCTAAAGCCATTTCCACAAGAAGTGGTATTACACTTAAACCACCGAAAATACCTATAATTTCTGATGAAGCTATTCCTACTTCACAAGAACCACAACCTGAGCGAGATAAGGAAACAGAACCGGTAGTTGAAAAGGTTAATGAAGATAACACAGTTAAAGCTAAACCTTATGTTAAACCATACCAACCACCACTTCCTTACTCTAGTAAAATGAGAAAAGAGGGACTTGAAGCCGAGCAATCCTAATTCTTGGATATGATTAAACAAATAAATGTAAATCTTCCTTTCATTGATGTGATTTCAGGAATGCCTAGATATGCTAAATTCTTGAAAGATCTAATCACAAATAGAAAGAAAATGGAAGAACTCTCGGCTGTTACAATAAATGCTAATTGTTCTGCAGTAATGTTGAATAAGATACCAGAAAAATTATCTGATCTAGGAAATTTCACAATTCCATGTTTTCTGGGTAGTCTTAGTTCAATAGAAGCATTGGCAGACCTAGGTGCTAGTATAAATCTAATGCCGTATTCACTATACGCTAAACTAGACCTTGGAGAATTGAAACCAACACGGATAAGTATACAACTAGCAGATAGATCAGTAAAATATCCTAGAGGGATAATGGAGAACATGCTAGTTAAAGTTGGTACTTTAGTATTTCCAGTAGATTTTGTTATTCTGGACATGGAAGAAGATTCTCGAGTTCCTCTCATATTAGGAAGACCATTCTTAAACACGGCTAAAGCAATAATAGACGTGTTTGGTAAGAAACTGACCCTAAGTATAGAGGATGAGAGTGTTACCTTTTCAGTGGATAGAGCCATGAAACAACCGCAATCTGCAGATGGTACATGTTATTGTATTCAAACTATAGATTCACATGCAGAATTATTTGAAGAATTTCCAGAATTACAAAAAACAGGAGAATGTTCTTTAGGAGAAGGAACTGAACCAATTGATGAAGCTGAAATGTTAGCTACACTTATGGCTAATGGATATGAACCAACAACAGAAAAAATTCAAATGCTAAAAGAAGAAGACAGATATCGATATAAATCATCGATAGAAGAACTGCCGACATTAGAATTAAAGCCACTTCTAAACCATTTGGAATATGCTTATTTAGATGGTGAATCTGAATTACCTGTAATAATATCGTCTTCTCTTACTGAAAATGAAAAATCTCAACTTATTTCTGTGCTAAAAGCTCATAAACCAGCTATTGCATGGAAAATTCATGATATTAAAGGAATAAGTCCTTCGTATTGCACACATAAAATCCTTATGGAAGAAGGTCATAAAACATATGTGCAACGCCAAAGAATACTAAATCCTAATATGCAAGATGTTGTTAAGAAAGAAATTATTAAACTGCTAGATGCAGGTTTAATTTATCCAATCTCTGATAGTCCATGGGTAAGCCCAGTTTAATGCGTGCCTAAGAAGGGTGGCATGACTGTCATCACAAATGAGAAAAATGAGCTTATTCCTACTAGGACTGTAACAGGATGGTGTGTTTGTATTGATTGTAGAAAATTAAATGACGCCACCAGAAAAGATCACTTTCCCTTACCTTTCATTGATCAAATGTTGGAAAGATTAGCTGGAAATAGTTACTATTGTTTTCTTGATGGTTTTTCCGGATATTTTCAAATTCCAATAGCACCCGAGGATTAAGAGAAAACCACATTTACGTGCCCTTATGGTACTTTTGCTTACAAACGCATGCCATTTTGGACTTTGCAATGCCCCTGCAACCTTTCAATGGTGCATGATGGCGATTTTTCACGACATGATAGAAGAATGCATGTAAGTTTTCATGGATGAATTTTCAGTCTTCGGTGATACATTTGAATCATGTCTAGTTAATCTTGAACGAATGCTTATTAGATGCGAGCAATCAAATCTAGTACTTAATTGGGAGAAATGTCATTTCATGGTTAAAGAAGGTATCGTTCTTGGTCATAAAATTTCAAAGGAAGGAATTGAAGTGGATAGAGCTAAAGTAGATGTAATTGCTAAACTTCCACATCCCACTAATGTTAGAGGAGTTAGGAGTTTTCTAGGGCATGCCGGTTTTTACCGACGTTTAATAAAAGATTTTTCTAAAATTGCCACTCCTATGAATAAACTCCTAGAAAAGGATGCTCCATTCATCTTTTCAGATGAATGCATCAAATCTTTTAATATTGTTAAAGAAAAACTCACTAATGCGCCGATTATGATAACTCCAAATTGGAATCTACCATTTGAACTAATGTGCGATGCAAGTGATTTTGCAATGGGAGCCATTTTAGGACAAAGGATTGAAAAACGATTTCAACCTATTTATTATGCTAGTAAGACGTTACAAGGAGCACAAACGAATTACACAACTACTGATAAAAGAACTCCTTGCTATTGTCTTTGCTTTTGATAAATTTTGTTCATATCTCGTTCTAGCAAAAACAGTGGTCTATACCGACCATTCTGCTCTTAGATACCTATTTTTAAAACAAGATGCTAAACCAAGATTAATCCGTTGGATCTTAATCTTACAAGAGTTCGATATTGAAATCCGAGATAAAAAGGGAGCAGAAAATCTCGCAGCTGATCATCTTTCTCGTCTTGAAAATCCTGAATTAGAAGTTCTAAATGAATCGGCCATACAAGACAACTTCCCTGATGAATATCTATTGAAGATAGTTTATAGTGAAATTCCATGATTTACAGACTATGCAAACTACTTAGTATGTGAATTCCTTGAAAAATGATTGTCATACCAAAAACGAAAGAAATTCTTTAATGATATAAAACACTATTTCTGGGAAGATCCACATCTGTTTAAAAGTTATCCCGACGGAATAATACGCCGATATGTATTCGGAGATGAAGCTAGTCAAATCTTAAACCATTGTCACACATGACCAACAGGAGGGCATTATGGGCCTTAGCTTACAGCAAGAAAAGTTTACGATGCTGGATTCTATTGGCCTACAATTTTCAAAGACGCACACCTTCTTTGCAAATCCTGTGATGCTTGTCAAAGGGCCGGAAAAATAAGTCAACGTGATGAAATGCCACAAAATGTCATTCAAGTATGTGAAGTATTTGATATTTGGGATATTGACTTTATGGGTCCATTTCCAAAATCTCATAATAATCTCTACATTCTCGTTGCCATTGATTATGTATCTAAATGGGCGGAAGCACAAGCTCTCCCAACTAACGATGCACGGGTTGTAGTCAATTTTTTAAAACGTCTTTTTGCAAGGTTCGGAACACGGAAAGCTTTAATAAGTGATCGGGGTACTCATTTTTGTAATAATCAACTTGAGAAAGTTCTCAAAAGATATGGAGTAACTCATAAAATCTCAACCGCTTATCATCCACAAACAAGTGGACAAGTTGAAAATACCAACCGAGCTTTAAAACGTATTCTAGAGAAAACCGTAGGATCAAATCCGAAGGAATGGTCCATGGAATTGGAGGATGCACTCTGGGCTTTTAGAACAGCCTACAAAACTCCAATTGGAACCACACCTTTTAAACTCGTTTACGAAAAAGCATGTCATCTTCCAGTAGAAATTGAACATAAAGCATTTTGGGCTTTAAAGACATGTAATCTTGATTTACATGAAGCTGGACGTCTACGGTTAAGTCAATTAAACGAATTAGAAGAATTAAGACATGAAGCATATGAAAATTGGTTAATCTATAAAGAAAGAACGAAGAAATGGCATAATAAAAGAATCAGAAGTTCAAAAGAATTTAAGGATGGAGACAAAGTTCTTCTTTTCAATTCACGATTCAAGCTATTTCCTGGAAAATTGAAATCAAGATGGTCTGGACCATTTATAGTCAAAAGAGTTTTCCCATACGAAACAATAGAGTTAATAAATTCAAATGGGATTGAATTTAAAGTTAATGGTCACAGAGTTAAACATTACATAGATAGTCCGATGGAAGTTGACAACGAAGTTAATCACAATTTCGACACCACAGCTAACTAAGTGTGGGGAGAATCTTTTTAGGGTAATATATATTTCTATTAGAGTTAGATATTTTGTTTTCGTGTAGTTCTCGAGAATGGAATCCGTATGGTCTTTCCCTAGCAGACCCTAAAGAACTAGTCTTCTCCCCCCATTCTGAATTTTTATTTTTTTAGGTTTTACGAGATGAAGAATTCCTTTGATCTGAACCATGGTCTAATCCTACACGCTTTGATCACTAAACGTAATAATGACACACTCCCGAGTGACCTGGTATCATTAATAAGAGCCAAAGTGGACGGAGTAAGAAAAGAACTCAGAAATGATCATAATAAGTTACATTTTGGTAAAGGAAAATCAAAATCCGCAGCGAAAAGAAGAGCACGACATCTTGAAAGATGTCACAAATGCGAAAAATGGTCACACGAAGGAAAATGCTCGACGAATCAGACATATTCCAATACCAAGTTCGTTACTTTATGCAGAGAAGGACCGTTCATATGTTTCGAAGAAAAATCGTTGAATGCTCGAGGTTAAGCCTATGTAGCTATGGAAAACCAATTAGTCCGACTATCTTATGAGTGGGCTAAAGCAGGTCACTGAGAATTCTATCTCACAGGTAAGTATGTACAGTTTTTGTTTTTATTTTATTGCTTTTAACCTTTTGATAATAAACGCTAAATCGTTCGCTATAAAGTATTAAATTGATACTCAATAAAATTAGGTTTTACGATCGAAATTATTGATATCATACAAAAATTTATTACATCACTGCGAAATTTACCGTTTATTCTTAAGGTATAAATATCTTTAATCAATCAACCCAAAATATTTCAGAAATTCGTCAGGAGTAAAACTAGGTAATATAGCCGAAATTACTTTACCGAAAAAAGGGGCGTATATTTTTGATAATATTTGATTGATTAAAGTGGGATAAAAGACCAAAAATATTTTTAATTTTTATTTTTACTTTGTTTTTAAAATTAATATATTAATATTAAATTATTATTATAAACTTTTAAAATCAATATATTTAAGTTTGTAAATATTTGAAAATTTTATATTTTTAATATAAGTTTGTATGTATAAAAACAAAAATATAATATAAATTTGGTATGAATTTTTAATAAAATGAATTTTTAATTTTATGCATTTTAAATTTAAGTTTCGTGTGAATTTAAAAACAAAAATTTACTTTATTTCGTTAAGTTAAAAATGTGATTTTTAAAATTCGTCGTGAGTTGAAACTAGGTCGTTGAACCGAAATAGCTCTACCCAAGGGAGGGACGAGAATTTTTATTATCATTAATTTTAATCTTATTGAATTAAAGTATGCCAAAAACATTAAAAAAATCCAAAAATCCTTACTTTTAAAACCGCGCTTAAAAATGACAAATTTTAAAATTTTGTCGAAGGACGGACTAGGACGATGATCCGAAACGCCCTCATCCTAAAAAGAAACAAAATTTTAATTTTTAATTAATTATATGTTTCATTAGTATAAGGTTTTTATAAAAAAAAAAAAAAAAAAAAAAAAAAAAAAGCAAAAAGTTACTGTACCCGGACCCCATGCGATCGCATAGGATTTGGCCTTCAGGACCATGCGATCGCATGGAGCTGAATATTTGGCCAGAAATAAAAGTTCCAGCGGGTCTGTTTCTGCACTTCACCACACACACAAACACACACGAACACTCTCCAAAATCCACCCTAAAATCACCAATTTTTCACCAAAATCAACCAAATTTCTCGCTATAATCCACTCTAAACATGAATTTGATAAGAAGTTTATCAATAAGGGTAAAAATTTCATCCCTAAACCTCTTTAAATTTGATTTTTAGTGTTCTTGAGCTATATTTTACCTAATTTGATTTTGTTAATTTCTAGTGTAATTAGAGTTAAATTGTTAGTATTTTATGCATGTATAACCTAGATTGATGCTATTTAACATGATTTGAAGCCAAAAACTTCAAAAATTTTAGAAATCTAGGGTTTGTGTTCTTGAGCAATTTGGGGCTTTTTGATATAAACAGGTTATGGCCGATTTTTGTCATGAATTATTGCTAAATTAAGTAATGTAACATGTTTAGGTAGCTAAATGATCCAAACTTTGATCCTAAACATGATTTTTGAGAATTAAAGTGGACTTTTTAGGTATAAAATTCATGAACTTGATTAAATTGATGTAAATGCCATTTGAAACTTGTTTAATTGCTAGTAAAGGTTGTTTTAACATGATATTTGAATTGAATGCTTATGAACTTTGTAAACATTTTCATATATGCTTATTTGAAAAAGTGTAGAATTGTTAAAATTGTGAAAATGCGTATAAGTTTAATTTTGATTAAACATGTTATTGTAATTGTGTTAATTTGTTATTTTGCTAACACTAATGCATATTTGGATGCACAAATTTTGTGTTTAATGTGTTTTGCAGAGATTTACTAATACTGAAACTGGAGGTGCATCATCATCATCTAGACAACCACAACCGGAATCTGAACCAGAAATGCAATATGAACTTGAACCGGAACCACAACAACAACCTGATCAACACGTACCTTATTATGATCCGCTACAATTTGTTGATGCCTTCATAGTATTTCCGATGCATCCACCAGTAGAATACCCAATGATTCCTGAACACACGTTGCATCCTAATCTAAGATTTGATAGAAGCTGGAGAGATTACCCAACATATCAAAGTAACAAATTCAAACTGATACCGAAAAATGTAGAAGTGCCGAGGGTAATCTATTGGGAGCCTTTAGAAAGGGTCCAACGTGCTAACTCAGTTAGACAGCATTTGATCCAAAGGTATGGCAGCTCTTCTTTTCACGATTGGGAACGTTTATTCACCATTCGTATGTAGTGATCCAAACTTTTCCATATTTATATATATTAATTAAGATTGATATTTACATGATTAAATGTTTCCAACATGTTAAGCAATCAAGCTTGTTAAGACTTGATTAATTGAAATATGTTTCATATAGACAATTGACCACCCAAGTTGACCGGTGATTCACGAACGTTAAAACTTGTAAAAACTATATGATGACATATATATGGATATATATATAGTTAACATGATACTATGATAAGTAAACATATCATTAAGTATATTAACAATGAACTACATATGTAAAAACAAGACTACTAACTTAACGATTTTTAAACGAGACATATATGTAACGATTATCGTTGTAAAGACATTTAATGTATATATATCATATTAAGAGATATTCATACATGATAATATCATGATAATATAATAATTTAAAATCTCATTTGATATTATAAACATTAGGTTAACAACATTTAACAAGATCGTTAACCTAAAGGTTTCAAAACAACACTTACATGTAACGACTAACGATGACTTAACGACTCAGTTAAAATGTATATACATGTAGTGTTTTAATATGTATTTATACACTTTTGAAAGACTTCAATACACTTATCAAAATACTTCTACTTAACAAAAATGCTTACAATTACATCCTCGTTCAGTTTCATCAACAATTCTACTCGTATGCACCCGTATTCGTACTCGTACAATACACAGCTTTTAGATGTATGTACTATTGGTATATACACTCCAATGATCAGCTCTTAGCATCCCATGTGAGTCACCTAACACATGTGGGAACCATCATTTGGCAACTAGCATGAAATATCTCATAAAATTACAAAAATATGAGTAATCATTCATGACTTATTTACATGAAAAAAAAATTACATATCCTTTATATCTAATCCATACACCAATGACCAAAAATACCTAAAACACTTTCATTCTTCAATTTTCTTCATCTAATTGATCTCTCTCAAGTTTTATCTTCAAGTTCTAAGTGTTCTTCATATATTCTACAAGTTCTAGTTACATAAAATCAAGAATACTTTCAAGTTTGCTAGCTCACTTCCAATCTTGTAAGGTGATCATCCAACCTCAAGAAATCTTTGTTTCTTACAGTAGGTTATCATTCTAATACAAGGCAATAATTATATTCAAACTTTAGTTCAATTTCTATAACTATAACAATCTTATTTCAAGTGATGATCTTACTTGAACTTGTTTTCGTGTCATGATTCTGCTTCAAGAACTTCGAGCCATCCAAGGATCCGTTGAAGCTAGATCCATTTTTCTCTTTTCCAGTAGGTTTAGCCAAGGAACTTAAGGTAGTAATGATGTTCATAACATCATTCGATTCATACATATAAAGCTATCTTATTCGAAGGTTTAAACTTGTAATCACTAGAACATAGTTTAGTTAATTCTAAACTTGTTCGCAAACAAAAGTTAATCCTTCTAACTTGACTTTTAAAATCAACTAAACACATGTTCTATATCTATATGATATGCTAACTTAATGATTTAAAACCTGGAAACACGAAAAACACCGTAAAACCGGATTTACGCCGTCGTAGTAACACCGCGGGCTGTTTTGGGTTAGTTAATTAAAAACTATGATAAACTTTGATTTAAAAGTTGTTATTCTGAGAAAATGATTTTTATTATGAACATGAAACTATATCCAAAAATTATGGTTAAACTCAAAGTGGAAGTATGTTTTCTAAAATGGTCATCTAGACGTCGTTCTTTCGACTGAAATGACTACCTTTACAAAAATGACTTGTAACTTATTTTTCCGACTATAAACCTATACTTTTTATGTTTAGATTCATAAAATAGAGTTCAATATGAAATCATAGCAATTTGATTCACTCAAAACGGATTTAAAATGAAGAAGTTATGGGTAAAACAAGATTGGATAATTTTTCTCATTTTAGCTACGTGAAAATTGGTAACAAATCTATTCCAACCATAACTTAATCAACTTGTATTGTATATTATGTAATCTTGAGATACCATAGACACGTATACAATGTTTCGACCTATCATGTCGACACATCTATATATATTTCGGAACAACCATAGACACTCTATATGTGAATGTTGGAGTTAGCTATACAGGGTTGAAGTTGATTCCAAAATATATATAGTTTGAGTTGTGATCAATACTGAGATACGTATACACTGGGTCGTGGATTGATTCAAGATAATATTTATCGATTTATTTCTGTACATCTAACTGTGGACAACTAGTTGTAGGTTAGTAACGAGGACAGCTGACTTAATAAACTTAAAACATCGAAATATATTAAAAGTGTTGTAAATATATTTTGAACATACTTTGATATATATGTATATATTGTTATAGGTTCGTGAATCAACCAGTGGCCAAGTCTTACTTCCCGACGAAGTAAAAATCTGTGAAAGTGAGTTATAGTCCCACTTTTAAAATCTAATATTTTTGGGATGAGAATACATGCAGGTTTTATAAATGATTTACAAAATAGATACAAGTACGTGAAACTACATTCTATGGTTGAATTATCGAAATCGAATATGCCCCTTTTTATTAAGTCTGGTAATCTAAGAATTAGGGAACAGACACCCTAATTGACACGAATCCTAAAGATAGATCTATTGGGCCTAACAAACCGCATCCAAAGTACCGGATGCTTTAGTACTTCGAAATTTATATCATATCCGAAGGGTGTCCCGGAATGATGGGGATATTCTTATATATGCATCTTGTTAATGTCGGTTACCAGGTGTTCACCATATGAATGATTTTTATCTCTATGTATGGGATGTGTATTGAAATATGAAATCTTGTGGTCTATTGTTACAATTTGATATATATAGGTTAAACCTATAACTCACCAACATTTTTGTTGACGTTTAATGCATGTTTATTCTCAAGTGAATACTAAGAGCTTCCGCTATTGCATACTAAAATAAGGACAAGATTTGGAGTCCATGTTTGTATGATATTGTGTAAAAACTGCATGCAAGAAACTGATTTCGATGTAACATATTTGTATTGTAAACCATTATGTAATGGTCGTGTGTAAACAGGATATTTTAGATTATCATTATTTGATAATCTACGTAAAGCTTTTTAAACCTTTATTTATGAAATAAAGGTTATGGTTTGTTTTAAAAATGAATGCAGTCTTTGAAAAACGTCTCATATAGAGGTCAAAACCTCGCAACGAAATCAATTAATATGGAACGTTTTTAATCAATAAGAACGGGACATTTCAGTTGGTATCCGAGCGTTGGTCTTAGAGAACCAGAATTTTGAATTAGTGTGTCTTATCGAGTTTGTTAGGATGCATTAGTGAGTCTGGACTTCAACCGTGTTTACTTGAAAAATGATTGCTTAACAAATTTTGTTGGAAACTATATATTTTTAACATGTGAATATTATGTGATATATTAATCTCTTAACGCGTTTGATATTATGTGATAGATGTCTACCTCTAGAACAAGTCCCATTGACTCACCTAATAATAATAAAGAGTCAAATGTAAATTGGAATGATTCGTGGACTGATTCACAAGTTCCCGAAGAGGAACCGGAAGAAGAGTCGGAACCGGAAGAAGAATCGGAACCGGAAGAAGAATCGGAACCGGATGAAGAAATAGAACCGGTGGGGGAAATAATAAAACGGTTAAGTAAAAGAAAATCCTCAACCAACCGACTAAGGTTAATTATGGTCAATGGTGTTTCCGCCAAGGAAGCAAAATATTGGGAGGATTACCAATTCTCCGATGAATCGGATTCCGACGAGAATTCCGATGATGTTATAGAAATTACCCCAACTGAATTTAAAAAGGCAAAAGAAAATAATAAGGGAAAGGGCATAAAAATAGAGAAATCTAATTCCAACCCCGATGAACTTTATATGTATCGTCAACCCCCGAAGTCCTTAAGTTGTAACAATGACCCGGGAACCTCTAAACCACCAGGTTTTTCTAAACCAATGTGGAAAATGACGGCTCGTATTAGGGGAACATCATATATCCCTAGAAACTTGGCAAAACGAACCAAAATCGAAGAAGAATAAACAAGCGAGTCGGAATAAGATAGTTGTATTCGTGTGGTGTAATATATGTAATATAGTGTGCTTATGCTTTATGATATATGTAAAAATTGCTTGTATTAATAAGTATTTTTTTTTATGAATCTAACTCTTGTCTATTTTACAGTATAAAAACACAAAATGGATAGACAACCCAATATTTTAAGAGACCTACCCGGAGACATGATTGATGAAATCTTGTCTAGAGTCGGTCAGAATTCTTCGGCACAACTATTTAAGGCGAGATCAGTTTGTAAGACATTCGAAGAACGTTCCAAGAATGCCTTGGTTTATAAAAGGCTTTCGTTCAAAAGATGGGGATATCACATTGGGAAAATCATAAGTTACGATGTGTTTACTTTGACGCATATATTGCGGGGAACCCAAATGCTATTTTACGCAATGGGTTAAGAAATTATTTTGACTCAATATATCCGAATATTGGACTTTGTGATTTAGAAAAAGCGGCTAACATGCAACATAAAGAAGTATGTTATGCTTACGGATTAGTAATGTTCGCTTCTCACAAAAGTGAGAACAAGAACATCGGGCTACAACTATTAAACAAAACGTTCCCACAAGTGACGGAGTCGGTAATTGGGGTAAGAAATGAGGTTTTTAGATTGTTACGGAACTGTTGAACATTACATAACCCTCGTCCCTTTGACAACGTTACAACACGCTGTCTTATCAACGGCCATAACGGTTATGTTCCACAAGACCAAGGATGGGAAGTAATCCTAGTAAAACCAGAATGCATGACTTGTTTCTGGACGTATGAATTACGTGTCTTTATTGCCTTTGCTGAACGACTTGTGTACTAGCTAGAATTATCTTCATAACCATCTTGTATCAAATTTATTGTGTGCTATATTTCATGCTATATGTAAAATAAGCGGTATTGTAAGTTTATAAAATATTGTGTAAAAGTTTGAACGCGAAATATTATTATAATCAGTTTTTCATATAGAATTGTAGTAGTTGAATTGTATATTAGCTACTAAGTATGAACTTAACGGGTAGGTACTACCCGAATTTAAACTTATAAAACGCTAATATGAAGAAAAAGCTTTTATAAATGAGTTCATATTATGCAACGAAATACTATTAACTACTCTTAATATTCTGTATGATTAACTTGTTCCATTTGACTATTTTGAAGGAAATGGCACCGACTACTCGACACACCGTGAATATGAATGAAGAGGAATTCCGTACTTTTCTAGCTTCAAACATAGCCGCAGTACAGGCTGCGCTACATACCAACAATAACCTTGGATCTAGCAGTACAGAAAATCGTGTAGGATGCACCTACAAAGAATTCACTGCTTGCAAACCTTTGGAATTTGATGGAACCGAAGGACCGATCGGATTGAAACGGTGGACTGAGAAGGTCGAATCGGTGTTTGCCATAAGTAAGTGTACTGAAGAGGACAAAGTGAAGTACGCTACGCATACCTTCACAGGTTCTGCGTTAACATGGTGGAATACCTATCTAGAGCGAGTGGGACAAGACGATGCGTACGCACTACCGTGGTCAGCATTCAAGCACTTGATGAACGAGAAGTACCATCCCAGAACCGAGGTCAATAAGCTCAAGACAGAACTTAGAGGGTTACGAACCCAAGGATTTGATATTACCACGTACGAAAGACGATTCACAGAATTGTGCCTATTGTGTCCGGAAGCATTCGAAGATGAGGAAGAGAAGATCGACGCGTTTGTGAAAGGATTACCGGAAAGAATCCAAGAAGATATAAGTTCACACGAGCCCGCCTCCATACAACAGGCATGCAGAATGGCTCACAAACTAGTGAACCAGATTGAAGAAAGAATTAAAGAACAGACTGCTGAAGAGGCCAATGTGAAGCAAGTCAAAAGAAAGTGGGAGGAAAACGGTGATAAGAATCACCAATACAACAACAACAGCAATTACAACAATAATCGCAACAATTATCCCAACAATCGCAACATCAATCGCAACTACAACAAACGGCCCAACAACAACAACAACAACAGCAGCAACTACAACAATCATCCCAACAACAATAATAACCGCAACAACAACAACAACAATCAGAAGCAGCTATGCCAAAGGTGTGAAAAGTAACACTCGGGGTTCTGCACCAAATTTTGCAACAAGTGTAAAAGAAATGGTCATAGCGCGGCGAAGTGTGAGGTCTACGGACCAGGGGTTAATAGAACGAAAGGAATAAATGGTGTCGGAATGAGTAATGGCGGAGCAAGTAGTGTCGGAGCAAGTTATGCCAATGTAGTTTGTTATAAATGTGGAAAACCGGGCCACATTATTAGAAATTGCCCGAACCAAGAGAACACGAATAGACAAGGCCGCGGAAGAGTATTTAATATTAATGCGGCAGAGGCACAGGAAGACCCGGAGCTTGTTACGGGTACGTTTCTTATTGACAATAAATCTGCTTACGTTTTATTTGATTCGGGTGCGGATAGAAGCTATATGAGTAGAGATTTTTGTGCTAAATTAAGTTGTCCATTGACGCCTTTGGATAGTAAATTTTTACTCGAATTAGAAAATGGTAAATTAATTTCAGCAGATAATATATGTCGGAATCGAGAAATTAAACTGGTTAGCGAAACATTTAAGATTGATTTGATACCAGTAGAGTTAGGGAGTTTTGATGTGATAATCGGTATGGACTGGTTGAAAGAAGTGAAAGCAGAGATCGTTTGTTACAAAAATGCAATTCGCATTATACGAGAAAAAGGAAAACCGTTAATGGTGTACGGAGAAAAGGGCAACACGAAGCTACATCTTATTAGTAATTTGAAGGCACGAAAACTAATAAGAAAAGGTTGCTATGCTGTTCTAGCACACGTCGAGAAAGTACAAACTGAAGAAAAGAGCATCAATGATGTTCCCATTGCAAAATAATTTCCCGATGTATTTCCGAAAGAATTACCGGGATTACCCCCACATCGATCCGTTGAATTTCAAATAGATCTTGTACCAGGAGCTGCACCAATAGCTCGTGCTCCTTACAGACTCGCACCCAGCGAGATGAAAGAACTGCAAAGCCAATTACAAGAACTTTTTGAGGGTGGTTTCATTCGACCAAGCACATCACCGTGGGGAGCTCCTGTTTTGTTTGTCAAGAAGAAAGATGGTACATTCAGGTTGTGTATCGACTATCGAGAGTTGAACTAACTTACCATCAAGAACCGCTACCCACTACCGAGAATCGACGACTTATTTGATCAACTACAAGGCTCGTCTATTTATTCAAAGATTGACTTACGTTCCGGGTATCATCAAATGCGGGTGAAAGAAGATGATATTCCAAAGACTGCTTTCAGAATACGTTACGGTCATTACGAGTTTATGGTCATGCCGTTTGGTTTAACTAATGCACCAGCTGTGTTCATGGACCTTATGAACCGAGTGTGTGGACCATACCTTGATAAGTTTGTCATTGTTTTCATTGATGACATACTTATTTACTCAAAGAATGACCAAGAACACGGTGAACATTTTGTAGTGACCCGAACTTTTCCATGTTTATATATATTAATTGAGATTGATGTTTACATGATTAAATGTTTCCAACATGTTAAGCAATCAAACTTGTTAAGACTTGATTAATTGAAATAGGTTTCATATAGACAATTGACCACCCAAGTTGACCGGTGATTCACGAACGTTAAAACTTGTAAAAAACTATATGATGACATATATATGGTTATATATATAGTTAACATGATATTATGATAAGTAAACATATCATTAATTATATTAACAATGAACTACATATGTAAAAACAAGACTACTAACTTAATGATTTTGAAACGAGACATATATGTAACGTTTATCGTTGTAACGACATTTAATGTATATATATCATATTAAGAGATATTCGTACATCATAATATCATGATAATATAATAATTTAAAATCTCTTTTGTTATTATAAACATTGGGTTAACAACATTTAACAAGATCGTTAACCTAAAGGTTTCAAAACAACACTTACATGTAACGACTAACGATGACTTAACGACTCAGTTAAAATGTATATACATGTAGTGTTTTAATATGTATTTATACACTTTTGAAAGACTTCAATACACTTATCAAAATACTTCTACTTAACAAAAATGCTTACAATTACATTCTCGTTCAGTTTCATCAACAATTCTACTCGTATGCACCCGTATTCGTACTCGTACAATACACAGCTTTTAGATGTATGTACTATTGGTATATACACTCCAATGATCAGCTCTTAGCAGCCCATGTGAGTCACCTAACACATGTGGGAACCATCATTTGGCAACTAGCATGAAATATCTCATAAGATTACAAAAATATGAGTAATCATTCATGACTTATTTACATGAAAACAAAATTACATATCCTTTATATCTAATCCATACACCAACGACCAAAAACACCTACAAACACTTTCATTCTTCAATTTTCTTCATCTAATTGAACTCTCTCAAGTTCTATCTTCAAGTTCTAAGTGTTCTTCATAAATTCCAAAAGTTCTAGTTTCATAAAATCAAGAATACTTTCAAGTTTGCTAGCTCACTTCCAATCTTGTAAGGTGATCATCCAACCTCAAGAAATCTTTGTTTCTTACAGTAGGTTATCATTCCAATACAAGGTAATAATCATATTCAAACTTTGGTTCAATTTCTATAACTATAACAATCTTATTTCAAGTGATGATCTTACTTGAACTTGTTTTCGTGTCATGATTTTGCTTCAAGAACTTTGAGCCATCCAAGGATCCATTGAAGCTAGATCCATTTTTTCTCTTTTCCAGTAGGTTCATCCAAGGAACTTAAGGTAGTAATGATGTTCATAACATCATTCGATTCATACATATAAAGCTATCTTATTCGAAGGTTTAAACTTGTAATCACTAGAACATAGTTTAGTTAATTCTAAACTTGTTCGCAAACAAAAGTTAATCCTTCTAACTTGACTTTTAAAATCAACTAAACACATGTTCTATATCTATATGATATGCTAACTTAATGATTTAAAACCTGGAAACACGAAAAACACCGTAAAACCGGATTTACGCCGTCGTAGTAACACCGCGGGCTGTTTTGGGTTAGTTAATTAAAAACTATGATAAACTTTGATTTAAAAGTTGTTATTCTGAGAAAATGATTTTTATTATGAACATGAAACTATATCCAAAAATTATGGTTAAACTCAAAGTGGAAGTATGTTTTCTAAAATGGTCATCTAGACGTCGTTCTTTCGACTGAAATGACTACCTTTACAAAAACGACTTGTAACTTATTTTTCCGACTAGAAACCTATACTTTTTTTGTTTAGATTCATAAAATAGAGTTCAATATGAAACCATAGCAATTTGATTCACTCAAAACGGATTTAAAATGAAGAAGTTATGGGTAAAACAAGATTGGATAATTTTTCTCATTTTAGCTACGTGAAAATTGGTAACAAATCTATTCCAACCATAACTTAATCAACTTGTATTATATATTATGTAATCTTGAGATACCATAGACACGTATACAATGTTTCGACCTATCATGTCGACACATCTATATATATTTCGGAACAACCATAGACACTCTATATGTGAATGTTGGAGTTAGCTATACAGGGTTGAGGTTGATTCCAAAATATATATAGTTTGAGTTGTGATCAATACTGAGATACGTATACACTGGGTCGTGGATTGATTCAAGATAATATTTATCGATTTATTTCTGTACATCTAACTGTGGACAACTAGTTGTAGGTTACTAACGAGGACAGCTGACTTAATAAACTTAAAACATCAAAATATATTAAAAGTGTTGTAAATATATTTTGAACATACTTTGATATATATGTATATATTGTTATAGGTTCGTGAATCAACCAGTGGCCAAGTCTTACTTCCCGACGAAGTAAAAATCTGTGAAAGTGAGTTATAGTCCCACTTTTAAAATCTAATATTTTTGGGATGAGAATACATGCAGGTTTTATAAATGATTTACAAAATAGACACAAGTAAGTGAAACTACATTCTATGGTTGAATTATCGAAATCGAATATGCCCCTTTTTATTAAGTCTGGTAATCTAAGAATTAGGGAACAGACACCCTAATTGACGCGAATCCTAAAGATAGATCTATTGGGCCTAACAAACCCCATCCAAAGTACCGGATGCTTTAGTACTTCGAAATTTATATCATATCCGAAGGGTGTCCCGGAATGATGGGGATATTCTTATATATGCATCTTGTTATTGTCGGTTACCAGGTGTTCACCATATGAATGATTTTTATCTCTATGTATGGGATGTGTATTGAAATATGAAATCTTGTGGTCTATTGTTACGATTTGATATATATAGGTTAAACCTATAACTCACCAACATTTTTGTTGACGTTTTAAGCATGTTTATTCTCAGGTGATTATTAAGAGCTTCCGCTGTCGCATACTTAAATAAGGACAAGATTTGGAGTCCATGCTTGTATGATATTGTGTAAAAACTGCATTCAAGAAACTTATTTTGTTGTAACATATTTGTATTGTAAACCATTATGTAATGGTCGTGTGTAAACAGGATATTTTAGATTATCATTATTTGATAATCTACGTAAAGCTTTTTAAACCTTTATTGATGAAATAAAGGTTATGGTTTGTTTAAAAATGAATGCAGTCTTTGAAAAACGTCTCATATAGAGGTCAAAACCTCGCAACGAAATCAATTAATATGGAACGTTTTTAATCAATAAGAACGGGACATTTCAGTTGGTATCCGAGCGTTGGTCTTAGAGAACCAGAAAATTTGCATTAGTGTGTCTTATCGAGTTTGTTAGGATGCATTAGTGAGTCTGGACTTCGACCGTGTTTCTTTAAAAATGATTGCTTAACATTTTTGTTGGAAACTATATATTTTTAACATATGAATATTATGTGATATATTAATCTCTTAACGTGTTTGATATTATGTGATAGATGTCTACCTTTAGAACAAGTCCCATTGACTCACCTAATAATAATGAAGAGTCAAATGTAAATTGGAATGATTTGTGGACTGATTCACAAGTTCCCGAAGAGGAACCGGAAGAAGAGTCGGAACCGGAAGAAGAATCGGAACCGGAAGAAGAATCGGAACCGGATGAAGAAATAGAACCGGTGGGGGAAATAATAAAACGGTTAAGTAAAAGAAAATCCTCAACCAACCGACCAAAGTTAATTATGGTCAATGGTGTTTCCGCCAAGGAAGCAAAATATTGGGAGGATTACCAATTCTCCGATGAATCGGATTCCGACGAGAATTCCGATGATGTTATAGAAATTACCCCAACTGAATTTAAAAAGGCAAAAGAAAATAATAAGGGAAAGGGCATAAAAATAGAGAAATCTAATTCCAACCCCGATGAACTTTATATGTATCGTCAACCCCCGAAGTCCTTAAGTTGTAACAATGACCCGGGAACCTCTAAACCACCAGGTTTTTCTAAACCAATGTGGACAACGACGGCTCGTATTAGGGGAACATCATATATCCCTAGAAACCTGGCAAAACGAACCAAAACCGAAGAAGAAGAAACGAGCGAGTCGGAATAAGATAGTTGTATTCGTGTGGTGTAATATATGGAATATAGTGTTCTTATGCTTTATGATATATGTAAAAATTGCTTGTATTAATAAGTATTTTTTTTTATGAATCTAACTCTTGTCTATTTTACAGTTTAAAAACACAAAATGGATAGACAACCCAATATTTTAAGAGACCTACCCGGAGACATGATTGATGAAATCTTGTCTAGAGTCGGCCAGAATTCTTCGGCACAACTATTTAAGGCGAGATCAGTTTGTAAGACATTCGAAGAACGTTCCAAGAATGTCTTGGTTTATAAGAGACTTTCGTTTGAAAGATGGGGGATATCACATTGGGAAACCCATAAGTTACGATGTGTTTACTTTGACGCATATATTGCGGGGAACCCAAATGCTATTTTACGCAACGGGTTAAGAAATTATTTTGACTCAATATATCCGAATATTGGACTTCGTGATTTAGAAAAAGCAGCTAACATGCAACATAAAGAAGCATGTTATGCTTACGGATTAGTAATGTTCGCTTCTCACCAAAGTGAGAACAAGAACATCGGGCTACAACTATTAAACAAAATGTTTCCACAAGTGACGGAGTCGGTAATTGGGGTAAGAAATGAGGTTTTTAGATTATTACGGGACTGTTGGACATTACGTAACCCTCGTCCCTTTGATGACGTTACAACACGCTGTCTTATCAACGGCCATAACGGTTATGTTGCACAAGACCAAGGATGGGAAGTAGTCCTAGTAAAACCAGAATGCATGACTTGTTTCTGGACGTATGAATTACGTGTCTTTATTGCCTTTGCTGAACGACTTGTGTACTAGCTAGAATTGTCTTCACAACTATCTTGTATCAAAGTTATTGTGTGCTATATTTCATGCTTTATGTAAAATAAGCGGTATTGTAAGTTTGTAAAATATTGTATAAAAGTTTGAACGCGAAATATTATTATAATCAGTTTTTCATATAGAATTGTAGTAGTTGAATTGTATATTAGCTACTAAGTATGAACTTAACGGGTAGGTACTACCCGAATTTAAACTTATAAAACGCTAATATGAAGAAAAAGCTTTTATAAATGAGTTCATATTATGCTACGAAATACTATTAACTACTCTTAATATTCTGTATGATTAACTTGTTCCATTTAACTATTTTGAAGGAAATGGCACCGACTACTCGACACACCGTGAATATGAATGAAGAGGAATTCCGTACTTTTCTAGCTTCAAACATAGCCGCAGTACAGGCTGCGCTACATACCAACAATAACCTTGGATCTAGCAGTACAGGAAATCGTGTAGGATGCACCTACAAAGAATTCACTGCCTGCAAACCTTTGGAATTTGATGGAACCGAAGGACCGATCGGATTGAAACGGTGGACCGAGAAGGTTGAATCGGTATTTGCCATAAGTAAGTGTACTGAAGAGGACAAAGTGAAGTACGCTACGCATACCTTCACAGGTTCTGCGTTAACATGGTGGAATACCTATCTAGAGCAAGTGGGACAAGATGATGCGTACGCACTACCGTGGTCAGCATTCAAGCACTTGATGAACGAGAAGTACCGTCCCAGAACCGAGGTCAATAAGCTCAAGACAGAACTTAGAGGGTTACGAACCCAAGGATTTGATATTACCACGTACGAAAGACGATTCACAGAATTGTGCCTATTGTGTCCGGGAGCATTCGAAGATGAGGAAGAGAAGATCGACGCGTTTGTGAAAGGATTACCGGAAAGAATCCAAGAAGATATAAGTTCACACGAGCCCGCCTCCATACAACAGGCATGTAGAATGGCTCACAAACTAGTGAACCAGATTGAAGAAAGAATTAAAGAACAGACTGCTGAAGAGGCCAATGTGAAGCAAGTCAAAAGAAAGTGGGAGGAAAACGGTGATAAGAATCACCAATACAACAACAACAGCAATTACAACAATAATCGCAACAATTATCCCAACAATCGCAACATCAATCGCAACTACAACAAACGGCCTAACAACAACAACAACAACAACAGCAACTACAACAATCATCCCAACAACAATAATAACCGCAACAACAACAACAATCAGAAGCAACTATGCCAAAGGTGTGAAAAGAATCACTCGGGGTTCTGCACCAAATTTTGCAACAAGTGTAAAAGAAATGGTCATAGCGCGGCGAAGTGTGAGGTCTACGGACCAGGGGTTAATAGAACGAAAGGAACAAATGGTGTCGGAACGAGTAATGGCGGAGCAAGTAGTGTCGGAGCAAGTTATGCCAATGTAGTTTGTTATAAATGTGGAAAACCAGGCCACATTATTAGAAATTGCCCGAACCAGGAGAACACGAATGGACAAGGCCGTGGAAGAGTTTTCAATATTAATGCGGTAGAGGCACAGGAAGACCCGGAGCTTGTTACGGGTACGTTTCTTATTGACAATAAATCTGCTTACGTTTTATTTGATTCGGGTGCGGATAGAAGCTATATGAGTAGAGATTTTTGTGCTAAATTAAGTTGTCCATTGACGCCTTTGGATAGTAAATTTTTACTCGAATTAGCAAATGGTAAATTAATTTCAGCAGATAATATATGTCGGAATCGAGAAATTAAACTGGTTAGCGAAACATTTAAGATTGATTTGATACCAGTAGAGTTAGGGAGTTTTGATGTGATAATCGGTATGGACTGGTTGAAAGAAGTGAAAGCGGAGATCGTTTGTTACAAAAATGCAATTCGCATTATACGAGAAAAAGGAAAACCCTTAATGGTGTACGGAGAAAAGGGAAACACGAAGCTACATCTTATTAGTAATTTGAAGGCACAAAAACTAATAAGAAAAGGTTGCTATGCTGTTCTAGCACACGTCGAGAAAGTACAAACTGAAGAAAAGAGCATCAATGATGTTCCCATTGCAAAAGAATTTCCCGATGTATTTCCGAAAGAATTACCGGGATTACCCCCACATCGATCCGTTGAATTTCAAATAGATCTTGTACCAGGAGCTGCACCAATAGCTCGTGCTCCTTACAGACTCGCACCCAGCGAGATGAAAGAACTGCAAAGCCAATTACAAGAACTTTTAGAGCGTGGTTTCATTCGACCAAGCACATCACCGTGGGGAGCTCCTGTTTTGTTTGTCAAGAAGAAAGATGGTACATTCAGGTTGTGTATCGACTACCGAGAGTTGAACAAACTTACCATCAAGAACCGCTACCCACTACCGAGAATCGATGACTTATTTGATCAACTACAAGGCTCGTCTGTTTATTCAAAGATTGACTTACGTTCCGGGTATCATCAAATGCGGGTGAAAGAAGATGATATTCCAAAGACTGCTTTCAGAACACGTTACGGTCATTACGAGTTTATGGTCATGCCGTTTGGTTTAACTAATGCACCAGCTGTGTTCATGGACCTTATGAACCGAGTGTGTGGACCATACCTTGACAAGTTTGTCATTGTTTTCATTGATGACATACTTATTTACTCAAAGAATGACCAAGAACACGGTGAACATTTGAGAAAGGTGTTAGAAGTATTGAGGAAGGAAGAATTGTACGCTAAGTTTTCAAAGTGTGCATTTTGGTTGGAAGAAGTTCAATTCCTCGGTCACATAGTGAACAAAGAAGGTATTAAGGTGGATCCGGCAAAGATAGAAACTGTTGAAAAGTGGGAAACCCCGAAAACTCCGAAACACATACGCCAGTTTTTAGGACTAGCTGGTTACTACAGAAGGTTCATCCAAGACTTTTCCAGAATAGCAAAACCCTTGACTGCATTAACGCATAAAGGGAAGAAATTTGAATGGAATGATGAACAAGAGAAAGCGTTTCAGTTATTGAAGAAAAAGCTAACTACGGCACCTATATTGTCATTGCCTGAAGGGAATGATGATTTTGTGATTTATTGTGACGCATCAAAGCAAGGTCTCGGTTGTGTATTAATGCAACGAACGAAGGTGATTGCTTATGCGTCTAGACAATTGAAGATTCACGAACAAAATTATACGACGCATGATTTGGAATTAGGCGCGGTTGTTTTTGCATTAAAGACTTGGAGGCACTACTTATATGGGGTCAAAAGTATTATATATACCGACCACAAAAGTCTTCAACACATATTTAATCAGAAACAACTGAATATGAGGCAGCGTAGGTGGATTGAATTATTGAATGATTATGATTTTGAGATTCGTTACCACCCGGGGAAGGCAAATGTGGTAGCCGATGCCTTGAGCAGGAAGGATAGAGAACCCATTCGAGTAAAATCTATGAATATAATGATTCATAATAACATTACTACTCAAATAAAGGAGGCGCAACAAGGAATTTTAAAAGAGGGAAATTTAAAGGATGAAATACCCAAAGGATCGGAGAAGCATCTTAATATTCGGGAAGACGGAACCCGGTATAGGGCTGAAAGGATTTGGGTACCAAAATTTGGAGATATGAGAGAAATGGTACTTAGAGAAGCTCATAAAACCAGATACTCAATACATCCTGGAACGGGGAAGATGTACAAGGATCTCAAGAAACATTTTTGGTGGCCGGGTATGAAAGCCGATGTTGCTAAATACGTAGGAGAATGTTTGACGTGTTCTAAGGTCAAAGCTGAGCATCAGAAACCATCAGGTCTACTTCAACAACCCGAAATCCCGGAATGGAAATGGGAAAACATTACCATGGATTTCATCACTAAATTGCCAAGGACTGCAAGTGGTTTTGATACTATTTGGGTAATAGTTGATCGTCTCACCAAATCAGCACACTTCCTACCAATAAGAGAAGATGACAAGATGGAGAAGTTAGCACGACTGTATCTGAAGGAAGTCATCTCCAGACATGGAATACCAATCTCTATTATCTCTGATAGGGATGGCAGATTTATTTCAAGATTCTGGCAGACATTACAGCAAGCATTAGGAACTCGTCTAGACATGAGTACTGCCTATCATCCACAAACTGATGGGCAGAGCGAAAGGACGATACAAACGCTTGAAGACATGCTACGAGCATGTGTTATTGATTTCGGAAACAGTTGGGATCGACATCTACCGTTAGCAGAATTTTCCTACAACAACAGCTACCATTCAAGCATTGAGATGGCGCCGTTTGAAGCACTTTATGGTAGAAAGTGCAGGTCTCCGATTTGTTGGAGTGAGGTGGGGGATAGACAGATTACGGGTCCGGAGATTATACAAGAAACTACCGAGAAGATCATCCAAATTCAACAACGGTTGAAAACCGCCCAAAGTCGACAAAAGAGCTACGCTGACATTAAAAGAAAAGATATAGAATTTGAAATTGGAGAGATGGTCATGCTTAAAGTTTCACCTTGGAAAGGCGTTGTTCGATTTGGTAAACGAGGGAAATTAAATCCAAGGTATATTGGACCATTCAAGATTATTGATCGTGTCGGACCAGTAGCTTACCGACTTGAGTTACCTCAACAACTCGCGGCTGTACATAACACTTTCCACGTCTCGAATTTGAAGAAATGTTTTGCTAAAGAAGATCTCACTATTCCGTTAGATGAAATCCAAATCAACGAAAAACTCCAATTCATCGAAGAACCCGTCGAAATAATGGATCGTGAGGTTAAAAGACTTAAGCAAAACAAGATACCAATTGTTAAGGTTCGATGGAATGCTCGTAGAGGACCCGAGTTCACCTGGGAGCGTGAAGATCAGATGAAGAAGAAATACCCGCATCTATTTCCAGAAGATTCGTCAACACCTTCAACAGCTTAAAATTTCGGGACGAAATTTATTTAACGGGTAGGTACTGTAGTGACCCGAACTTTTCCATGTTTATATATATTAATTGAGATTGATGTTTACATGATTAAATGTTTCCAACATGTTAAGCAATCAAACTTGTTAAGACTTGATTAATTGAAATAGGTTTCATATAGACAATTGACCACCCAAGTTGACCGGTGATTCACGAACGTTAAAACTTGTAAAAAACTATATGATGACATATATATGGTTATATATATAGTTAACATGATATTATGATAAGTAAACATATCATTAATTATATTAACAATGAACTACATATGTAAAAACAAGACTACTAACTTAATGATTTTGAAACGAGACATATATGTAACGTTTATCGTTGTAACGACATTTAATGTATATATATCATATTAAGAGATATTCGTACATCATAATATCATGATAATATAATAATTTAAAATCTCTTTTGTTATTATAAACATTGGGTTAACAACATTTAACAAGATCGTTAACCTAAAGGTTTCAAAACAACACTTACATGTAACGACTAACGATGACTTAACGACTCAGTTAAAATGTATATACATGTAGTGTTTTAATATGTATTTATACACTTTTGAAAGACTTCAATACACTTATCAAAATACTTCTACTTAACAAAAATGCTTACAATTACATTCTCGTTCAGTTTCATCAACAATTCTACTCGTATGCACCCGTATTCGTACTCGTACAATACACAGCTTTTAGATGTATGTACTATTGGTATATACACTCCAATGATCAGCTCTTAGCAGCCCATGTGAGTCACCTAACACATGTGGGAACCATCATTTGGCAACTAGCATGAAATATCTCATAAGATTACAAAAATATGAGTAATCATTCATGACTTATTTACATGAAAACAAAATTACATATCCTTTATATCTAATCCATACACCAACGACCAAAAACACCTACAAACACTTTCATTCTTCAATTTTCTTCATCTAATTGAACTCTCTCAAGTTCTATCTTCAAGTTCTAAGTGTTCTTCATAAATTCCAAAAGTTCTAGTTTCATAAAATCAAGAATACTTTCAAGTTTGCTAGCTCACTTCCAATCTTGTAAGGTGATCATCCAACCTCAAGAAATCTTTGTTTCTTACAGTAGGTTATCATTCCAATACAAGGTAATAATCATATTCAAACTTTGGTTCAATTTCTATAACTATAACAATCTTATTTCAAGTGATGATCTTACTTGAACTTGTTTTCGTGTCATGATTTTGCTTCAAGAACTTTGAGCCATCCAAGGATCCATTGAAGCTAGATCCATTTTTTCTCTTTTCCAGTAGGTTCATCCAAGGAACTTAAGGTAGTAATGATGTTCATAACATCATTCGATTCATACATATAAAGCTATCTTATTCGAAGGTTTAAACTTGTAATCACTAGAACATAGTTTAGTTAATTCTAAACTTGTTCGCAAACAAAAGTTAATCCTTCTAACTTGACTTTTAAAATCAACTAAACACATGTTCTATATCTATATGATATGCTAACTTAATGATTTAAAACCTGGAAACACGAAAAACACCGTAAAACCGGATTTACGCCGTCGTAGTAACACCGCGGGCTGTTTTGGGTTAGTTAATTAAAAACTATGATAAACTTTGATTTAAAAGTTGTTATTCTGAGAAAATGATTTTTATTATGAACATGAAACTATATCCAAAAATTATGGTTAAACTCAAAGTGGAAGTATGTTTTCTAAAATGGTCATCTAGACGTCGTTCTTTCGACTGAAATGACTACCTTTACAAAAACGACTTGTAACTTATTTTTCCGACTAGAAACCTATACTTTTTTTGTTTAGATTCATAAAATAGAGTTCAATATGAAACCATAGCAATTTGATTCACTCAAAACGGATTTAAAATGAAGAAGTTATGGGTAAAACAAGATTGAATAATTTTTCTCATTTTAGCTACGTGAAAATTGGTAACAAATCTATTCCAACCATAACTTAATCAACTTGTATTATATATTATGTAATCTTGAGATACCATAGACACGTATACAATGTTTCGACCTATCATGTCGACACATCTATATATATTTCGGAACAACCATAGACACTCTATATGTGAATGTTGGAGTTAGCTATACAGGGTTGAGGTTGATTCCAAAATATATATAGTTTGAGTTGTGATCAATACTGAGATACGTATACACTGGGTCGTGGATTGATTCAAGATAATATTTATCGATTTATTTCTGTACATCTAACTGTGGACAACTAGTTGTAGGTTACTAACGAGGACAGCTGACTTAATAAACTTAAAACATCAAAATATATTAAAAGTGTTGTAAATATATTTTGAACATACTTTGATATATATGTATATATTGTTATAGGTTCGTGAATCAACCAGTGGCCAAGTCTTACTTCCCGACGAAGTAAAAATCTGTGAAAGTGAGTTATAGTCCCACTTTTAAAATCTAATATTTTTGGGATGAGAATACATGCAGGTTTTATAAATGATTTACAAAATAGACACAAGTAAGTGAAACTACATTCTATGGTTGAATTATCGAAATCGAATATGCCCCTTTTTATTAAGTCTGGTAATCTAAGAATTAGGGAACAGACACCCTAATTGACGCGAATCCTAAAGATAGATCTATTGGGCCTAACAAACCCCATCCAAAGTACCGGATGCTTTAGTACTTCGAAATTTATATCATATCCGAAGGGTGTCCCGGAATGATGGGGATATTCTTATATATGCATCTTGTTATTGTCGGTTACCAGGTGTTCACCATATGAATGATTTTTATCTCTATGTATGGGATGTGTATTGAAATATGAAATCTTGTGGTCTATTGTTACGATTTGATATATATAGGTTAAACCTATAACTCACCAACATTTTTGTTGACGTTTTAAGCATGTTTATTCTCAGGTGATTATTAAGAGCTTCCGCTGTCGCATACTTAAATAAGGACAAGATTTGGAGTCCATGCTTGTATGATATTGTGTAAAAACTGCATTCAAGAAACTTATTTTGTTGTAACATATTTGTATTGTAAACCATTATGTAATGGTCGTGTGTAAACAGGATATTTTAGATTATCATTATTTGATAATCTACGTAAAGCTTTTTAAACCTTTATTGATGAAATAAAGGTTATGGTTTGTTTAAAAATGAATGCAGTCTTTGAAAAACGTCTCATATAGAGGTCAAAACCTCGCAACGAAATCAATTAATATGGAACGTTTTTAATCAATAAGAACGGGACATTTCACATTTGAGAAAGGTGTTAGAAGTATTGAGGAAGGAAGAATTGTACGCTAAGTTTTCAAAGTGTGCATTTTGGTTGGAAGAAGTTCAATTCCTCGGTCACATAGTGAACAAAGAAGGTATTAAGGTGGATTCGGCAAAGATAGAAACTGTTGAAAAGTGGGAAACCCCAAAAACTTCGAAACACATACGCCAGTTTTTAGGACTAGCTGGTTACTACAGAAGGTTCATCCAAGACTTTTCCAGAATAGCAAAACCCTTGACTGCATTAACGCATAAAGGGAAGAAATTTGAATGGAATAATGAACAAGAGAAAGCGTTTCAGTTATTGAAGAAAAAGCTAACTACGGCACCTATATTGTCATTGCCTGAAGGGAATGATGATTTTGTGATTTATTGTGATGCATCAAAGCAAGGTCTCGGTTGTGTATTAATGCAACGAACGAAGGTGATTGCTTATGCGTCTAGACAATTGAAGATTCACGAACAAAATTATACGACGCATGATTTGAAATTAGGTGCGGTTGTTTTTGCATTAAAGACTTGGAGGCACTACTTATATGGGGTCAAAAGTATTATATATACCGACCACAAAAGTCTTCAACACATATTTAATCAGAAACAACTGAATATGAGGCAACGTAGGTGGATTGAATTGTTGAATGATTACGACTTTGAGATTCGTTACCACCTGGGGAAGGCAAATGTGGTAGCCGATGCCTAGAGCAGGAAGGACAGAGAACTCATTCGAGTAAAATCTATGAAAATAATGATTCATAATAACCTTACTACTCAAATATAGGAGGCGCAACAAGGAGTTTTAAAAAAGGGAAATTTAAAGGATGAAATACCCAAAGGATCGGAGAAGCATCTTAATATTCGGGAAGACGGAACCCGGTATAGGGCTGAAAGGATTTGGGTACCAAAATTTGGAGATATGAGAGAAATAGTACTTAGAGAAGCTCATAAAACCAGATACTCAATACATCCTGGAACGGGGAAGATGTACAAGGATCTCAAGAAACATTTTTGGTGGCCAGGTATGAAAGCCGATGTTGCTAAATACGTAGGAGAATGTTTGACGTGTTCTAAGGTCAAAGCTGAGCATCAGAAACCATCAGGTCTACTTCAACAACCCGAAATCCCGGAATAAAAATGGGAAAACATTACCATGGATTTCATCACTAAATTGCCAAGGACTGCAAGTGGTTATGATACTATTTAGGTAATAGTTGATCGTCTCACCAAGTAAGCACACTTCCTGCCAATAAGAGAAGATGACAAGATGGAGAAGTTAGCATGACTGTATTTGAAGGAAGTCGTCTCCAGACATGGAATACCAATCTCTATTATCTCTGATAGGGATGGCAGATTTATTTCAAGATTCTGGCAGACATTATAGAAAGCATTGAGAACTCGTCTAGACATGAGTACTACCTATCATCCACAAACTGATAGGCAGAGCGAAAGGACGATAAAAACGCTTGAAGACATGCTACGAGCTTGTGTTATTGATTTCGGAACCAGTTGGGATCGACATCTACCGTTAGCAGAATTTTCCTACAACAACAGTTACCATTCAAGCATTGAGATGGCGCCGTTTAAAGCACTTTATGGTAGAAAGTACAGGTCTCCGATTTTTTGGAGTGAAGTGGGGGATAGACAGATTACGGGTCCGGAGATTATACAAGAAACTACCGAGAAGATCATCCAAATTCAACAACGGTTGAAAACCGCCCAAAGTTGACAAAAGAGCTACGCTGACATTAAAAGAAAAGATATAGAATTTGAAATTGGAGAGATGGTCATGCTTAAAGTTGCACCTTGGAAAGGCGTCGTTCGATTTGGTAAACGAGGGAAATTAAATCCAAGGTATATTGGACCATTCAAGATTATTGATCGTGTCGGACCAGTAGCTTACCGACTTGAGTTACCTCAACAACTCGCGGCTGTACATAACACTTTCCACGTCTCGAATTTGAAGAAATGTTTTGCTAAAGAAGATCTCACTATTCCGTTATATGAAATCCAAATCAACGAAAAACTCCAATTCATCGAAGAACCCGTCGAAATAATGGATCGTGAGGTTAAAAGACTTAAGCAAAATAAGATACCAATTGTTAAGGCTCGATGGAATGCTCGTAGAGGACTCGAGTTCACCTGGGAGCGTGAAGATCAGATGAAGAAGAAATACCCGCATCTATTTCCAGAAGATTCGTCAACACCTTCAACAGCTTAAAATTTCGGGACGAAATTTATTTAACGGGTAGGTACTGTAGTGACCCGAACTTTTCCATGTTTATATATATATTAATTGAGATTGATATTTACATGATTAAATGTTTCCAACATGTTAAGCAATCAAACTTGTTAAGACTTGATTAATTGAAATATGTTTCATATAGACAATTGACCACCCAAGTTGACCGGTGATTCACGAACGTTAAAACTTGTAAAAACTATATGATGACATATATATGGATATATATATAGTTTACATGATACTATGATAAGTAAACATATCATTAAGTATATTAACAATGAACTACATATGTAAAAACAAGACTACTAACTTAATGATTTTTAAACGAGACATATATGTAATGATTATCGTTGTAAAGACATTTAATGTATATATATCATATTAAGAGATATTCATACATGATATTATCATGATAATATAATAATTTAAAATCTCATTTGATATTATAAACATTAGGTTAACAACATTTAACAAGATCGTTAACCTAAAGGTTTCAAAACAACACTTACATGTAACGACTAACGATGACTTAACGACTCAGTTAAAATGTATATACATGTAGTGTTTTAATATGTATTTATACACTTTTGAAAGACTTCAATACACTTATCAAAATACTTCTACTTAACAAAAATACTTACAATTACATCCTCGTTCAGTTTCATCAACAATTCTACTCGTATGCACCCGTATTCATACTCGTACAATACACAGCTTTTAGATGTATGTACTATTGGTATATACACTCCAATGATCAGCTCTTAGCAGCCCATGTGAGTCACCTAACATATTTGGGAACCATCATTTGGCAACTGGCATGAAATATCTCATAAAATTACAAAAATATGAGTAATCATTCATGACTTATTTACATGAAAACAAAATTACATATCCTTTATATCTAATCCATACACCAACGACCAAAAACACCTACAAACACTTTAATTCTTCAATTTTCTTCATCTAATTGATCTCTCTTAAGTTCTATCTTCAAGTTCTAAGTGTTCTTCATATATTCTACAAGTTCTAGTTACATAAAATCAAGAATACTTTCAAGTTTGCTAGCTCACTTCCAATCTTGTAAGGTGATCATCCAACCTCAAGAAATCTTTGTTTCTTACAGTAGGTTATCATTCTAATACAAGGTAATAATCATATTTAAACTTTAGTTCAATTTCTATAACTATAACAATCTTATTTTAAGTGATGATCTTACTTGAACTTGTTT
This sequence comes from Rutidosis leptorrhynchoides, assembly GCF_046630445.1. Taxonomy (NCBI): domain Eukaryota; kingdom Viridiplantae; phylum Streptophyta; class Magnoliopsida; order Asterales; family Asteraceae; genus Rutidosis; species Rutidosis leptorrhynchoides. The sequence goes on from NC_092341.1 coordinate 113,107,116, forward strand.
TCGTGTCATGATTCTGCTTCAAGAACTTCGAGCCATCCAAGGATCCGTTGAAGCTAGATCCATTTTTCTCTTTTCCAGTAGGTTTATCCAAGGAACTTAAGGTAGTAATGATGTTCATAACATCATTCGATTCATACATATAAAGCTATCTTATTCGAAGGTTTAAACTTGTAATCACTAGAACATAGTTTAGTTAATTCTAAACTTGTTCGCAAACAAAAGTTAATACTTCTAACTTGACTTTTAAAATCAACTAAACACATGTTCTATATCTATATGATATGCTAACTTAATGATTTAAAACCTAGAAACACGAAAAACACCGTAAAACCGGATTTACGCCGTCGTAGTAACACCGCGGGCTGTTTTGGGTTAGTTAATTAAAAACTATGATAAACTTTGATTTAAAAGTTGTTATTCTGAGAAAATGATTTTTATTATGAACATGAAACTATATCCAAAAATTATGGTTAAACTCAAAGTGGAAGTATGTTTTCTAAAATGGTCATCTAGATGTCGTTCTTTCGACTGAAATGACTACCTTTACAAAAATGACTTGTAACTTATTTTTCCGACTATAAACCTATACTTTTTATGTTTAGATTCATAAAATAGAGTTCAATATGAAACCATATCAATTTGATTCACTCAAAACGGATTTAAAATGAAGAAGTTATGGGTAAAACAAGATTGGATAATTTTTCTCATTTTAGCTACGTGAAAATTGGTAACAAATCTATTCCAACCATAACTTAATCAACTTGTATTGTATATTATGTAATCTTGAGATACCATAGACACGTATACAATGTTTCGACCTATCATGTCGACACATCTATATATATTTCGGAACAACCATAGACACTCGATATGTGAATGTTGGAGTTAGCTATACAGGGTTGAATTTGATTCCAAAATATATATAGTTTGAGTTGTGATCAATACTGAGATACGTATACACTGGGTCGTGGATTGATTCAAGATAATATTTATCGATTTATTTCTGTACATCTAACTGTGGACAACTAGTTGTAGGTTACTAACGAGGACAGCTGACTTAATAAACTTAAAACATCAAAATATATTAAAAGTGTTGTAAATATATTTTGAACATACTTTGATATATATGTATATATTGTTATAGGTTCGTGAATCAACCAATGGCCAAGTCTTACTTCCCGACGAAGTAAAAATCTGTGAAAGTGAGTTATAGTCCCACTTTTAAAATCTAATATTTTTGAGATGAGAATACATGCAGGTTTTATAAATGATTTACAAAATAGACACAAGTACGTGAAACTACATTCTATGGTTGAATTATCGAAATCGAATATGCCCCTTTTTATTAAGTCTGGTAATCTAAGAATTAGGGAACAGACACCCTAATTGACGCGAATCCTAAAGATAGATCTATTGGGCCTAACAAACCCCATCCAAAGTACCGGTTGCTTTAGTACTTCGAAATTTATATCATATCCGAAGGGTGTCCCGGAATGATGGGGATATTCTTATATATGCATCTTGTAAATGTCAGTTACCAGGTGTTCACCATATGAATGATTTTTATCTCTATGTATGGGATGTGTATTGAAATATGAAATCTTGTGGTCTATTGTTACGATTTGATATATATAGGTTAAACCTATAACTCACCAACATTTTTGTTGACGTTTAAAGCATGTTTATTCTCAGGTGAATACTAAGAGCTTCCGCTGTTGCATACTAAAATAAGGACAAGATTTGGAGTCCATGTTTGTATGATATTGTGTATAAACTGCATTCAAGAAACTGATTTCGATGTAACATATTTGTATTGTAAACCATTATGTAATGGTCGTGTGTAAACAGTATATTTTAGATTATCATTATTTGATAATCTACGTAAAGCTTTTAAACCTTTATTTATGAAATAAAGGTTATGGTTTGTTTTAAAAATGAATGCAGTCTTTGAAAAACGTCTCATATAGAGGTCAAAACCTCGCAACAAAATCAATTAATATGGAACGTTTTTAATCAATAAGAACAGGACATTTCATCGTAGACCTGTATATAAGGAATGGTGTATTGAGCTTATGAGTATTATAGCGTTAAATGCAGATGTAGATAGATTAGATGATAGAAGTTTTCTTAGATTTATACTTGGTCGTAGGATGTACAGGATGTCCATGCTGGACATGGCCAGGGCTTTACAGATATATACTCCGGTGAATTACTACTACCCGATTGTATGAATTTGATTTATCGTGGTGAAAGGGTATATAGGAATTTTGACGCGAACGCCGTCTGGAGGCGTATGTCAAATTATAATGTTTTTACACTAGGAGGAAAACACTCCTACTTACATATTAACAAAGCCGAGCTTCATATAATTCATAGATTTCTGGCTAACTCGATTACACAGAGAGGTCACAACAAGGAGAAAATGACCTTACATGATTTATTTTACCTAACGTGTATTCGAGACCCAATAGGCTTTGTTAATATCCATTACTGTGTTGGTTTTTATTTGGCTAAGATGGTGGAAGGAATACAGGAAGGGGGAATAATAGGAGGAGGTATTTTTATTACTCTCATTGGAGAGTATTTGGGTGTAGATAGGGACCAAGGGGGTCCACTTTTGGAATGTAGGGAACAGGTTGAGCTTTTAGGATTGAAGGTCTATCAGGGTGCTAAGGTATTAAAGAGCAGACGAAACTAGGCAGTACCCTATGAAGGTCGTCATCCACAGGTAGAGAGAGGATCAGATGAGGAAATGGAGGAAGCGGATGACATTAGGGATGTCATTAGGGAGGATATGACTGACGTCTACCAGCGTGTAGATGAGGTAGATATGACAAACGCGAAGAGATTTAGTCGGATGGAGCAGTGGCAAGCCCGGAATGATTACGAGCATTCCAGGCAACGACAGCATGATAGATGGGACTATCATCAGCGTCAGATTATGAGCCGGCTGTCACCTCAGGATCACTACGGCCCAACCTGACCCGCTTACTATCCTCCACACCAGCCCGAGATGAGACCACCATTTACTCTATACAATCCCTATCCAGATTGATATAGTTCCTATTGGTGATTTTTATGATTTTTATCTTTTTATTATTTCTGTTTATTTATGTTTCAACACATTATATTTTGATACTTTTATGTAAGTTTAATATTTTTATTATGTTGTACTAATATTTCATATTTGAAAGTGGGATTTTAAGTCCCATTTCAAATTACCATGCATATTTATATTTGTATTGTATGTATGTATATTGTTAATTGTACACAACAGGGTAAATCAACGCATTTTCAAAGACTGGCATTAAGTTCAGCAAAAGCTAGTACTTTTGACGACAAAACGAAAAACAAATGTGATGTAACAACAAGACGGAATGAACAAATGATGTGCACCATTTATCATTCAGCAAACAAACGCCAATATGTTTGGAAACTTTGGTAAAATTTAATCATGTTTCTACGCTAATCACCCTCAATAATTTAAATTGTTACTGATTTCTTGCAAATGAGGGCATTGCAAGATCTTAAGTGTGGGAAGGGGTTAAATTCTTTCAAATTTTTAAAATTTTAAATTTAAACACTTGGTTGCCATTAAAAATACTAGTAAATCAGTAGTTGTATTAGAATCTAGTGCTCTCTGATAATAAAGAACAGCCATAGTCTTATATACTGACTACCCAATTCTAGTAAAATTTTTCAAAATTTTCAATTAAATGAATTCAAAATTATGTTTATACATATTTATGAACGATAAAACTAGTTGTTAACACCGAAATTATTGTTACCTCATAAAGGACATAAATTGAGAAACAACCCAAAATGTTAGAATTCATTTAAAATGGAATAGAGGACAATAAAAAGGCAAAGAAAGGAAAATAAAAGCCAAGTGTGGGAAAAATTTACCAAGTTATTTAAAACATATATCACATATTTGTGTAACAAATAATTAAAGATACTTTTGCTTTAGACTAAACTAATCAGTTTTACCAAATTTACTGTAATATATTTGAAAGAAAGATGGATCTACACGATGAATCAATTCCATCATTAAAAGAAAGTAAAGTCTTCCAAAAAAAGACACGCGCTTCTTGATTTATGTTAGGAAATTGTCGTCCAGACCAGCTGTAGGTTGACGAAAAATCTAGAAAAGTCATCACGAAAATCAGCAGGAAATCCACGGACCTCAGCATCAAACAGGGTCGCAAAGTGGTCAGACTTATCCTAACCTTGAGAGGATCTGTCTCGTAAAATGGGGAGGGCGCCGTGCAAATTAGCTTGATAAGACTAATGAATCAGACCCCCAGAAAGGATAATCTCCTTAAAGATTAAAAATCAGCCTTTAAGCCAGATATTACTCAATCCTTGAGATTGACCTTAAAGATTGAGAATTACAAACTCATGGAATTCAATGATATCTAAACTCGAGCTTGAACGAGAAAATATTTTGATCAAAATACAAACCGATTTGTTTTCTGAAAACCTATTTTCAATGCGTTCATTACCATTGAACGTAAAATCCTATGAATTCACCTGGAATTCATTAGGTCACCTGAACCAAATCGGGTGTCAACCGTAAGAATGGTGGTTGCATAGCATGGTCAAAGACATGACCTTGTGCCAGACCGAAAAACTATAGGGTGAGCTTTACTATTGCTCCTACAAAGGATAGTAATTGCATCCGACACGTTATAGACCATAATTAAAAGCATGTCAGGGGACATTGCCTTAACAGTTGCTTGTTCAACGCTTTCCTTTACAACCTGACGGTAGTTTATCGAAAGGTAATATACGGAGCAAGTATACTGGACGTGTTGTTTTCTCAATACAAGGTTAGCAAGTGGGTGACACAAAACCGCAAGTTTTGAGCTAAAATTTTCAAAATCTGAAACCCACCAAACCCAAAAAACATTTTGCAAACACCGGTGAAGGGTTATTCCGGAAAACTTATCTAGGGTAAAAGCTAGATTTAATTTTTAAAAAAGATCAAATGTTTTCATAAAGATCCAATTTCCTAAAGGATCTAAATTTTTATAGTCATGTGGGACTGTAAACCACATCGTTACTATCATTGTTCATACCGCTGTATAGAAATCACTGATGTACAAAGTGTGAAGAATAAAGAAGTGATTCTAGTATTTTTATTTCAAAACTATATTGCTTGAGGAAAAGCAACGCTCACGTGTGGGAATATTTGATAATGCTAAAAAGGAACATATATTTCATAGCATTATCCCTCAAGAAAGACAAGCTTTTAGTTACAATTGTTCTATTTACAAGTGATATTCGTTTAAATAATAAAAGGTGAAGACAAAAGACAGATTCGACGAATTGAAGACGCAAACGACCAAAAAGCTCAAAAGTACAAAGTACAATCAAAGTGGTTCAAATTATTGATGAGAAACGTCTCGAAATTACAAAAGTACAAGTTGCAAAACGCAAAATACAAGATATTAAATTGTACGCAAGGACGTTCGAAAATCCGGAACCGGGACCAGAGTCAACTCTCAACGCTCGAAGCAACGGACTAAAAATTACGAGTCAACTATGCACATAAATATAATATAATATTTAAATAATTCTTAAAATTATTTATATATTATATATATTTATATAAACCGTCGGCAGAATGCAAACAAACTCTTGTGAGCTGGAAAAAGGGGCCATGCGATCGTATGGCCTGGAGGCTATAACTCCATGCGATCACATGGTGAACAGTGACAGGTCAAGTCCTATAAAGTTCGCGAGTTTTGGACGAATTTTTACACCTCTATCGTTTCCATCTATCTCTCACTCAACGTATATATATATATATATATATATATATATATATATATATATATATATATATATATATATATATATATATATATATATATATATATATATATATATATATATATATATATATATATATATATATATATATATATATATATATATATATATATATATATATATTATTTTAATTTTAATTTTAATTTTAAATTCTAATAATAAAGGTATGTTAGCGAATGTTGTAAGGGTGTAAGTCGAAATTCTGTCCGTGTAACGCTATGCTATTATTATTCATTGTAAGTTATGTTCAACCGTTTTAAATTAATGTCTCGTAGCTAAGTTATTATTATGCTTATTTAATGTCGAAGTAATCATGATGTTGGGCTAAATATTAAAATTGGGTAATTGGGTTTTGTACCATAATTGGGGTTTGGATAAAAGAACGACACTTGTGGAAATTAGACTATGGGCTATTAATGGGCATTATATTAACTAAATGATACCTCGTTGATTTAATATATAGACTTATAATTTGACATATTTATATATAACCACATACGCTTGACTGGGTACGGTGGGCGGGATATCTATAAATACCAATAATTGTTCATTTAACCGGACACGAGAATGGATTAATAATCAATAGACTTGTTGAAACAGGGGTGAATTACATTCAAGGGTAATTGGTGTAATTGTTAACAAAGTAGTAAAACCTTGGATTACACGCAGTCGATAACCTGGTGTATTCATTAAACAAAGTATTAAGACCTTTTTACAATTCGAATCCCCAATTAGTTAGAATATTTGACTTCGGGAATAAGAATAATTTGACGAAGACTTTCGCATTTTATGATTATGACTGATGGACTATTATGGACAAATCCGTATGGACATATCGAATAATCCAGGACAAAGGACAATTAACCCATGGTACTAAACTAAAAACAACACGTCGAACATCATGATTACGGAAGTTTAAATAAGCATAATTTATATATTTCATATTTAAATGCACTTTTAATTATCGTACTTTCTAATTATCGCACTTTATTTATTATCATTTTATTTATCGCAATTCCATTATCATTATTTACTTTACGCTTTAAATTAAGTTGTATTTATTTTTAATATTTTACATTAGGTTATAACTGCGACTTAAGTTTTAAAATCAACAAACCGGTCATTAAACGGTAAAAACCCCCTTTTTATAATAATAATAATATTACTTATATATTTTTGTATTTTTACAAATATAGTTTTTAAAAATATAGCGTTAAGCTTGTTTAAAAGATCCCTGTGGAACGAACCGGACTTACTAAAAACTACACTACTGTACGATTAGGTACACTGCCTATAAGTGTTGTAGCAAGGTTTAGGTATATCCATTCTATAAATAAATAAATCACTTGTGTAAAATTGTATCGTATTTAATAGTATTTTGTAGTAAAAATATAACTATTTTGTATACACCTCTACGCACATCAATCACCCCAAGGTAATAGTAGAAGAAAATAAATTCCTTCGGTGGCAGATGAAAAAGAAGAATGAAGGAAACGATAGTCAGAATAAGAACAAGGATCAGAACTGGATTAAGCATTGTTACAAATTTTTTAGATGTACGGATTAGGGAAGAAAGTATAGGATTGGTGAGAATAATAAAATGGAAGAGGACAATTTATAATGAAGCTACCTGACAGAGCAATTGAGGCAGATCATCGCATTTAATTAAAGAGATCCTAATTTCCTTATTCACCGAAGAATCAGATCTTATAGATTTCAAAGATTTTCTTTAAATCTCTTGAATTTCGAATTTCAACCAAGACAACGTCAAAAGTTAAGACGCACCTTATTTTCTAAATTCAACCCTGACCACGTTAAAATTCAAGAAGAATCTTATTTTTCCCCAGTTCACTATTTTGTGATAACTTCACTCGTACTCTTCGAATAATCGAATTATCTTACCTATATTACGCAAAGGTGATAAAATTTTATTTTATCAATTCATATTCGTCATGAAAACATTCTTAGTGTTAGCCATAACGACCTCACTCAAATTTCGGGATGAAATTTCTTTAACGGGTAGGTACTGTGACGACCTGGAAATTTCTGACCAAATTTAAACTTTATTCTTATATGATTTCGACAGGATAAGCAAAGTCTGTTAGGTTGAGTCTCAAAATTTTTGAACTATTCCATATATTCAATTTAACCTCGACCAGTTTCGACGATTCACGAACAATAAATTGTAAATAGGTATGTGTGTATATAAATGGTAATTTGAATATAATATTATATGTTGTTGTTATTAGAACAAATTATGTAAAATAAAATAAAAATAGGATATTATAATAATTATTATTTACAACATAACTATATATAAATAAAGTATATTAAAAATAAATATTAAATGATTGTAATACTCGTTAGACGTTTCAATTATTATTTAGAGAAATTTAATTCGAACTTATGTGATTTTAAAATAAACGGTGATCTGAAAATAAGTGATATAAATTATAGGCTTATTGGAAATGTATTTAGGATCTAATTATCAAATTTTAACACTTTTTATATTTTACCTGGGATCGAGCGCGGACAGTGATTTAAATTTTATTTAATAATATTAAACTATTAATGACCATTTTTTTTTCAATAGTGACTAAAATAAATAAATATTATTATTGTAAAAATTTGGGATTTTTCTGAGAACTTTTTTATCCGTCACTGTTTAACAACATATTACGAAATCCAGTCCGTGAATTTAAAACTATTGAAGTGTCGGTGTATACATAAATATGGCTACTATATTTTTATTCAACATGTTTAAATAATTGTATTTAATCACTATATTACTCTAAATTCATTATTAGATGATTAATTTTATATGATACTTAATGCATACCATCTTGGGTTACAGCTCACAATATCACATATGCACAAGAAGTTAATTTGTTGATTAACTTCTTTCAAACCTCAACTTTCTTTACACGTCGATAATTTTGGATCAATTACCTATGATACTATTCTTGTTCTTTTCAATTCTTTGTTAATTAAGTATGCACATACATGCATGTCACTCTATTTACTATCCTTCCTTTTGTCCTCTTAATATGAAAAAGTATATGAATTATTAATAAACTATAATATAATATTCTAGGTTGTTAGCTGTCAAATATTTACAGTACGGAATATATGCTTATCATTCACTAGAAGTTTCATCTTTCTCTAATATATTAGATATATACTATATGATATAGATCAATGTGAACCGTGATCATAAAACCATTTATCTTCTTCTACCTCACCATCATCAACCCTTGTTGTAACCACTACTATTAACTGATTGTTTATGCATCACTTTCTTGTTAGAACACCGTTAACCACTACCCATCGTGATCGCCACTTTACATTAAGAAACCGACCAAGAAACATTATCAATACTTGTAACCTTTGTTTAAATACTTGTACGTTTATAACCATGTGACTCTTTGGGCTAGCTTGACCGGTCACCCTCACCCAACAAGCCACCCTCATCATCGGTTAATATCGGTTAAACACAACACTGCTATTATTAATCCTGCTGTACACTTGAACTAAACCAAGAAAACACTATATTCGACCTGCTGCTGCATTTGTTTTTCTCTTCTCTGTACGATCACAACAAACACCCTCATCTTTTATTCTCTCTACTATATCTTCTTCGTGAATTACCATATATATCCACCCTCTTTATCGAACATGTTCCTCAATAACCTGCAACCTATTCTATTTCTGTCCTCCGTCGAACAGCACCAAGAGCTACCATTTAACAACTATCTTCGAACAACCCATCACCATAACTATTGTGACCATTAAATTTTCGATTGATATCGAGAAAAAAAAACCAGAACCAAAATAGACCCGTTTTGTTTTCCTGTTACTACCAATCGATCAAAACACACCACAGCCTTTTCATCGAATATCATTATTACTAATCTGCTTTTACGTGACTCCTTGTTGTTAGCTGACAACCTCTAAACCAAAACTCCACTAATTACGTGATTTTTTTATATTAATTGTTATGGTGGGATACAAGAGAAAGGAGATGCAAGTGGGAAACAAATTGGCATGTTGTGGCCTACCAAACTAGTACATCAATTGTTACTATCGCTGCTAGTATTATTATTATTATTATTATTATTATTATTATTATTATTATTATTATTATTATTATTATTATTATTATTATTATTATTATTATTATTATTATTATTTTTATTATTATTATTATTATTGTTGTTATTATTATTATTATTAAGTATTAAGTATTATTAATATATATATATATATATATATATATATATATATATATATATATATATATATATATATATATATATATATATATATATATATATATATATATATATATATATTATTTTTATTAACATTATTATTAAACTTATCATTTTATTAAAAACTACTATTATTATTAAAAGTATCTTTTTATTAGAATTATCCTTTTATTGTTATTATTAACAATACTATTATTATCATTATTATTATTATTATAAATATTATTATTTTTAATATCAGTATTATTAGCATTATTAGTAAAAGTACTATTATTATAAATATTATAGCTATTATTATTATTATTACTATTATTATTATTCTTATTATTAAAAGTATTAAAATTATTAAATATATTAAAATTAACTACCTTTATTACTAAAACTATTATTATTATTATTATCATTGATAGAATCATTAATATTATTATCATTATCATTATTACTAGTAATATCATTATTATTATTTTTATCATTTCTAATATTATCTTTGTATTATTATAATTACTATTGTTACAAACAAATGATATATGTAAATATAAAGATAAAAATAATACATATAACATAACAAGATTAAATATTTTTATTTATTTAAAAGATATAAAATAATTATATCAAACATATAAGTTATTAATATATAATGATATAATTAATAAACTTATATATATATATATATATAAAGTTATTCGATTACAATTATGTGTGTTAATATATATAAAAATGATATAGGTTCGTGAATCTGATGCCAATCCTGCACTTGTTCAGTGCCGTCGTATGCATATTTTTACTACAAAATATCGTATAGTAAGTTTCATTTGCTCCCTTTTTAAATGCTTTAGCAATATATATTTTTGGGACTGAGAATACATGCGCTGCTTTTATAAATGCTTTACGAAATAGACATAAGTGATCGAAACTACATTCTATGGTTGGATTATCAAACTGAATATGACCCTTTTTAGCTTGGTAGCCTAAGAATTGGTGTTTATGATAATTGCCACCAATTGACGCGAATTTTAAAGATAGATCTATCGAGCCCAACGAGCCCCATCCGGGTTACGGATGCTTTAGTACTTAGACTTTATCATGTCCGATGTGAGTCCCGGAATGATGGGGATATTCTATATGCATCTTGTTAAGGTCGGTTACCAGGTGTTCACCATATGAATAAATTTTAATTCGTGAGTTACGCGTGACAATATATGAAATCTTGTAGTCTATTAAAATGATGAAAATGAATGATTATGATAAACTAATGAACTCACCAACCTTTTGGTTGACACTTGAAAGCATGTTTATTCTTAGGTATGAAAGAAATCTTCCACTTTGCATTTGCTCATATTAGAGATATTACTTGGAGTCATTCATGACATATTTCAAAAGACGTTGCATTCGAGTCGTCGAGTTCTTCAAGATTATTATTAAGTCAATTATAGTTGGATATATTATGAAATGGTATGCATGCCGTCAACTTTCGATGTAATTAAAGTTTGTCTTTTAAAAATGAACTTGGATAACATCCAGATCCCCAAACCCCTGGGTTACACCCTTAGTCATAGCTTGGATAACAGCCTGATCCCAAGCTGAAATGTGAGCACTAACAGATGTGTCACTATGCGTACTAGTGATGGGTGTCCCGAAAATGTTGGTGACCAACCCATCAAGCCCCGTGCTCTGCTTTCGCGGTGGAGAAGGAATAACTTTATGCTGTGTGTAATGATGTTGAGGAGGAGAAGGTGGACCAGAAGGAAACGGAGGACGCTAATAACTAGTGCCTCTCTCGAGTCTCTATGGGCAACAATCAAAGGATGCGGCCAAAGATATGGTGGGAGGTTGAAATGCTCTCCCGCATGATGTGTAAAGTGCTGGAAGTTCTAGAGCATTTGCGGACTCAACAAACCACTTCTCGAGCCCAGGTATGTCTCCCATATGATAATGATACAGATCGTAGTATGGTGGGGCCCCATGGTGCACAAGTGAGTGTCTCTATGTACCGCTATCGGTGGGCTCACCATCTAAAGTAGGATCATCCTCATCCCTCTATTCCTGCGAACCCTGAGCTCTCCTCCTACCATCCCTAGTCCTAAGATCGGGCCTAAAGTCTCTGATCACCACATTAGGTACAGTCCAGTCGACTGAACCTGCAACCCATGGGTTAGCTAAAACTATCAGCTGCCTATTCTGTATCTGAATAAACTGCCAAGTGTGCAGCAGCTTATACCTAATCTCCCCTGACTCAGATTCCCTCCTATAACCCATTTCTTCTACGTCACCCAAGATATGCATCCGCTTAAGTAACTTCATGACAACAGCTCCTAAAAGTGGCTCAACCGTGGGCAACGAGAGTTTCTCAGCAGTGATTGCTTGAGCCAACAGATATGCAACTTGAATGTTCTGGTTCCGGAACATGGAGTGCATAAGTTGCATATCGGAAAGTGTGATGTTCCCACTATGCTAGGTCTTTGGGTGGATTTTCTTGGCCAGAAGGTGATGAAGGATGCGGTGAACTGGTTTGATGAAATGGGAGGCCTTTTTCCCAGGCCTCCAACCCACTGGATCAGTAGTGTATGTCCGCCAGAAAGCTTGATGATCGACGGGTGTATCTAAAGAAGTGTACCCCTGCTTGAATATTGTGCGCTCTAAGTGAGTACTTTTGTATAGTTCCAGATGACGGGCGAACCGTGCGAAAGTAAGATGGTAAGTGACGTTCTGATGATGGAAGTGGATGCAATTACGAGTGTTAGACTCGTCAGGATCGACATTTGCTTCAAACTCCCACGTAGCCATAAACTCTGCATATGGCTCTTGATACACATACTCGTTAATGTAAAATAATTTTAGCCAAGCCTTGTGTTCTTTCCCGTTTGCCCGAAAACACAAAAGGTTTCTCAACTCGTTCGCTTAACCACACAGCTCCATATTTCCCATTTGATGTACTTGTTGTGCCCTTTTCTTCTATTTATCCAATTCCGCATGAACGATTCATATATAGTGGTGTGGTCATGCCCGCGAATAGAATCGAGCAACTCTTACTCTTTCGAAAGCTGAGGTCTACCTGCTATCTACAATAATCAAGCAATGTAGGTTATGTTCCAAAAAGATAACAAGACTTTGTATAACAATAAGATACGAAAAGTGTATATAGTTATTCAAAAAAAAAAAAATTTGAAATGAGGGCTTTAAAAATTGTACTTTCCATATCCCTGCTATTGACAATTATAGCCAAAATTACCGCAAACAATATCTTGACCAACTATAAACATATTTTAAGCAAAATTCAAAGCGTACCCGTGATTGCAACAAATAATACTTAAAAATAATAATTAAGCGAGTTAGTCGTAATAAGCAATTTTATTCAAAGTATGATGATTTTTAAGCATACAACAATCATAATGATCATTTTTAATTACCTTAAATATATTTAAACATCAAACTTTTCCTATAATGCCTTCTAGTCATGATTTGAAACCGTTTTTATCAAAAAATATTAATTTTAGCAAAAACGTACATAATAAGAAAAATCAAGGACTAGGTTCCAAATTTGTTTTTAAGTTAATGATATCTTAATTTTGACTAGTTTTCAAGTTATCCCAAGTTTTAAAAACGTTTTAAAATTAGGAAAACCGAAAGCCTAAATTCGTACAGTTTTCTCAGAATTGCAGTTTTCAACAAAATGATCCTAAATTGTTCCAAAGTGTTCCTAAGTGTTTTAAGTGAATCACTAAGCCTAAATAAGCTAGCAAAACATCAAAATTCCAAAAATTTCATTAATTTCTAGACTAGAACACAAATTTACGAATCGTAGTTGTAACGACCCTGGAATTTCCAACATGTATTTTTTAATAATTACTATTATTAATACGTGTGATTAAACGAATGTATGTTATTACATTTACATGTTGCTATGATTGCCCGTACTTGACTTTTAAGTGCCCGAAACGTCTTTGTGACACCCGGAACTTACACGAATAATATTTTCAAGTATTATTTACATTCATGATTAATTTTATTAATCATTTTAATTAACTAAGACTATTAGTTAGTTACTTGGGCTTTAATTGGATTAACTTGTTATTATTGGAACTTGGGCTTGCTTTAAGTTAATGGACTCATGAATAAAGACTCATAAGCCCACCCTACATATTAATGGACTACTTGGCCCATGTCTTTCAAAGTGTAAGTATTATTTGGAGAGTAACTAGTTGGTTAAGGCTTTTAGAATCTAGTTACCTTATAATCCCCATGAGACTACCTCCATTAACCACCTTTTATGAGCTTTACCATGCATGGACCATTGAACACTTTTCTTCCCCCTTGACCCATGAAACCGTCGGCCTTAGGCCACTATTAGGGGAGTTTGGTTCATTTTTTTACTTACTTGCTCTCTTGCATTCTTCATTCCAAAACACACACTTAATTCTCTCAACTTTCTTTCTCACTTTTTCTCTCTAAGTTCTTGTAAGTAAACTTGAAGTTTCTTCCTTTCTTTCCTTCTTGTAAAACCGATTTCTAGCACTCTTCATCATCATCATTCTTTTTTGTTTAAATCTTTTGTTACTTATGTTGATTACTAGTAGTTGTTTATTTACTTACTTACTTGTTTTTCAAGAATCTAACTTACTAGTTTTATTCTTCATTATATCTTGTATTTATCAAGAACACTCAAGAACATAACTTACTAGTTATGGTTCTACATATACTTTCTTAAAAGATTGCAAGTTCATGTGTTGTTAAAGACATACTTGAAGCCCATGAAGTAAACTTTAAAGTTTAGTTTCTAAAGATCAAACTTTGGTTTGAATCTTTAAAGTATGAACAACCATGAACCTTTTCTTGTTTATTTAGTTTACTACTTCATTTCATGCACTTTAATTTCATGTAATTAGATTAAATGGTCAAGTACTACAAGTTAGTCTTGATCCCATTAATCTTGGACTTAAAGTTAACTTTAAAGTTCAAGAACATATAAAGGAAACTTTTTAATTATAACTTTGTATACTTATGCTTGATCTAGACTTTTGAGTCTTGGATCTTCAAGATCTAACTAAGAACTATGTTCTACATTTTAAGATCTTGATTAGTTAGTTAACTTTCAAGTTTATAGTTCAATATTTCTTTTAAAGTTCATGTATGTGTTAGATCTAAGACTTGATGTAACTTTGGTTCATCAAACTTCATACAACTCTTAAGTGAGTTGTGCTTCATGTCTTAGACTTGCACTAGGGTTATGATGGTCAAGACTTGGTTAAGATGATGTATATACATCAATGAGTTGTACACTTGAAGCTATATGCATCGAGGATGAGAACCATGATGAACATCAAGCACCAAAACCACCGGAACCCTTTTAAACTTACTGTTTCTGTCCAAAAGCTACTGATCTGATGTTTCTGTAAAAGACCATTAGACCTGGGCTATTCTAACCTTGATTTTTAGATAGAAATTTTCAAGTAGATAACTTTTCATATAGGACTCGTCTTAATCCGAGTTACAGTTTAGGATTTATGGCCCTCTGATCGTCACTATGTCCTTTAACGTTGTGCAGAAATTTCTGACCTACTCGCACTTAGACCGTCGCCACGGTCAAAGGAAGACGAGTTTGCTTCTGGAATTTTTACCACACTTAAGGGACTCATAGATGGAGCCATGGGAACTGGTCTCACCTTAATTCAGTAAGGGTAGAGGCCATGGTGACTGACTGAATCAGACTTTGTTTTAAACTACTTTCATAAACGAAACCTACTTTACGCCTTTTGTTTAATGATGAATGATGATGACCCTTAAGACCTTATTTACATACTTTTAAACCTATTAAGACGATTTACTGACTTAGTACTATTTGCCTTAGGTTGAGGACCTTTGGACCGTTTACTTGCACACCTTTCCTGACTACTACTTTACCGCTACATATCATTGTGAGTTATAGCATTCCCTTTTTACTTTAACTTATTTTGGGAACTGAGAATACATGCGGATTTTATGTTTTACATACTAGGCACGAGTACTTAAACTTATATATGTGTGGGTTATATAACGGCAGAAACATTCCATTTAGCTCGGTAACGTTTAATCAATGGTTTTTGAACCGTGAACGCGAATCTTAGATATCGATCCATAGGGTTTGACATCCCCACTCGGGCTAGTCGTGCTAGAATTTAACGAGTGTTTAATACTTTGTATACATACGCACTTGCCAAGTGTACTTTCAGGGGGTATAAACGTTAAGTTAGTTACCTAGTGCCCACGGTTAACATATACTTTATCATACTGTTTTGAAACGCTCCTTGTAGCACTGAAATCTCGTGCCTACCTTACTTACTGTTATACTTAAACTATAGCTCAACAACCTTTGTGTTGACGTTTTTAAGCATGTTTTTCTCAGGTGCTTGAGGTTAGCTTCCGCTGTGTACTAGTCATGCTGTAGACACCCGCTGCTTAGAGTTGTCATCGCATGAACTACTTTACCTTGCATTCAAACTTTATTACTTTTGAACTATGACTTGTAATGACCATTGTGGTCACATACACTTATTATTTGCTTCTACTTAGTGAAGCATGCTTTTGAAATGTAAAACATTTGATGTCGGTTATGACATCACCTTTTTATCGTGAATGCAACTTCTTTAATTACAGCATATAGTACTTAACCATGTAATGATCATGTTGTTGATGATTCGTACACGATGGTTTTGTATGGGGCATCACATTTGGTATCAGAGCATTGGTTGTAGGGAATTAGGTTGCATTAGTGAGTCTAATACCGACCCGAGTAGGATTCACTAATAGGACTAATCTACAACTTGCTAGTTTACGTATTTCTGCTGAACTTACTGCATGCTACTGCTTACTTTTACTGTTATATGCCGTATGCTACTACATGATTTCACTACTGCATGATATTACTTGATTTCGATTGCATGCTACTTCTGTACGATTCGTTATTATTGCCAAGCTACTTATTGTTATACATGATTTAAACTGTTGGCCTAATACGTGCTTGCTTATGACTTACTGACATGGAAAATTTATTTTTCCTTGTTCAGATGTCGGATGTTCCACCTGCTGGCATTTCGGGCAGTACAGACTCAGACCCCGTCGCCCTACCTACTGCTACACATGCTACTGCTACTGCCGATACACCGGCCCCGACACCCACTAGTGATCCCGGCGCTTCCACTTCCGGAGCTGGTACTAGTGCACCTGCCCCAGTGTCTGCTCCCGGACCCTCGAGGTCACAGCCCCGCATTGGTGGTATTGAGATCCCCGCGGAGTTCGGGGAAGGGCCGTTTCGTAACCACATGCGCACGCCTTGCCGACGCACTCCCGACGGACGTTTAGTCATGATTTCGCCAGGCAGACACAGACAGATGTTGGCCGCCTTCGGACGCTTCGGATTACCAGCTCAGCCACCAGTGTCACCACCACACGATTTGGATGACTCATCATCCGCCGATTCTTCATCATCAGACGACTCCAGTGATGATAAGGATCCTGCTGATAGACCTATTCAGGCACCCTCCACCCCGTCGAAGAAGCGGTACCGTTTCGACGGCACCGTCATTCCAGGGGTGAATGGAGGTCGTGCTTTTACTGACGCATTTGGCCATCGTCGTAGGTTACTGCTCGTAAACGAGTTGTGCCATACCCTGCCGACCCACAGATACGTAAGGTTCCCCGTTACGTATTGACTATTCCTGGAACCGTACCACCTAGATTTAGTTACGGACCACTTACATCTAGGGACGTACCGTCTACATCCGGAGCCGGACCATCTACATCAGCACCACCAGCACCACCCGCACCACCCGCCCCACCTGCACCGCCTGCCCTACCAGCTCCCTCTAACGAGGAACTGATGAGGGAGGTTGAGATCCTCCGAGCTCGAGTCACTGAGCTCGAGGAGCAGTTGGCTCGAAGAGCAGTTCACCCGCCTTCACCGTAGGACTTTGTATTTAGATTTCATGATGTAATCTAGATATAGTTCCATGTATTTCATATGTATTGTACGAACTTATTCAGATGTATGAAACTTATTATTATTAATGAATGAAACTTTGCGTTATTTAATTCTTGCACGATGTTCTATTTACATTGCTGTACGATGATTCTGTGGTATTTGTACCTAGATGCATTATTTAATAACATGTGATGTTTTGATTTCATGTTGGTCACTATATACTGTATTATTACTACTTGCATGCTGGATTTTGACTTGGGTCAAAATTTTTGTTTAGAATATCATGGCTAACGGAAGATCCACACCTACCGCTGCCCAGATTGAGGACATGATCAACGAACGGGTCGCTGCAGCCCTAGCAGAAAGAAATCTCGAAGCTCCACCGCCACCACCACCGGTTATTCCACCCGTTCGAAATGGGTGTACATACAAGGAATTCCAGAGCTGCAAACCGCATAACTTCAGCGGCACCGAGGGACCAGTTGGTCTCACCAGATGGTTTGAGAAACTTGAATCGGTATTCCGAGTTAGCAACTGTTCTGAGGACAATAAGACCAAGTTTGCATCTTGCACGCTATCTGACGGCGCGCTAACGTGGTGGAACACGTTAGCTCAAGCGAAAGGTATCGATGAGGCGTATGCTACGCCATGGGAGGAATTTAAGGCGGCTATGATTGATGAGTATTGTCCGAGAACCGAAATTCAGAAGATGGAAATTGAATTCATGCAGTTGAAGGCCGTAGGGAATGACCTTAACAGTTACAATCATAGGTTTTTGGAGTTAGCACTGATGTGTCAGACCATGGTCACCCCCGAATTCAAGCGCATGGAGAAATACTTCTCGGAACTCCCTAAGTCCATCAAAGGAAACGTCACCTCATCGAAACCACCGAATGTTCCCGAAGCAATGCGCATGGCGCATACTCTCATGAATCAGATTCTTATTGATGAGCCAGAGAAGGCTAAGTTTGAGGCTGGTAGTAGCGAAAAGAGGAAATAGGACAACAACCACAACAACCACAACAACCACAACAACCACAACAACAACAACAACAACAACAACAACAACAACAAGGGGAGAAACTACGATCAAACCCCCTGCCAAGAGGCACAACAACGGTGGAAACCCTAATCCCAACAACAACACCAACACCAACCCGAACTACAAAGGAACCTTACCACAATGCAAGAGGTGTTACAAGCACCACACTGGGTATTGCAATGTTGTCTGTGAGAAGTGCCAACGGGCTGGGCACATCGGGAAGGACTGCAAGGTCACTACTTTGAATGGGAAGCCAAACACCAATGGACCGAAGAAGTGCTACGAATGCGGACAGATGGGCCATTTCAGAAATGCGTGCCCAAAAAAGTGAAAAGACGGAGGACCACCCCTAGGTAGAGCCTTCAATGTTAATGCAAGGGATGCACGCGATAACCCCGACTTGGTGACAGGTATATTCACAATCAACAATCTTTTAGCTTCTGTCTTGTTTGATACTGGTGCGGATAGAAGTTATGTATGTAGACATTTTTGCGATAAGATTAATTGGTCATTAGTTCCGTTAAAAGAGAGTATGCTTGTTGAGGTCGCCAATGGAAAACTTGAAAAGGTTGACCATATTAGTCGTGGAGCTATTATCAACATAGCTGGTGCAGATTTCGAAATTGATTTGATACCTATCAAACTGGGAAGTTTTGACGTGATCGTTGGTATGGATTGGTTGAGCAAGATAAAGGCCAATATTATCTGTGGAGATAAAGCACTTCGCATACAACAAGGAGATGGCGAACCACTGGTTATCTATGGAGAGAGATGTACCTCGAAGTTGAACCTCATTAGTTGCGTGAAAGCGCAAAAGATTATGAAGATGGGACGTTTTGCTGTCTTAGCACATGTGAAAGCGGTAGAAACTGAGGTGAAGAGCGTGAACGACGTTCGAATTGTGAACGAATTTTCCGATGTCTTCCAAGAGGAATTGCCTGGATTGCCGCCGCAGAGAGCCGTAGAGTTTCAGATTGATTTAGTGCCAGGAGCAGCACCTGTAGCTTGCGCACCTTATAGACTCGCACCATCTGAGATGCAAGAATTACAGAGTCAACTACAAGAGCTGTTAGACCGAGGATTTATTCAACCAAACTTCTCGCCTTGGGGCGCACCTGTGTTGTTTGTGAAGAAGAAGGATGGATCCTTCCTTATGTGTATCGACTACCGTGAACTCAACAAATTGACTATCAAGAATCGGTATCCTCTTCCACGAATTGACGATCTTTTTGATCAACTACAAGGATCGAGCGTTTATTCAAAGATCGATTTGCGATCCGGATATCACCAGCTGAGGGTGAAGAAAAGTGACGTGATGAAAACTGCATTCAGGACCCGTTATGGTCATTATGAGTTTCTCGTAATGCCATTCGGTTTGACAAATGCACCTGCCGTGTTCATGGACCTCATGAATCGTGTTTGCAAGCCTTACTTGGACAAGTTTGTTATCGTCTTCATAGATGATATCCTCATCTACTCTAAGAGCGAAGAAGAACATGAGAAACACCTCTGATTAGTGCTTGAACTCTTAAGACAAGAGCAACTTTACGCCAAATTCTCCAAGTGTGAATTTTGGTTGAAGGAAGTACAATTTTTGGGTCATGTTGTAAGCGACCAGGGTATCAAAGTTGATCCCTCCAAGATTGAAGCCATCAGCAAGTGGGAGACCCCCACTACTCCGACGCATATTCGCCAATTCCTAGGTCTCGCCGATTATTACCGAAGATTCATCGAAGGATTTTCTCTGATTGCGCGTCCTTTGACCGCACTGACTCACAAGGGCAAGAAGTTCATTTGGGAACCCGCACACGAATCAGCATTTCAAACTTTGAAGAAGAAGTTAACCACCGCACCTATCATATCACTTCCTGAAGGCAGTGACGACTTTGTTGTTTATTATGATGCATAGAAGAGTGGTTTTGGTTGTGTACTGATGCAACGATCAAAGGTTATTTCCTATGCCTCCCGCCAATTGAAGATTCATGAGCGGAACTACACTACACATGATCTTGAACTTGGAGCTGTTGTCTTTGCACTCAAATTGTGGAGACATTATTTGTATGGAACTAAGAGCACTATCTTCACCGATCACAAGAGTCTCCAGCACATCTTCGATCAGAAGCAACTAAATATGAGACAGCGTTGATGGATTGAGACACTCAACGACTATGATTGTGAACTCCGTTATCACCCTGGCAAGGCCAATGTTGTAGCTGACGCTTTAAGCTGAAAGGAGAGGACGGCACCTCTTCGTGTTAGGGCTCTGAACATCACCATCCATTCGAACTTCAACAACCAGATCAGAGTAGCCCAAGTTGAGGCTCTCAAGGAGGAGAACATATCTCACGAACATTTGAACATACTTGTCTCTCGATTCAAGGTTAGGGAGTCTGGACTCCGATGTTATGCCGGAAGAATTTGGGTACCTTATTATGGAGATCTACGAAACCTGATACTTGATGAAGTACATAAATCGAGATATTCGATTCACCCCGGTGCGGGCAAGATGTACCACGACCTTAAAGAACAGTATTGGTGGCCGAATCTTAAGAAGGACGTTGCGACTTATGTTGGTAAGTGTTTGACTTGCTCGAAGGTTAAAGCCGAGCATCAGAGACCTTCTGGTTTACTTCAACAACCGGAAATCCCACAATGGAAGTGGGAAAGGATAACAATGGATTTTATCACCAAGCTGCCAAAGACGGTGGGCGGATACGATACCATTTGGGTTATTATTGACCGCCTCACCAAATCTGCACACTTCCTAGCGATGAAGGAAACTGATACAATGGAAAGACTTGCTCAGTTATACATCAAAGAGGTTGTATCTCGTCATGGTGTACCTTTATCGATCATCTCAGATCGCGATCCCCGTTTTGCTTCTAGATTTTGGCGTTCTTTGCAAGAAGCCATGGGAACTCGTCTCGACATGAGCACTGCTTATCATCCCCAGACTTACGGGCAAAGTGAACGAACGATCCATACATTGGAGGACATGTTGCGTGCTTGTGTCATTGATTTCGGAAAGGCCTGGGAAAGGCATTTACCACTCGCCGAATTCTCGTACAACAACAGTTATCACTCTAGCATTAATGCTGCACCTTTCGAAGCATTGTATGGCCGTAAGTGCCGATCTCCTATTTGTTGGGCCTAAGTAGGCGAAAAGCAAATCACCGGACCCTAGGTATTCCACGAAACCACGGAGAAGATTGCTCAGATCCAAGCTAGACTTAAGACTGCCCGTGATCGTCAAAAGAGTTATGCCGATCTTAAACGTAAAGACTTTGAATTCAACGTTAGTGATCGTGTAATGTTGAAGGTTGCACCTTGGAAGGGTGTGATTCGTTTTGGAAAACGTGGAAAGTTAAACCCACGATACATTGGTCCTTTTGAAATCCTGGAATGTGTTGGACCCGTTGCATATCGTTTGGATTTACCAGCACAATTGAGCTCAGTTCATCCTACCTTCCACGTGTCAAACTTGAAGAAGTGTCTTGCTGCACCTGAACTTATCATACCACTGGAAGAACTTACAATTGATGACAAACTCCACTTTGTGGAGGAACCTGTTGAAATTATGGATCATGAGATCAAAACTTTGAAATGCAATAAGATTCCGATCGTCCGAGTACGATGGAATGCCAAACGAGGACTTGAGTTTACTTGGGAACGAGAGGATCAAATGATGCGGAAGTATCCTCACCTTTTCCCGACTCCTCCATCTACCTCAGCTTAAATTTCGGGACGAAATTTTCTTTAACAGGTGGGTAATGTAACGACCCTGGAATTTCCAACATTTATTTATTAATAATTACTATTATTAATACGTGTGATTAGACGAATGTATGTTATTACATTTGCATGTTGCTATGATTGCCCGTACTTGACTTTTAAGTGCCCGAAACGTCTTTGTGACACCCGGAACTTACACAAATAATATTTTCAAGTATTATTTACATTCATGATTAATTTTATTAATCATTTTAATTAACTAAGACTATTAGTTAGTTACTTGGGCTTTAATTGGATTAACTTGTTATTATTAGAACTTGGGCTTGTTTTAAGTTAATGGACTCATGAATAAAGACTCATAAGCCCACCCTACATATTAATGGACTACTTGGCCCATGTCTTTCAAAGTTTAAGTATTATTTGGAGAGTAACTAGTTGGTTAAGGCTTTTAGAATCTAGTTACCTTATAATCCCCATGAGACTACCTCCATTAACCACCTTTTATGAGCTTTACCATGCATGGACCATTGAACACTTTTCTTCCCCCCTTGACCCATGAAACCGTCGGCCTTAGGCCACTATTAGGGGAGTTTGGTTCATTTTTTTACTTACTTGCTCTCTTGCATTCTTCATTCCAAAACACACACTTAATTCTCTCAACTTTCTTTCTCACTTTTTCTCTCTAAGTTCTTGTAAGTAAACTTGAAGTTTCTTCCTTTCTTTCCTTCTTGTAAAACCGATTTCTAGCACTCTTCATCATCATCATTCTTTGTTGTTTAAATCTTTTGTTACTTATGTTGATTATTAGTAGTTGTTTATTTACTTACTTACTTGTTTTTCAAGAATCTAACTTACTAGTTTTATTCTTCATTATATCTTGTATTTATCAAGAACACTCAAGAACATAACTTACTAGTTATGGTTCTACATATACTTTCTTAAAAGATTGCAAGTTCATGTGTTGTTAAAGACATACTTGAAGCTCATGAAGTAAACTTTAAAGTTTACTTTCTAAAGATCAAACTTTGGTTTGAATCTTTAAAGTATGAACAACCATGAACCTTTTCTTGTTTATTTAGTTTACTACTTCATTTCATGCACTTTAATTTCATGTAATTAGATTAAATGGTCAAGTACTACAAGTTAGTCTTGATCCCATTAATCTTGGACTTAAAGTTAACTTTAAAGTTCAAGAACATATAAAGGAAACTTTTTAAGTATAACTTTGTATACTTATGCTTGATCTAGACTTTTGAGTCTTGGATCTTCAAGATCTAACTAAGAACTATGTTCTACATTTTAAGATCTTGATTAGTTAGTTAACTTTCAAGTTTATAGTTCAATATTTCTTTTAAAGTTCATGTATGTGTTAGATCTAAGACTTGATGTAACTTTGGTTCATCAAACTTCATACAACTCTTAAGTGAGTTGTGCTTCATGTCTTAGACTTGCACTAGGGTTATGATGGTCAAGACTTGGTTAAGATGATGTATATACATCAATGAGTTGTACACTTGAAGCTATATGCATCAAGGATGAGAACCATGATGAACATCAAGCACCAAGACCACCGGAACCCTTTTAAACTTACTGTTTCTGTCCAAAAGCTACTGATCTGATGTTTCTGTAATAGACCAGTAGACCTGGGCTGTTCTAACCTTTATTTTTAGATATAACTTTTCGAGTAGATAACTTTTCATATAGGACTCGTCTTAATCCGAGTTACGGTTTAGGATTTATGGCCCTCCGATCGTCACTATGTCCTTTAACGTTGTGCAGAAATTTCTAACGTACTCGCACTTAGACCGTCGCCACGGTCAAACGAAGACGAGTTTGCTTCTGGAATTTTTATCACACTTAAGGGACTCATAGACGGAGCCATGGCCACTGGTCTCACCTTAATTCAGTAAGGGTAGAGGCCGTGGTGACTGACTGAAGTCAGACTTTGTTTTAAACTACTTTCATAAACGAAACCTACTTTACGACTTTTGTTTAATGATGAATGATGATGACCCTTAAGACCTTATTTACATACTTTTAAACCTATTAATACGATTTACTGACTTAGTAATATTTGCCTTAGGTTGAGGACCTTCGGACCGTTTACTTGCACACCTTTCCCGACTACTACTTTACCGCTACATATCATTGTGAGTTATAGCATTCCCTTTTTACTTTAACTTATTTTGGGAACTGAGAATACATGCAGATTTTATGTTTTACATACTAGGCACGAGTACTTAAACTTATATATGTGTGGGTTATATAACGGCAGAAGCATTCCCTTTAGCTCGGTAACGTTTAATCATTGGTTTTTGAACCGTGAACGCGAATCTTAGATATGGATCCATAGGGTTTGACATCCCCACTCGGGCTAGTCGCGCTAGCATTTAACGAGTGTTTAATACTTCGTAGACATACGCACTTGCCAAGTGTACTTTCAGGGGGTATAAACGTTAAGTTAGTTACCAAGTGCCCACGGTTAACATATACTTTATCATACTGTTTTGAAACGCTCCTTGTAGCACTGAAATCTCGTGGCCGACCTTACTTACTGTTATACTTAAACTATAGCTCACCAACCTTTGTGTTGACATTTTTAAGCATGTTTTTCTCAGGTGCTTGAGGTTAGCTTCCGCTGTGTACTAGTCGTGCTGTAGACACCCGCTGCTTAGAGTTGTCATCGCATGAACTACTTTACCTTGCATTCAAACTTAATTACTTTTGAACTATGACTTGTAACGACCATTGTGGTCACATACACTTATTATTTGCTTCTACTTAGTGAATACCATTGTCGGTTATGACATCACCTTTTTATCGTGAATGCAACTTCTTTAATTACAGCATATAGTACTTAACCTTGTAATGATCCTGTTGTTGATGATTCGTACACGATGGTTTTGTATGGGGCATCACAGTAGTCCTAAAGTTAACCTAAAGGCCTCAATCGAACCTAAAAACTAGCACACAATAATCACATTGTATAACTAATCATGCAAGGAATCATAATCAAGCATAAAACACAAATTTTTTCAAAAGTTAAAAATTAAACCCTAAGCAAAAATTCGATTTTTAACCGTGAAAATGTGCCTTAATCACGAAATTGATAGCGGAAAGGTGTTTAGGAAGAATGAAAGACTCGGTTTTGAGCTTTGAATAGTTAATACTGGTAAAGATTTGATGGTGGTGGTGATGGTTGGAGTCGTCGGTCGAAGGAAAAGAGAAGCGGAAGAGGAAAGAGGAAACAAAAGAAAAAAAAGAAGAAGAAAGAAGAAAAAGGAAAAGAAAAATGGGCCCGTGTGGCGCGCAAGCTTATTTTCTCGGCCCGACTCGTGATTTTTTCGCATTCTAAAATTGTAAATTTTTCATCATTAAGTTTATAAAAGATTTATAAAATTTTGCCTCGGATTTTAATCCTGTTATTTTATCTAACCAAAATTTAAAAGAATAAAGAAAAGAAAATGGACAGAGGAAATAGAAAAATTCTTATTTTATTAAAAACACAAATTGATTACACAGGTTCCACAACTAAGTTTCAGAAATGACGCAGAAAGAAAGATAAGTTTAAAGATTCTTTGATCATCCAGAGTAAATCAGCGGTTCCACAACTTTTTTGGTGTTTGAAATTCCATCCTTTGGTCTAGTATCTCGATAATTAAGTTCTAAAAGAAGTTTTGACACTATGTATTGAAATAAAAGATCTTCCTAGTCAGGATCCCCGATAGTAAATTTTAAATTTTCAGATATTTCTCAGATGACCTTTCTTTAAGGAGTTGTAAATGGAAATTTTGACGTAGTGAGAATCTGCACGAGTTCAGAATATATTTCCTTTCTTTTTGCGAAGAAATTCTGATTTATTCTTTCCTCGGTTGAATCCTGAAATACTTCGCTTAATCTTTTAATGAGAAATTATGCTGTATCAAAGTAGAAGAAATATCGAACTCCATATTTTGAAATAGGGTTAGGGTTATTACTTTCAATCTAAAATTTTAACTCAGAAATCATTGCTGCAACATAACGGTTGATACGAAATTGGGAAAACTCTTTATCATCGATATGAGGTAGAAAACTAATAAATGAATCTAAATCAGAACGAACTTTGACAGTTTGTGAAAAGAACGAACTTGATTACGCAGCTCTTTTAATAAATTTATTTGAAATTTCAAAAACAGGAAATTTGAGGAATAGAGGTGCCTAATGAATTCTCTGTGGACGTCTAACCTTCTTTTAGGATTTAACAGATTTCCAGTAAATGGAGCATCTGAGTTATCGACGTATCGTTTCTCTTTTGGAATATATACAAACAAGTTTGGATATTTGAAAATAGTTGGGTATTCTTCCCGTATTTCATCTTCTATAATGAGGAGTTCATTAAGACTGAGTCTCCCTTTTGGATCGTGAAGAGGGTCGAATCCTGGTTCATGTGAGTAAAACTTATCTAAAAGCGATGAAAACTCCAAGTCAGATGAAGTTATCCGGCTTCTTGGACTACAAGGATCAAGAACTAATTCTTGATGAGATTCATCAGGGTTTACACTCATTTCATTTTTACTTTTATAAAGGAAAACTTCTTTGGTTTCTGAAGTTGTGGGAGAGCAACTGCCTTTCGCACTTTCTTCGTAATCGGTTAAGTTTGGATTGCAATCTACATAAATTAATACCATATTTAATATTTTGTTTTTGTGGTTTATAAAAAGGTTTACTATAATGGAAACTAAAAATCCTATACCGATAAACTCTCTGTTTATTAAGCATGTGTGTTCCTTATCAGTTTATTTTTTGAAACAAGTGGCTAGATCGACAACGAAGAGGCAGGATCCTTTTGGTTCCAATGTAATTGGAGACTGTTCAGAAAGTCCAACAGCCAAGTCCGTGTATAATATGTCTTTCTTGGACACCACTCAAGAATCTCAGATATCTTGACAGAATCAACGGTTACCTTAACAAACAGAAAATTCGATCCCCGGCAGCGGCGCCAAAAACTTACACCACTCTGGATATGACCAAAATGGAAGGTTTTATTTATGCGGTGTCGTTAGGCTGCAAAACGGCAGGATTAGTTATCAAAAGGGAGTAATTGTTTTATTATTTATATTAACTGGGTTTTCCTAGCTATATTTCACCTACTTGTCTTCCTTTTAACGAGTAAGTAGTAGGTATAACTTAGATTCGTATTTTTGTATGTTTGCTCAGTAATGTGGGATAAAAATGCCTATATAGTTAACCCTAATGACAAGTGATGATAGAATAGATTTAACTAAGGTAGTATAAATTATAGAGACAAAAGGGATCGGTATGGAGATTATGATACTGATGGAGAGTTTGTTAAAAGAGTTTAGCTTCCTAGAATGAACATTAAACCTCAATCAATCGGGTTAAGAACCTAATCAATTTGTCACTAAGAGTTTAGGCTTTGAAGATTCTGGCTAAGACGGATATCCCTACTCCCAACGTTAACCTTAAAGGGTTTAAACGACCTTACAACATCTAAGGTACTGCTAATTGGGTTAAAGGTCTCTCATTTGAAATCACTTACTCAACCTCGGATCATCTTACAACATCTCTAGAACATTGCTTCTGACGCGAATCATGCTTTTGAGTAAGCCAGTGTTCACTGAACTATATATTGCCTACTCTAATCACAACCTAAATGGGCAGCTCTTCTTTGACGGATAAGTGAATAACCGTACGTAGGTACTATTTCCCTATTGTGACGTTAAGCACACATAACTACTTACCTTGTATCCTAAGGTTGATCAAGTCCTAATTATGTTATAGCCACATGAGTAAATGGAAAGGGTGGTCCATAAATTAGACTTTTGAACCCGTCAAGGTTTTAGCATAACAATAGCATAAGTTTCAGATAAGATATTCAACATATAATAAACATTTGTAACAGGTAGTCAAGCATGCAAGATGAAAGCAACTCAAATTAACAAAGTAACTTTATTAAATTAAGGAAGGCGTTTATCGTTTACAGGCGAGATCTGGACCATTACAAGTGCTGACATCCTCTAGACTGCTCCTAGCACAATCTTTGTCGTTCGCCTCCGGGTACTTAATTTCCTGCTCGGAGGTGAGAAGGCCTTCAAAGCTTCTAGTGAGAGAAAGTGTATTGTAGTGAGAGAGTGTGAAGAGGTGTGTAAAAATGGGATGCAAAATGGCATTTAAATATTAAAAAAATGGTTGGGAAACGGCTGGCCCGGCGCCACAGGCCGATGTGGGAGGCCGGTGCCAGGCAGCCCCTTTGACCTAGCCATTTCCTGTGATCGGTGACCAAAACAATTGGCAAGCCGGTGCCTATATGGCAGGCCGGCGAGGTAGCTTGGCGTGGTAGGCTGGTGTGGCTGCTTGCTTTGCTGTTTGCTTGGATCGTTTTGCTCGTTCTCGGGATCGTAACATGGTTTCCGGGGTCGTAACATGTCTTTCACCGATTTCGCTCTAGAATCTTCGTTTTAGCTCTGTTTCGCTTAATTCTTTTTGCATCGTCTTTGTAATTACTAAATCTACAAAATTAACCGACAAAGTGATTATTTTGGCGATAAAGCTTGGAACTTTATTATTTTTGAGCCTTAATATCGAGGTTAAAATGTGACTTTTTGGCCGATATCAGTGACAATTAGACATGCCATGTTGTACGGATCAGAGTGTTGGCCAATGAAGAAGGTGCAAGAGCGAAGTATGGAGGTGGAAAATATGAGGATGCTTAGTTGGACATGTGGTAAAACCATTTTATATATGATCCCAAATACTATTTTTAGGGAGAACCTGGAAGTTAGAAGCATCATCGACGAGCTAAGGAAGGACGGCTAAGATGGTTTGGGCATGTGATGAGGTGCCAGTGTACCGTTCCTGTTAGGAGAGTCAAGGCTCTCAAGCTTGACGGTGTTAGAAGAAGGGGTAGACATAAAGCTCAACATGAAGGAGCTTTTATTGACTGAGGACATGGCTTCTGATAGGAATGAGTGGAGAGCTAGAATTAAAATAGACAAATAGATGGGTAGGTTCTTTCTTCTTCTAGAGAGGTTTCGTGTGCATATCAATGTGTATGTATCTATTTATATATTTATGTATCTATGTACCTATATATACATGTATCTGTATCTATGTATATGTACCAATGTATATGTATGTATATATATATATATATATATATATATATATATATACATATATGTATGTATTTATGTATGTATCCATATGTATATATGTATGTGTGTATGTATCTATATGTATGTATGTGTATCTATGTATATGTATCTATGTATATGTATCTATGTATACATATCTATGTATATGTATCTGTATGTATCTATGTATATGTATTTGTATGTATCTATGTATATGTATATATGTATGTATCTATATGTATATATGTATATGTAAGCATCTATATGTGTATATGTATAAGTACGCATCTATATGTATCTATTTGTATGTATGTATGTATGTATGTATGTATGTATGTATGTATGTATGTATGTATGTATGTATGTATGTATGTATGTATATATATATATATATATATATCTTTGTATCTGTTTTTTATTTGTTTCTATATGTTTATCATTTCTTTAGCGTAGCTTTTCTTTTTATTTTCTTTATCTTGTATAGCACATATAGGTATGCATCGATTCTTGTTATCCTCATTATTAACTCTTTGCGCATTCTTTCCTCTTTATTTTTATTTGTCGGAGGTCCATCAGGAAGCAATCTCTCTGCCCTCAAGTAGCGCGATGGATGACGTTTTCTTCCCGTGAGTGGAGAAATCTTTCTCTATACGTGGATGAAAAAACGACTTATCTTATATTCTAGGTTAGAAAGATTGTCTACATATCACTTCTCTCATACCCCGCAAGCACGTGATTGGCTATCGTTGTTGGTGTAGAGTACAAATGTATATACCTAACTAAACCTTAATGGAGGTTGAACCATACTAACCTAACTAATAATTTATTAAATTATAATACTCCCCCAGTTGGAGCGAAAAGAGAATTAAATACTTAAACTGAAATGTAAATACGTATATACATATATTAATGTAACTACGTATATACATATATTAATGATCCGAATATCTAGAACAACAATAAAACTAAAAATAAGTTCAATGTTTTCAAGTTGTAGCCAAGTTTGTCTTTGTCACTTTAATACAAATAAAATGTTGATTATTTTGATAAAATAATCAAAGATAAAAAAGTAAGATCTTACTTATCTATAATAAGAAAAAAATTATGTTGTAATATTTTATGGTAAAAATCTACATGTCCAAATCCCACCCACTAGATGAGTTTAGTAACTTTAAATCCCAGCCATTAAAATTCCAAATGGCGTCATTTAACATGTTAATCGGCAACATGTTAATCGGCAGTTAACTATCTTAATTACACAAGTGCCCTTACAATACGAAATTAAACTTGATTGTATGAAGAAGAGGAATATTCAAATGAGACCAAACTTTAAGTTGAGATTCAAGGGACCAATCAGATTGCGACACGTGTCGCGATAATCACATGTGATTGAAAAAAAATTTAAAAAAAAAAAATTTCGAAAAAAAAAATTTCAAAAAATTTTTTTTTTCGAATTTTTTTTTAATTTTTTTTAATTTTTTTTTAATTTTTTTTTTCAATCACATGTGATTAAATTTAACATGCAGTAAATCACATGTGATTGGGCATGCCAAACACATGTGATTGTAAAACTCAATCACATGTGATTGTTGCATGTCAAATCCAATCACATGTAATTGAAAAATAAAATTCAGTAAAATGACGAATAATAACGAATTTCACTAAATTTGTGCTAAAACTTTCAAACACCAAGTTTTGGATCAAAACTTGATTAAATCACCGAATTAAAGTCTAAAATTTTGAAGAAATGATCACGAAACGCTAACAAACTTGATCAAATCACCAAATTAAAGTATGTTTCCGGTTGAAATTTTTTTTAAAAAATTGTAATTTTTTTTAATCACATGTGATTGGATTTGATATGCAGAATCACATGTGATTGAGTTCCACAATCACATGTGATTGGGTTTTACAATCACATGTGATTGAATTTGACATGCTAAATTTAAAAAAAAAAAAATTCATAAAAAAAAAATTTTGAATTTTTTTTTTTTAAATTTAAAAAAAAAAAATTTTAAAAATTTTTAATTTTTTTTCCAATCACATATGATTGTCGCGCCACATGTCGCGCTCTGATTGGTCCATTGAATTTCAAGCAAATGTTTGGTTTCAAGGGAATACAACTCTGTATGAAGAAAACCGCCCGGATAAATTAGGGGAAACAAGGGTTCTAGGTCAAACTTAACAGTTGATGAAGAAACCCTGAAACATTGGCGATGAAATCATTATACTAAAAATTGTGTTTATTGGAAAATCACGCTCAAATCTACTGTCGTTTATCGTGTTGAAGAAGAAATCCTAGATTCGTTTGTGCTGTGTATAATTCTTAACTCTTAAGGATTTAATTCTGATTTCAATTTTGGGAATCATAATATAATACTCTTAGCTGTATACATGTACATAAAGGTTAAAAGATTTTTCGTTTTCTCATGTATGTGCACTTTTTTGCATAATAATGCACCAACAACCATCTAAGTATAATGTCGTGTATCTAACACAACATTTTATTCTAGCATGTGAAGCTATTTGCCACACAATCTCTTTGTGCTGATAAAGTTGTAGATGTCGTGGATACATCCATTTTCAAGTTTCATGTTTGTTATTGCTTCAAATTATCTTGTGAAACAAAACAAAAGTTGATGGCTTTATTTATCCAAGATTACGATTTTTCATGTCAAATCGTTATCAATATGGATTAAAAATCAACAAATCGTTTAAACCAGATTAGGGCATTTGAATCCGCATCTCAACCAGGTTTGAAATTTCCTTCAATCATTTACTCAATATCGATCCATATTTACGTTCATATTCAATAGCGAACCGTGTAACTATTGCAACACCGGGTTGTAAAATGTTTATATATAGTTATAATTTTTTTTTCCCCAAAAATGTTGCATTAATTACATGCAACGATTCATTAAACTTACTCAAATCACGCATGAGCTTTGTGTTTTATTTAGTCAGTTTTTTTGTCTTTATCAAGTGAAATGATTATCTTTGTGAATTCGTGAATAAATTTTGATGCAAAAGATCGTAATTAATTTTGATGTTCTTGATCATAGTTATCAGCTAAAATAATTGTTGACTCATGTGTTTGGAAATTTTACTTGTTTCTTTATGAACGAATCAATAAATGTTGTCTGTTAGTTTATGTCAAACAAGCAAGTAAAAAGACGCCCCGCTAAGCGGAGATGAAACGGGTCGCATGTTGCAAATTTTGTTTGCGAAGAACATCGAATCATTGGTTACTGATGTTATATTGGAAGAGGCTTTTGCAAAGTTCGGAATGATTATTTCTTTTTTTTTTGAAGAGCAAGGTAATATTATTACTCGACGAAGAAACATAGAGTTACATAAGAGCTACAATGGGGCATGTCCCCAATGTAAGAAAACCATACACAACAAATAGCAACTAGCAACCTATAAAGCTTGCGGAGAGAGCAAACATACAATTAACCCCGATATACAAAACACGAAATTATGAACTTGTTAAGTAAGTACTAGGATCACTAATCCAACTATGCCAATCGAATTGTCTTCCTTTTGCTCTTTACGAAATCCACTCGAATGATTTGATTTGAATTCTTTCAAATGTAGTAAGCGCTCACCCATTCAACCGCTTTTCAAACTTCATTACCGAATTTTAACATAGGAATTGAAGGGTTCACGTTACCGAGCAATATATCATTAACACTTAGGTTTGAAAATTGACCAAGTTTCCACCATTGATGCACACGCGTCCAAATTTCTATTGAGAACGATTATTTCTTGTAAAATTGCTAAAGATTATCAGGGCAAAATTAAGGGTTTTGGATTTGTACAATTTGATTCAGGGCAATTTGCTAATAATGCTCTTAACGCGTTAGACGGATCTACACCTGGTGAAATGATTATGCAAGTATATACTTATTCAAACTCTTATTCTGTATTTTTGCTAATTCTTTGCTATAATTCTTAATTAGGCTAATGGGTTGGGGGATTATTGTATTCTTATTTGTGAAATTGATCAGGACTTTCTTATATGGGGTTAAAAACTATGACACGATCATTAATTACAAATTACAATACTGGACTAAATCAGTGGTTTATGCTCATGATATTCTTCACGGTTTAGTTATATTTGAAGTACAAAACTAGCAGTCTATCAGTGGTGTGGTTTAATTTTAACAGTTATTATTCTTCATAACATTCTTATTCATGTTTATCGACATTAAAACTTTGTGCAGATCCGTAGCTAAGTTTTTCAAGAAAAGTGAAAGATGGAAACCGAATTTACAAATCTGTATGGTTTCATTGAATTTATGCAGGAAAACTTTACGATCAAAAGTACATGATAGTTATTTACGCAATGAGTTTAAGTTTTTATCGACACCGTGATTTCTTTGAAGTTTTTAAGTTAGTTTCTATGGTAGATTAATGATTGTCTAACTTAATACTGACTGATAGCGAATACCATTGATGTGTTTTGACTTTTGACAAAATCTGAGTGCGAAGAGGTCTATAGTGGTGTTTGACTTAAAAACACCATGCCACTTTTAAAGAATCTGATCACTTTGTACAGTATGTGTAATGTGGCAAAATGGAATCTTTTTAATAATTTGTCTCATATCTTATTCAAATGTGTATCTTAAATGTACAGTTTTACAAACGTATATTTTAAAGGTTTCACGTAGAAATTACAAGGTAATATCTTATATCATATCATTTATAAGTATATTAAAAATTTAATTGCATAATCCCACGAATTTGCAGGTTATAAACTAGTGTTAATTGAAAAGAAATCATAGAAAAGAAAGAAATATCTAAAGATATTTAGAAATAAATTAGAGCTACAAGAAAGAAAATAGAAAAGATTTTTTATGAACTTAAAACATTTACCATTATATTTTTATATATTTTTCAGTTGCGAATGAGAAGAACCAATATATGATAAAGAAAGTAGTGTCTTTCTTTTAACAACAACAACAAAACCCAATACCACATAAGTGGTGTATGGGGGAGGTGAGATGTAGACAATCTTTTCCCTATCTGAGAATAAAGTCAAGTCATTTCTCCACCTAGAGTGAAAAACACTCTCAAAAGTAGAGAAAATCATCCCTCTCTCTATTCGACGGATAGAGAGATTACTTCCGAGTGGACCTCCGGCCAATAAGTAGGAAAAAGCTATTTAAAAAAAAAAAAAAATAAAATAAAATAAAATTGTGACGCCATGAAAATGGTAAAATCAAATTTCCATGGGTTCTAAATCCTGCCTGAAATTTAATTTAGGCTCTAAGAGTCAGCCAAGTCGCCAATAAATCGACGCTTGCTGTTGACTCAATAACTAGAGCCCATAGTGTCTTTCTTTTAAGAAAGTGAAAAAACAAAGACCATTGACAAAAAATAAAAGATATTTTTTTACAAATGATATTGCGCATTTTTCATATATTTACCATGGCAATATCCGTCATTTTTAGTCCATTCGGATACGGTTTTGGTCTTTATTCGTGATAATTTGGGAAGAGTATGATTCGAGAGCCGAGAAGATCTTTTATACGCCTTTTTGATCATTTTGAGGTATATTTTATGTTACTTTATCAGAGGTGCCTTAATATGATGAAGCGATGTGGTTTTGGGCATTTTTATGGAGTAAAACGAAGAAATTTCTGTTCCTGTATTAAGCCGCGGCGCGGCTGGAAAGCCCGCGGCGCGGGCTATAACTGAAATTGAGGGTCGAGCATATTGATAATGGTTGGAGTGCTGGTTAGTATTAAGCCGCGGCGCGGCTGTATGGCCCGCGGCGCGGGTCGTATCTGTGTCGGTTTTTGAGGGTATAAATAGGGAAATACAACCCTACCTTTTAATCACTTTTTGTCAGCCGATTTTCTGGGCACTTGGGGCGATTTTTGGGTACTTTTGGGGAATTCCAAGGCTATTCTAATGCTCCAATCATTCCGCTATCAAGGATCAATTCAAGCAATAATCAAGATTCATTGTGTTAGGTTGATTCTTATTTATCCAACAATGTTTTCTCTATTATTTATTACTTTGATTTCTTTTGTTGCCATAGTTATTGGCTAGTTATTTTAAAGTTTGTCTAGACTTATAAACCTATGTTTTGGATGCTACTTAACAGTTATTCGTTTTATTTATGATGATTTGATGTTTGGATTAAAGAACGATTCTTATTAAAGCTAGATTTTTCGATTCAATTGGTTGTGTACTTGTTTGATAGGACGAGAGTTCATTAATTTAGTGCATAAATTTACAATTGGTTTGTCTTAATTGGTTGTTTGCTTACTCGGAGACGAGAGTAAATTGAATTCAAAAGGCTAGACGAAATAGGGGTGAATTACACACAACGAGAGTTGGTGTGATTGCGATTCAAGTCTTCATCTCAGTTGAAATATTTGGTCACAATTAGGAGGTCATAGGCTACGGAGAATTTCGTGTCGTGTAATTCTAATTGAAGTGTTTGCGCTGGGGAATTCCAGGTGAACCGATTAAATAATTCGCATAGGTTATATAATAACTGGGGCTTAATCTAAATGCATCCAAGACTAGGTGTAAAGAGTCTAGGCGAACATTTGTTTTTCCTATTTGATTTAAACTATCTTATTTTATTTGTCTGTTTGCGTTAAAGCTTAAATTCTAAAATACCAAAAATATTGTTCTTTTTCTGTTTATAATCAAATCTTGATTTGGCTAATCGTTAAATAGCCGCAAAACAAATTATCTAGTACTTTCAACTTTCGTAGATTAACATAGTTTACTTTTATTAGTTGCAATC
This sequence comes from Rutidosis leptorrhynchoides, assembly GCF_046630445.1. Classification (NCBI taxonomy): domain Eukaryota; kingdom Viridiplantae; phylum Streptophyta; class Magnoliopsida; order Asterales; family Asteraceae; genus Rutidosis; species Rutidosis leptorrhynchoides. The sequence goes on from NC_092341.1 coordinate 113,143,855, forward strand.
TTAATTCTCACGTTTGAACTGTCCTTGGAACGATTTCGGAATTACCAACTTTATACTATTGCACAATCGTGTTCACTGCCCGTTAGAGTGTAGTAATCTTTAAACCGGCATTTTCCAAGATAAATTATATACTAGATTTCACACATCAAGTTTTTGGCACCGCTGCCGGGGACAGTTGTGTCAAAAATTAAGATTGTTATCTAACTGTTCTTAGTTTAGTTTTAGTTATAGTTTATTATTTCTTTTCGTTATTCTCAGTTGAATCGGTGCGTTAAACAGTTTGTAGTTGTGATTTCGCAGGTGACAGGTAGTGCATGCCACATACGCGTTCTTCTAATTATCCGATTCTTCAACCATTTGCAGAACCCGAAAGAGAGTTATTCAGAGCGTTAAGTCACGAGCAACAGTCTACGGTGGATTCATCTTTTTCTTCGAGTGCTAATATAATTAATTTGGGTAGTAGTTCTGAGACTGTGGTGCCCGATACACTACCTGAAATCAGAGAAGAAGAAGAATCTTACATTTCATTAGATCTTTTCGAGACTGAAGATATGACTGACCAAGCTGATCAACCGAATCGTCCTCAGACTATGGCAGAAAAGTTGAAGGCCACACGAGGGGGCCAAGGCAATTCGATTACTCAACTGAACATCAATCAGCGTTTTCAAATTACAGGGCCGATCCTGAGTTTGATTTCTTCTGACTACCAATTTCATGGCAAGGATAGTGAGGATGCTAATCAGCATCTTCGTATTTTCAACGATGTTTGCAACTTGTTCAAACTGCATGAGGTTGCCGATACTTCGATCAAGACAAGGCTTTTTCCCTGGACTCTTAAGGGAGAAGCTAAGAGATGGTTAGATAAGCAACCGGAAGGAGCGATTACCTCTTGGGATACGTTGGTAGATAAGTTCTTATCAAAGTTTTTCCCTACGTCTCGAACTGCTAGACTTCAAGCAGATATTTTTCAATTCAGACAAAAGAGCAGCGAGACACTATTTGATGATTGGGACCATTATTCTAATATGTTACACTCGTGCCCGCAACATGGGTTGAATGATTTACAAAAGGTCCAGATTTTCTATAAGGGGTGTTGATCAACTCGTCAGAGTATTGATCAAGCAGCAGGTGGAACTTTAATGGATAAAACCAAAGAACAGGCATTAGAGATTATTGAAAAGCAAGCTGCTTACACTCACGAATGGCATCAAGATCATGAGTCAACTCGTTCAGCGTCAGTTAAGAAAACCGAAACCACTGGTGCATATGATGATTATGGGTCTATTAATGCTAAGTTAGACAAGTTTGGTAGACATTTGGAGAAGTTGGAGAAGGACATGCATGGTATTAAGGTTGGTTGTGAGTTTTGCGGGGGATTACACTTAGGAAAAGTTTGTGATGCGGGTTTGACTATGAATCAGAAAGAAGAGATCGCTTATATTAGTCAACAGAACAACAATCTGTTTCAGGGACGTGCGCAGTTTAATAGGAATTTCAACAATCTCTACAATCCTCAAGGTAATCAAGGTTCGAGGTTCCAGCTAGGTTCTAGTGGAGGATATCAACAACAAGTGTAACGCCCCATACAAAACCATCGTGTACGGATCATCAACAACAGGATCATCACAAGGTCAAACACTATATGCTGTTTGAAAAATCGATTTGCATTCATTAAAAAGATAACGTTTTACAAAGATAACATGTCATAAGACTTATTACAAACCATTGTTCCAAAATAACATAAGTTTACGAATACAAAACATAAGTTTCATAATTTGAGACATCTCTAGTAATGCAGCGGATAACTAGTTCAGTAGGTCCATAACAGCAATTCAATAACAGCATGACAGCAAGTGTAACATCGAAAGCAATAAACCTCTAGGCACCTGAGAAATACACGCTTAAAAAGTCAACACGAATGTTGGTGAGCTATAGTTTAAGTTGTAATAGTAACGTAAGATAGGCCACGAGATTTCAGTGCTGCAACAGCGTATCAAAACAGTATGAATAAGTGTATGCATAACCGTGGGCACCCGGTAACTAAACTTAACGTTTATAACCCCCTAAAAGTACACTTGGCGAGTGCGTATGTTCACGAAGTATTAAACACCCGTTAAATGCTAGCGCGACTAGCCCGAGTGGGGATGTCAAACCCTATGGATCCATATCTAAGATTCGCGTTCACCGGTTCAAAAACCAATGACTAAACGTTACCGTGCTAAAGGGAATGTTTATGCCGTTATATAACCCACATACATACAAAGTTTAAGTACTCGTGCCTAGTATGTAAAACGTAAAAAAAACCCATGTATTCTCAGTCCCAAAAATAGTAAAAGTAGTAAAAAGGGATGCTATAACTCACAGTGATAAAAGCGGTAAAGTCGGTAATGAAAGTACGCAAGTAGTAGGTCGGTCCGAAAGGTCGTCAACCTAAATCAAAGGTTACTAGGTTAGTAGGTTGTCTTAATAAGTTCTAATAGTGCATAAAATAAGTTTAAGTGTCATCATCATCATCATTCAACATCATAAAAGCTAAGTAAGTTTGACAAAAATAGAGATCGAAACAATGGGCTGAATTCGGTCAGATGCTACGACCTCTACGTAAATCGAAAACATGCATGGTCAGTGGCTATGACTCCGTATATGAGTCCCCTAACAGCTGACCAATTTTCAGAACCTAAATCGTCTTCGTTTGACTGTGGCGACGGTTTAAGTGCGAGTAGGTCAGAAATTTCAGCACAACGTTAATAGGGTGTAGTGACTCTCGGAGGGCCATAACTCCTAAACCGTAACTCGTATTAAGACGAGGCCTAAATGGAAAATCATCTACTCTAACCAAACTAACTGAAATCATCTTTCCAGTAGCCCAGGTGGTCTGATCAGATACGAAAATCAGTAGACAAGTGCTCCGGTGGGGTTCTTGGTGCTTGATGCTCATCACGGTTCTCATCCTTGATGCTTGTAGCTTCAAGTGTACAACTCGTTGATGGTTTAGCATCACTTTTGACCAAGATTCACCATCAATACACAATATGTTAAGACCAAGTAAGAATACAACTCATTCATGAGTCTTAGATGGATGATGAACCAAGGTTACATCATATCCTTAGTCTTAACACTAATACAAGTCACAATAACAACTAAAGTTACAAACTTTACATCAATTTAACAAGTATGAACACAATCTAAGTCAAAAGAGGTGATGGAACCCTAAGCTAGAGAGCTTGGATCCATTTCACACAAGTCACAAGGTTACAAAGCTAGAAAGCTTGAACCTTTAAGTGTTCTTGAAGGTCTTGAAGCATAAAGCTTGGATCTTGAAGATACATGAAGATTACAAACAAAAGTTTGAATCTTTTTAACAAAATAACAAGATCAAAGTAAAAAGAACTTGAATCTAACAACAATATATGAAGATTCAAGCTAGAAAGCTTGCATCTTGATTGTTCTTGAAGATCTTGAAGCATAAAGCTTGGATCTTGAAGATGCATGAAGATTACAAATAAAAGTTTGAATCTTTTCAACAAAATAACAAGATTAAAGTAAAAGAAAGATAGATCTAACAAGTTGGTGAAGATTCAAAGCTAGAAAGCTTGAATCTTCATTGTTCTTGAAGGATTCATGCTTGAACCAACAAGATATAAGCAAGATCAAAGCTACATGGAACTTGGATCTTATAAGAATGATGATGATGATCACGTTTTTGAAAGGAAAAAGAGGAAGAAAAGAAAACTTACAAGTAAGGAAAAGAAAGAAAGAAAGTGTGTGTGAAAAACCAAAATGATCAAGTGTTGGAATGAAGGAAAATGGCTAGTATTTATAGGCAATTAGTGATCACATGGATTGATGACATGGCAAAGGTGGTAGTGGTAATGGTGGACGGTTTTAAGGGGGAGGGGGGGAGACAAACTTTTCACTTTTTGGCTAATGGTGTCTAAAGTATGTCCTTTTGCTAGAATCTTATGTAACAAAGTTGATAATCCTTATCCATTATGCTAGTATGACTCATTAATTAATTTATTTATTATTTATTTATTATTATGGGCCACTAGTAATAATACTTGGGCTAATTAATTGGGTCACTAGCTAGAGTAGGGTAGGCTTGAGCCCAACAAGGTAAAAAGTCCAAAAAGGCTAACTATTGGGCTTTAGCAATTAAATAAATAAAATTAAGCATCCAAAGGCCCAGCTAATTATTATTAGAAAATAATAATTAATATTTCGCAGTCCAAAAGTTCCGGTTCCGACAAAAGTCAAACGTGCGCGCTGTCCGCGTTTTAATCGTAACGGTGAATAACACTAACGGTTATAAAGCATCCAATGGACAAGTTAAGCATTCTACATACACCAAGGCATATTTTAAAGTAAATATGAATATAAAACACGTGTGCCAAGGTTTCGGAGTAATAAAGTAACACAGTACGCACAAATACGCAGTTTCGCTAAAATACAAGGCATAAAAGCAAGTCGAAAAAGTCGGGTCGTTACATTACCCACCTGTTATTGGAAATTTCGTCCCAAAATTTAAGCTGAGGTAGGTGTTGGAGTCGGGAAAAGGTGAGGATACTTCTGCATCATTTGATCCTCTCGTTCCCAGGTAAACTCAGGTCCACGCTTGGCATTCCATCGAACTCGGACAATTGGAATCTTATTGCGTTTCAAGGTTTTGACCTCACGGTCCATAATTTCGATATGTTCTTCCACGAAGTGGAGTTGGTCATCAATGGTAAGTTCTTCCAATGGTATGATAAGTTCCGGTGGAGCAAGACATTTCTTCAAATTTGATACATGAAAGGTAGGATGAACGGCACTCAACTGAGTCGGAAGATCCAAACGGTAAGCAACCGGTCCGATACGTTCCAAAATTTCAAAGGGTCCGATGTATCGCGGGTTCAACTTTCCGCGTTTCCCAAAATGAATTACACCTTTCCAAGGTGCAACCTTCAACATCACACGGTCACCTACGTTAAATTCGAAGTCTTTACGTTTAAGATCAGCATAACTCTTTTGGCGATCACGGGCAGTCTTAAGTCTCGCCTGAATCTGAGAAATCTTCTCCGTCGTTTCATGGACTATCTCGGGTCCGGTGATTTGCACTTCGCCTAACTCGGCCCAACAAATAGGAGAACGGTACTTGCGGCCATACAACGCTTCCAAAGGTGCAGCTTTAATACTTGAATGATAACTGTTGTTGTAAGAGAATTCGGCCAGCGGCAGATGCCTTTCCCAAGACTTTTCGAAGTCAATAACACAGGCACGTAACATGTCCTCTAAATTCTGAATTGTTCGTTCGCTCTGACCGTCGGTCTAGGGGTGATACGCGGTGCTCATGTCGAGACGAGTTCCCAAGGCTTCTTGCAAAGAACGCCAGAATCTAGAAGCAAAACGGGGATCGCGATCTGACATGATTGATAAGGGCACACCATGACGAGATACCACCTCTTTGATGTACAGTTGAGCAAGTCTCTCCATTGTATCTGTTTCTTTCATTGCTAGAAAATGAGCAGATTTGGTAAGACGGTCAATGATAACCCAGATTGTATCGTATCCGCCCACCGTCTTTGGTAGCTTCGTGATGAAATCCATTGTAATTGCTTCCCATTTCCATTGTGGGATTTCTGGTTGTTGAAGTAATCCAGATGGCCTCTGATGTTCAGCTTTAACCTTCGAACAAGTCAAACACCTTCTAACATAAGTTGCAACATCCTTCTTAAGATTTGGCCACCAATACTGTTCCTTAAGATCGTGGTACATTTTTCCAGCTCCTGGATGAATCGAATATCTTGACTTGTGGGCTTCATCAAGTATAAGGTTCTGTAGATCTCCATAATGAGGTACCCAAATTCTTCCGGCATAACATCGGAGTCCAGACTCCTTAACCTCGAATTTAGAGACGAGAATGTTCAGGTATTCACGAGATATGTTCTCCTCCTTGAGAGCCTCTTCTTGGACTACTCGAATCTGACTGTGGAGGTTCGAATGGATGGTGATGTTCCGAGCCCGAACACGAAGGGGTACCGTCCTCTCCTTTCGACTTAATGCGTCAGCTACAACATTGGCCTTGCCCGGATGGTAGCGAAGTTCACAATCGTAGTCATTTAGCGTCTCAATCCATCGACGCTGTCTCATGTTTAGTTGCTTCTGATCGAAGATGTGTTGGAGACTCTTGTGATCGGTAAAGATAGTACTCTTTGTTCCATAACGATAGTGTCTCCACAGCTTCAATGCGAAGACGACGGCTCCAAGTTCGAGATCGTGAGTAGTGTAGTTTCGCTCGTGGACCTTCATTTGACGAGATGCATAAGCAATGACCTTCGTTCTTTGCATCAACACACAGCCAAAACCATTCCTCGAAGCATCGCAGTACACAACGAAGTCGTCACTGCCTTCAGGAAGAGAAAGGATAGGTGCGGTGGTTAACTTCAGCTTCAGGGTTTGAAATGCTACTTCTTGCTCTTTTTCCCAAACAAACTTCTTTCCTTTATGAGTTAACGCAGTCAAAGGACGCGAAATCAAAGAGAAACCTTCAATGAACCTTCAGTAATAATCGGCAAGACCTAGAAATTGGCGGATGTGAGTCGGAGTAGTGGGTGTCTCCCACTTGTTGATAGCTTCAATCTTGGCGGGGTCAACTTTGATACCTTGATCACTCACAATATGACCCAGAAATTGGACTTCCTTCAACCAAAATTCACACTTGGAGAATTTGGCATAAAGCTGCTCTTGTCTCAAGAGTTCGAGCACTAACCGAAGATGTTGTTCATGTTCTTCTTTGCTCTTGGAGTAGATGAGGATATCATCTATGAAGATGATAACGAATTTATCCAGATAAGGCTTGCAGACACGATTCATGAGGTCCATGAACACAGCGGGTGCGTTGGTTAAACCGAATGGCATCACGAGAAACTCGTAATGACCATAGCGGGTTCTAAACGCAGTCTTCATCACATCACTCTCCTTCACCCTCAATTGGTGATAACCTGATCGCAAATCGATCTTAGAATAAACACTCGATCCTTGTAGCTGATCAAAAAGATCGTCAATTCGGGGAAGAGGATATCGGTTCTTAATCGTCAACTTGTTGAGTTCGCGGTAGTCGATACACATGCGGAAAGATCCGTCCTTCTTCTTCACGAATAAAACAGGTGCGCCCCAAGGCAACGAGCTCGGTTGGATAAACCCTCGGTCGAGCAATTCCTGCAGTTGACTCTGCAATTCTTGCAGTTCTGAAGGTGCCAGACGATAAGGCACATGAGCTACGGGTGCAGCTCCCGGCACCAGATCGATCTGGAACTCCACTGCTCTTGGTGGTGGTAATCCAGGCAGTTCTTCCGAAAAGACGTCGGGGAATTCATTAACGATTCGCACATCATTCACACTCTTCTCCTCTGATTCTAAAGCCTTCACGTGTGCTAAAACGGCAAGTCGTCCTTTCTTCATGATCTTCTGCGCTTTCATACAACTAATGAGGTTCAGCTTCGAGTTACATCTCTCTCCGTAAATAGTTAGTGGCTCACCGTCTGCTTGTGGTATACGAAGAGCTTTATCTCCACAAATAATATCAGCCCTTACCTTGGTCAACCAATCCATACCGACGATCACATCAAAACTTCCCAGTTTGATAGGTATCAAGTCAATTTCGAAATCCACACCAACTACATTAATAATAACTCCTCGGCCAATTTGGTCAACCTTTTCAAGTTTACCGTTGGCTACCTCGACAAGCATACTTTCTTTTAAAGGAACTAATGACCAATTTATCTTATCGCAAAAGTGTCTACATACATAACTTCTATCGGCACCAGTATCAAATAGGACAGAAGCTAAAAGATTGTTGATAGTGAATATACCTGTCACCAAGTTGGGGTTTTCGCGTGCATCCCTTGCATTAACATTAAAAGCTCTACCACGCGGTGGTACGCCGTCCTTCTTCTTATTGGGGCAATCATTCCTAAAGTGGCCCTGCTGTCCACACTCATAGCATTTCCTTGGCCCATTCGGGTTTGTCCTTGCAGCTGGGACGGGAATCTTGCAGTTCTTACCAACATGTCCTATCCGGTTGCACTTTTTACAGACCGCATTACAGTACCCAGTGTGATGTTTGTAACACCTCTTGCACTGTGGTAGAGTGCCCTTGTAGTTCTGGTTTGAACTTGTGCCTGGGTTGGGATTTCCACCGTTGTTGTGCCTCTTGGCAGGGGTTTGATCATAGGTTCTTCCCTTGTTATTATCCCACTTACGCTTCTCACCACTACCCGCTTCCGGCTTGGACTTCTCCGGTTCATCGATGAGAATCTGATTCATGAGTGTATGCGCCATGCGCATTGCTTCGGGAACATTCGGTGGCTTGGACGAGGTGACATTACCCTTAATGGACTTAGGGAGTCCCCAAAAGTATCTCTCCATACGCTTGAATTCCGGGGTGACCATGGTAGGACACATAAGATCTAACTCAAGAAACCTTCGATTGTAACCATCGAGATCGTTGCCAACAGCTTTCAATTGCATAAACTCTATTTCCATCTTTTGTATCTCGGTTCTCGGACAATACTCATCAATCATAGCCGCTTTGAACTCCTCCCATGGCGTAGCATACGCCTCATCAATACCTTGTGCCTGAGCCATGGTGTTCCACCACGTGAGGGCGCCATCAGATAGCGTGCAGGAAGCAAATTTGGTTTTGTTAGACTCGGAACAGTTGCTGACTCGGAATACTGATTCAAGCTTTTCAAACCATCTTGTGAGACCAACAGGCCCTTCAGTTCCGCTGAAGTTATGTGGTTTACAGCTCTGGAATTCCTTGTAGGTGCACTCTTTTCGAACGGGTTGGATAACCGGCGGTGGTTCAGGTTGAGGGTTCATTTCCGCCAAGGCTGCGGCGACTCGTTCATTAATCATCTCTTCTATTTAAGCTACTGTGGGTGTTGTTCGTGTGTTTGCCATTGCCCTTCGAAACAGAAATTTTGACTTAAGTCAAAATCCAGCATTTAATATATAATAATATAGTATATAGTAAACAGGGAAACAACATAACGCATGCCAATATAGTGACGCAACTAGGTACAAATACCGCAAAACCAACATACAGTAATGTAAATAGAACACTGTGCAAGAATTTAACAATACAAAGTTCCATTAATAAAGAGTTGCATACATAAGTTCGTACATTACATAAGGAAAACATGGATCTACAAACGAGATTACAAAATGAAACCTACTACAAAGCTCTATGGTGATGGTGGGTAAAGGATGTCCAGCACATGGGACATCTGCTCCTCGAGCTCAGTTACTCGAGCACGTAGGATCTCCACCTCCCTTGCCAGTTCCTCGACAGAGGGAGGGGCTGGCAGAGCAGGCGGTGCTGCTGGTGCAGGTGGTGCTGGTGGTGCAGATGGTCCGGCTCCAGAAGTAGATGCTGCATGGCGGTAAGGCTTATGCACGAACGGATTAGCCGGGTAAGGCACGACCCGCTTACGGGCGGTAACCCTACGACGCCGACCATGTGCGTCATTGAATGCTCGTCCTCCGTTGATCCCCGGAATAACGGTGCCATCGAAACGGTACCGCTTCTTCGGCGGGGTGGAGGGTGGCTGGACAGGTGTATCATCAAGGTCCTCCTCATCGGAATCATCGTCACTTGAGTCGTCTGTGGATGAGTCGTCCGAACTAGCTGGGGGTGACACCACAGGTGGCCCTCCTCGAGCGGCCATCATCTGTCCATATCTGGCGGGTCCGATTGGCACGAGACGTCCATCAGGAGTGCGTCGGCACCAGTGGTTACGTTCATTACGAACCGGACCTTCCTCAAGATCCGCAGGAATCACAACACCACTGGGGCGAGGCTGTGGCTCCTGAGGTACCGGGGCAACTGGAGCTGGAATCTCCGGAGGGTCCTGGGCTCCGATTGCGGTAACCACCGGTACAGGTGTATGGCTGCTTGTTCCGGAGGATGAAGCGTTGGGGTAACTGGTTAACGAGATCTGTGTATCGGTAGCAGCAGTAGGTGAGGTGGCTGACGAGTCTAAATCGCTGTCCAAAATAATGACAGGTGGAATATCCGACATCTGAACAAGAAAAATAAATTTTCTATATCAGTAAGTCATAAGCAAGCAAGTATTAGGCACTATAGCATCCTAGCATGGTAATAACAACAGTGCTTAAACAGTAATAACAGTGAAAGCAGATAGTAATCATGCAAAGGAAGAAATAGGCATACAGCAAGTTCGCATGGCAGTAAAGATAAGCAATAGCATGCAGTAAGATCACATGGTAGTAAAAGTAAGCAGTAGCATGCAGAAACAAGTAAACTAGCAAGTTGTAGATTAGTCCTATTAGTGAATCCTACTCGGGTCGGTCCTAGACTCACTAATGCAACCTAATTCCCTACAACCAATGCTCTGATACCAACTGTAACGCCCCGTACAAAACCATCGTGTACGGATCATCAACAACAGGATCATCACAAGGTCAAACACTATATGCTGTTTGAAAAACCGATTTGCATTCATTAAAAAGATAACGTTTTACAAAGATAACATGTCATAAGACTTATTACAAACCATTGTTCCGAAATAATATAAGTTTACGAATGCAAAACATAAGTTTCATAATTTGAGACATCTCTAGTAATGCAGCGGATAACTAGTTCAGTAGGTCCATAACAGCAATTCAATAACAGCATGACAGCAAGTGTAACAGCGGAAGCAATAAACCTCTAGGTACCTGAGAAATACACGCTTAAAAAGTCAACACGAATGTTGGTGACCTATAGTTTAAGTTGTAATAGTAACGTAAGATAGGCCACGAGATTTCAGTGCTGCAACAGCGTATCAAAACAGTATGAATAAGTGTATGCATAACCGTGGGCACCCGGTAACTAAACTTAACGTTTATAACCCCCTGAAAGTACACTTGGCGAGTGCGTATGTTCACGAAGTATTAAACACGAGTTAAATGCTAGCGCTACTAGCCCGAGTGGGGATGTCAAACCCTATGGATCCATATCTAAGATTCGCGTTCACCGGTTCAAAAACCAATAACTAAACGTTACCGTGCTAAAGGGAATGTTTATGCCGTTATATAACCCCACATACATACAAAGTTTAAGTACTCGTGCCTAGTATGTAAAACGTAAAAAAAATGCATGTATTCTCAGTCCCAAAAATAGTAAAAGTAGTAAAAAGGGATGCTATAACTCACAGTGATAAAAGCGGTAAAGTCGGTAATGAAAGTAAGCAAGTAGTAAGTCGGTCCGAAAGGTCGTCAACCTAAATCAAAGGTTACTAGGTCAGTAGGTTGTCTTAATAAGTTCTAATAGTGCATAAAATAAGTTTAAGTGTCATCATCATCATCATTCAACATCAGAAAAGCTAAGTAAGTTTGACAAAAATAGAGATCGAAACAATGGGCTGACTTCGGTCAGATGCTACGACCTCTACGTAAATCGAAAACATGCATGGTCAGTGGCTATGGCTCCGTATATGAGTCCCCTAACAGCTGACCAATTTTCAGAACCTAACTCGTCTTCGTTTGACCGTGGAGACAGTTTAAGTGCGAGTAGGTCAGAAATTTCAGCACAACGTTAATAGGGTGTAGTGACTCTCGGAGGGCCATAACTCCTAAACCGTAACTCGTATTAAGACGAGGCCTAAACAGAAAATCATCTACTCGAACCGAACTAACTGAAAATCATCTTTCCAGTAGCCCAGGTGGTCTGATCAGATACGAAAATCTGTGGACAAGTGCTCTGGTGGGGTTCATGGTGCTTGATGCTCATCACGGTTCTCATCCTTGATGCTTGTAGCTTCAAGTGTACAACTCGTTGATGGTTTAGCATCACTTTTGACCAAGATTAACCATCAATACACAATATGTTAAGACCAAGTAAGAATACAACTCATTCATGAGTCTTAGATGGATGATGAACCAAGGTTACATCATATCCTTAGTCTTAACACTAATACAAGTCACAATAACAACTAAAGTTACAAACTTTACATCAATTTAACAAGTATGAACACAATCTAAGTCAAAAGAGGTGATGGAACCCTAAGCTAGAGAGCTTGGATCCATTTCACACAAGTCACAAGGTTACAAAGCTAGAAAGCTTGAACCTTTAAGTGTTCTTGAAGGTCTTGAAGCATAAAGCTTGGATCTTGAAGATACATGAAGATTATAAACAAAAGTTTGAATCTTTTTAACAAAATAACAAGATCAAAGTAAAAAGAACTTGAATCTAACAACAATATATGAATATTCAAGCTAGAAAGCTTGCATCTTGATTGTTCTTGAAGATCTTGAAGCATAAAGCTTGGATCTTGAAGATGCATGAAGATTACAAACAAAAGTTTGAATCTTTTCAACAAAATAACAAGATTAAAGTAAAAGAAAGATAGATCTAACAAGTTGGTGAAGATTCAAAGCTAGAAAGCTTGAATCTTCATTGTTCTTGAAGGATTCATGCTTGAACCAACAAGATATAAGCAAGATCAAAGCTACATGGAACTTGGATCTTATAAGAATGATGATGATGATCACGTTTTTGAAAGGAAAAGGAGGAAGAAAAGAAAACTTACAAGTAAGGAAAAGAAAGAAAGAAAGTGTGTGTGAAAAACCAAAATGATCAAGTGTTGGAATGAAGGAAAATGGCTAGTATTTATAGGCAATTAGTGATCACATGGATTGATGACATGGCAAAGGTGGTAGTGGTGATGGTGGACGGTTTTAAGGGGGAGTGGGGAGACAAACTTTTCACTTTTTGGCTAATGGTGTCTAAAGTATGTCCTTTTGCTAGAATCTTATGTAACAAAGTTGATAATCCTTATCCATTATGCTAGTATGACTCATTAATTAATTAATTTATTATTTATTTATTATTATGGGCCACTAGTAATAATACTTGGGCTAATTAATTGGGTCACTAGCTAGAGTAGGGTGGGCTTGAGCCCAACAAGGTAAAAAGTCCAAAAAGGCTAACTATTGGGCTTTAGCAATTAAATAAATAAAATTAAGCATCCAAAGGCCCAGGTAATTATTATTAGAAGATAATAATTAATATTTCGCAGTCCAAAAGTTCCGGTTCCAACAAAAGTCAAACGTGCGCGCAGTCCGCGTTTTAATCGTAACGGTGAATAACACTAACGGTTATAAAGCATCCAATGGACAAGTTAAGCATTCTACATACACCAAGGCACATTTTAAAGTAAATATGAATATAAAACACGTGTGCCAAGGTTCCAGAGTAATAAAGTAACACAGTACGCACAAATACGCAGTTTCGCTAAAATACAAGGCATAAAAGCAAGTCGAAAAAGTCGGGTCGTTACAGCAAGCTCCCGGGTATTTTCAGAAACCCCAAGCCGAAGAGAAAAAGTCCAACCTTGAAGCTATGATCGAAAAGCTTGTGATGTCTCAAACTCAGCTTGTTACTACTGTTACTCAGAACAATGAGAAGAATGATCAAATGTTTCGAAATCAACAAACGGCTATTCAGAATTTGGAGAAACAAATTGGTCAACTTTCTAATCAGAATAATGAGAGGAAATCGGGGGAGTTACCGAGTAAGACAGATAATAACCCGAAGAATGGGCACGTTAATGCGATCACCACCCGAAGTGGTTTAGCATATGATCCACCGAGGAAGCCCG